>NW_026019984.1:0-600000 GCF_900185275.1 Solanum verrucosum | reverse complement strand
TTTTAAAAAATATTGGACCATTTTTATGATTGAGCCATGAGAATACTCATTTGGTAATTGAGTTGTGTTCTTCATTTATTATGTATGAAACTACTTCTTGTCCTTCAAATTTATCATCCATTTGTCACTTGTGGACAATACTCCTTCATTCTTAACCAGAAGTCTCGAGTTCAAAGAATCAAAATTGTTGGGTATGGACTACAAAGTCGCTTTTATGAGGAAGCATTTCACCCTTACTGTGGGACTTCATGATGTGAATCCAAATTTAATCGAGTCCTTGTAATGTATTTAATTGATTAATGAAAACTTCAAATAGAGTTGTATTCTAGTGTATAGGGAAAATTTGATCAAAATATTCTTTCATTTAAACATGGCTGAAACTTTTTTATGATTGCTATACTTTTGTTTGTTTGTTTTCACTCGGTGTATTGTACTTGTATTGAGGCTCGACTAAATTTAAATTTGCGTAAAGGCTCGAACCCGAAACTTGTGTGTAAGATTGTTATGCATGGGCTCCCATACTACAGCCACCTCTAATAGAGTGACATCTGTCAAGGTATTAAAATCTTAGGTAACACTACATGAAACTCTACAAAATGTCTTTTTCCTCATGGATCCCAAAACCAATATAATGGTCACCATAATAATTGCAATTTCATCTCATCACCATAAATGTAAAAGATTCAAATTTGTATTTTTATAAATAAAAAAAAAGTGATAATATGCATATTCAATTCAAATTATTATTATTTTAAAAAATAATGAGTATGTAGTTTAGAATCTTTATAATTTTATTTTTACAACCTTTGACACAATCAAAAAAGAATAAGCGATATATTCTTAATACCTTTCTGCACCTATAAATCCTGAGAGAGAAGCCTAGAACAGTATTTACATAAGAAAAAATTATCATAAAAAAAACTCAGTACAACTTTATCACTAAAAGAATTTAAGCATTCAATCTAAAACTTCAAACGATATGAGTGAAATAATATAAAATTGGTATATGCTCCCTTTAAAAAAACTTTATTATATATAATTATAATAATATAACAATAAGTCAATAAGGGACAAATGATATTTTTTCTAACAAAAAGATCCTTACCTGATCTCTTTACCCCATATTTAATGGTTAGTGGACTTAAGCTTTATGGTCGGAAGGTAAATTTTATAAATTGATCACTTTTTAGTTCTTATAATTTTAAAATAGTCATTATTATTGATTTTCAGTTTCACAAGTAAAATTTCAGAATATTATCGTAGAGTTTTTTTCGTAAAGTTTTTGATTCAATCGAATAACATAATCAAGAAGTGGTCAGTAAATGCAATTTTTAGTGAATTTCAATTCCAGAAGTAAAATTTTAGAATATTATCGTAGAGTTTTACTCGTGAAATTTAATATAATGACATAATCAAAAAGTGGTTAGTGAATGTTATTCTTACGAAAATTAATAGGGTATGAAAATGGACGTAGTTCACATCTAGCCAATTTTGAGATCACCGTTTAAGTTATTCAAATGTGTAAAAATTTACAAGTTTACCCACTTTAAAACAAATGTCTAAAGTTTCATATGGTTGAATTAAGTTTAGAGTCGTTTTTACTTAGAACATTTAAGCAAAAAATATCTGAATTTCAGTCACATATAAAACTTTAGAATATGATTTCGAAATTGGTACTTATTGAAAAAAAACAGTCTATCTACCAAACACGAGATAGAGGTAAGATCTGCATTTACTTCATTCTTCCAGACTCCACCTATGAGATTCCACTGAGTATATATAATTGTATTGTTATTATCAAGGGTTCATCAAAAACGACATCTTTACCTTCACGTGATGGGGATAAGATTATCGAGGGTCCATCGGAACGGCCAAAATATAAAGTGTGATAAACAAGCATGTCATATCCAATGTGTAAATGGTGGGCCCAAATTTGCACTTCAACAACACCAACCCAACTCAGCATTCTATTGATTCACGCAAGATGGGCCCATTTATAGGCCCAGATAGAATTGGGCCCACTTAAAGGTGAGGACTTTGATTGGACCATAGTGGGGCCCAAAAAGGAATTAAGGAAGCACTGGATTTTATTCCTTTTCTATGAGAAAAGGAATGGCTCTTGGCAAAAGTAAAGATGTGAACCCTCCACCCATTACAAATATTTTTTTTAAAAATAAATAAATAAATAATCCCTCCGACTCAATATATCTGACACCTTTCGAATTTTGAAATTCAAACAAATCTTTCCTTTACTATAATTTTTTCATATATCTTTCAGAAATTCTGAAATGTCAATTACTGTGACTTATAGTATCTTTTCTCAGTTGCCTTCGTCCAGTAGGTCACTCGCCCTCTGTAATTTCTAAATATGTAAATTTCATTTCAAATTTTCCAGTCCTGATTCTACGATCAAGATTAAACTATTTGACTTTTGAAATTTGAATTATATGTATAAATTGTGATAAAGATTAATTAGGGAGGGGGGGGGGGGGGGGAGAAAAGAAGGGGGACAAAGTGGAAGAATGTTAATCCCATCAATCTATCTAAAAAGCTAAAGTTAAGATTGTAAAAAAAGAAAAAAAGAAAAAAAACACAAAAATACAAAAAAACCTATGTTTGACTTTGGGCAATGCTCATCATAAAACATTGATTGTACAACAAAGAAATAGGAACTCATATTGTCCCTATTATGGTCCTTCCTAGTCAATCTTTGTAAATATGTCATGTCATTTTGGGACATTCTCTCAACAAATTTACACTTCTTTAGGTACCATCTTTTTTAACATGTTGCTTTGCATATAATCATTCTTGTTTGTTGAAATTTCCCTCAATTGTTTTGTCATATCACAAATTGATAAAAGGAGAAACATAACATGTTGAATCTCATATGACATAATAATACAAAATTTGCAATGATACTCTCATTGAATTAATTAGTTATTATACAAAGTTGTAATGTGAGTTGTTCAATATGACTTACTCTGTTCAAAATAATTTAGATTCATCATAGGTAACTAATATATTTCAAAATGAACACCAAATTTATTATGCATTACTTTAATGAAGACACGGGGAAATTAAGCAATCAACCTCACATACATGAAGCAAAATTAAGTTGTTGATCTCCTAGCGAAGAAGGGTGCGAGAAAATAACTTTTTGATTTCCTCTGATATTTATTAATAATACAGTTTAGACAGATATATTAGAAACTACTTTTGTTATACATGTTTCGGACACTAACCTCAATGTGTTGGACATAACTATTGAACTAACAAGGACCAATGCTCTCACTATTTTGTATTTTTTGCATTATCCACATAACAAAAGAGTATCCTATTTTAAATAAGTACTTACAAACATGAAGTAAAAAAATGTCAAAAAGGTTAGATTCTTTTACTTTGAAATCTTAGATGTAATTTGCACTTGGTTTAATGTTTTTTTGGGATTGAGGTGGAAACAAAAGCAAGTTTTCTTTAGAGGGTGGAGTTGAATTCAAGCTTTCAACAAATTATAGCAATTTCAAAGAAAAGAAGAAGTTTCAATCATAGCATATATAACTTTGTCAACTAATTTTGTTGAATTCTTAGCCCTTCTTGGAAATCAAATCAATAAAATGACAGCATGGACAAGAGCTAAAACTTTATGTAATGTCTGTGTGGTACTAGTAATGATCTCATCATGGATTGGTCAAACTAGATGTCCCTCTGTATTATTTAATCATTTGATATATTGTATATTGGCTCGATTAATTTTAATTTGCATCTAATAATTAAGTTCACTAATGAAGTAAAGTATTTCTTATTCAATGTTGGATTTAGAATTTCTCTCTTTGAAAAGGGTAGCTCCATTCGATTCTTATCAAGAACCTTAACATTTTAAGGGATCGAACCAGGAACATAATGCCTCTCTTCACCCTCACCAACATTCACATTCATCGTATTATAATTTTTTTAAATTATCATCTTATATTCAAATTTGAATAGTCTAACTAATAATTTAGATTCACATCAAAAAAATCGTTTTATATATGAATGACCAAAGACTTTGAACCATAAAAGGGGGTGCATTTAAATTTTAATGGGTAGTTGAAAAACTCATACTAATAGCCGACTAATTAGTTGGATTAGTTCTATAGTGAGTCTAAACAAAAAACTGATTTGGTAAGATCTTCATTAAATGAAATAATCACTTTTATGTATATTATTGTACGTACATCAAAGTCTTATATTTAATTTAAAGTTAATAAAAAAAATTATAAATCTCTTAATAATGTAACTTCTTTTTAAAAAAAATTGTGCTTGTTTAGCTTAAAACATGCAATAATACTCATATTAAGAGATATTTGGACGGATTAGTATAACAACCTGATTACATGGAAAGATTAGAAAAACAAATCTCAATAAGTAATGTCGTGGAACGTCATGTCAATTTACGATCTTTATTCTTAGCTACGACTTATGAATTTTGATGATCATAAATATTCAATTGTTATTGACAATACATGTTGAGTCCATAAATACGCATGTGAATATTAATAATAGATCACATGATAGTGAGATAAAATAGAGAGTTTTTTTGAATTAACAAATTCATCAACATAATCCATACTTTTTCGAAATTGATTATATTCTTTCATGAAATGGCGTTATTTGGAATATTGTAATATTTCATGAATTTATTGAGTAAAGACAAACATTTCATAAAAAGTAAATTAAATTGGTCATGAATGAGTGTGTTGGTTGGTCTATAAATAGAAAGACCAATTGAGATTTCATAGAAGCACTTAAAAAAATTGCACTATTTTTCAAATCTAAAAAGTGAATTCTCAAACTTAAAAATGAGAGTATTATTAGTGAATTAACATTTTTTTAAAAATAGTTTAAAAGAATACTCACCAATAACCCCATAAAAATCATAATCGTGGATGAATAATTCTCTAAAGATAGTATTCTACACGTCTCAAAACATCTCAAAACAATGTTAATTTTTTTTTGATGTATTTTTTTTCTCCATCAAACCATTTCCCCCAATTTATTTTACTTTTAAACATTTTGAATTTGCCAAAAAACCTGTATTTTAAATTGATTAAAAAGAAATAGATATAAACTTGCTATTATATACTCTTAGATTAATGATGTGAAGCTTTTCGAATTTAAAAAAAAATAGGTTCTTAGTTGGCCTAAACAAAATAGTATCATAGTAAGTTAAAGTATCTTCTTTAAACTGATTTAGCTTAATATTAAAATTTTGATATTGTATTCTTGAGGTATATAAACTATATATCCTCTCAAAAAGGATAACATAAATGGTATAAATTCATATTCGCCAAAGCATATACTTTATTTTTCCACACTAATTTCACTCTTCTTCACATATTAAACCACTTATATATATTCCTAGAATATTCATAATTTAATTTTTTTTGTTCTTTTTCTAAAGTTTCATTTGATACTAGAATATATTATCACAAATTAACTTACTAACAATAATGTAATGGATCTAGAATAAGAATGTTCTTTGAAAGTCATAAATCACTTCCTAACTATATCCCAAAAAAAAGAAATTTTAAAAAATGAACAAACAAAGTAAACCCTAATTCTTTTAATTTTTTTTCCTAATAAAATAGACAATGATTGAATCTAAAAGATTGATCTTAACCATACTCTATTATAAAAATAAAAATAGTACAAAATAATTGTTAACTTTTTTTCTGTATTTGCTTTTCAAAAAGCTAAGCCATGTCGTTTCATACTAAAATTAAATAAAATAATACTAACACTTTTATATTATATAGTTTTTTTTTTGTCAATTATAAAATTGATTTAATTTTATACCACCTTACATTGCTGGCTTTTCTGTTTTCTAGGTCATCCGTGGGAAGCACGTGACATCTCTTTTTACGCATGCACTTTTACTTAAAAGCACTTGAAAATGTGATGTCATTTTAAAAGCTAATATAAAAGTTTACTCCATATATTTTTATATTTTTTGTGATGGTATATAACGTGGGTATATTGGGTACGAGCATCAGATATGAAGTCATCGTTAATAAGCAGTATTTTACTCTTTGAATTGGAATATTTCCATCGCAGATCAGAATGAATTGGACTTTAAAGTGTGAACATTAACTGAAAAACAAAAAAATAAAAGAGTGTGAAGGTTATTAGATAAAGGGTAGATTAGAATCATAATTTAACCTTATAAATCTTTTTTTTTTTTTTAGATATTTAGGTCGAAATTGATTAATATGATTAATCTGAAATTTGCATGGGATAAAAGTATTAAAATATTTTTGACGGACGATTGTTTAGTCAAGGTTGTATATACATCCCTTTTATCAGCTCGATACATCTTTCTAGTTTTGTTCGAGTCACTTAGCAAGAGAAAAGGCAATAAATAAAGAGTACAATCATCTTACTTGTCATATTTGAATCAAAATATGTAATTGACGAATAGTTTTTGCAAGGAATTTAAGTTATATGAATTAATAATGTAAATACTTTTACATTGCCATATTAAGTTAACATCTAACAAGAGGTAATTTTGTATAGCAAGCATGATAAAGTTAAAATATACCTAGAAGTAATTTTAAACATCAAGCATGATATGATAAATTAAAAAAAACTTCAGAATAACATAGTATAGCGGATTAAATTGCATTAATAGTGCAGAGTGTTTCACAAAAAATACACTTCACATAGTACTATTATTGTATTCAAGTCCTAACGTTTTTCTAAAAAAAATCGGGAAAAATGTCTGAAATATATCATAATTTTGATCGAAATTATTGTAATCAGTATTTTAAAAGACTCTGTTGGGACTCGCCTCGGGGCTCGCCCTGGGGTGGGACTCTGGCAAAACGCCCTGAGACTCAAGTGTGGGACTTAGTTCTATAAGACTTACGCCTTAAACGCCCGACTGTACGTCTTAAGTACGCCCAATGCCCAACTCTCGATGCTTGCCTAATAAATCTTAGACAAATTATGCGTTAAACTCTTTAGTTATAAATAAATGATACTTCATAATTTTTTAATCTATAGAGATAAGAAGATTGAGAGTAACTCAAATAACAAGTTGTAGTATCACATCTTTACTATTTGATAACATTGTGAAGATGATTATACATTACGTAACATTTCTTTTAAAAATATGTAACGAAATTTTACTTTTCACTTATCATTGGTCTTCATGGTTTTGTCATAAATCTCAAAGTTATCATATTTTATGTATCTATTTGAAAGTTATTTTATTTTTATTCATGATGGAGTGATGTTTTTACTATAATACTAGTAGGTTTTATTTATTATTTTCTTTTAGGGGGGTGAATTGTATAATATGATAAAAAAAAAAAATAGAAATAATGATTCTTTTATTATTAAAAAATTAAGATATTAGATTATTTATACTTATATAATCATGTTAGCAGTTTTATTTTGTATGAGTTTCATTAATCATGTTTGTAATTATTTCAAACTTTGATGTATTTTTATAATTTTGTATTATTATATCATTATACTGTAAAATGCCTCGCCTTACTCCCCGCCTTTTAAAACAATGGTTGTAACAATACTGAACTTTGAAAAGGACCTTTTACCCCATGCACTATTTAATAGTGTATTTTAAAGGTATATATGTGTCCACGTGGACATCATAAATATTACATCATTATAAATAGTAATGTGTCCACGTGGGCACATATATACCTTTAAAATACACTATTAAATAATGCAGGGGGTAAAAGGTCCTCCATAAAGTTTGGTATCATAACATAAATTTCGGTCAAAGTTAAAGTATTTTTCAGACCCTTATCCCAAAAATTTCTAAGTAATTATTGTTTGTGAGTGTAAATTGTATTGGAAATATATATACTATGACTAACAAATCATTTAGTTTTACCGTTATAATAGTTTATCGTATGAACAATTATATTATAACCCATCTAAATGAAGTAGCGCATTAAAGTGAGTGGATAGAAAGACTTGATATCTTAAGAATGAATCAAGGAAATACTGATACTCCATCAATCAGTAATCCCCATGTTGAATATGCGAGAGTAAAATCTATTTTTTATGACTCAAATTTGAGACTTTGAATTCACGTTAAATTAATTCAACTTACTATAAGGATAAAATATTTGTAATTTAAAGACTCTTTGTTTTAAAAATTCGAACGTAAGACATCTGATTAATGAACGTTCAGAATAGTGGTGGGGGGTTGGGGTGGGGTTGAGGAACCTTAGAAAATTGAGAATGATGAGATGGGGGAGGGAATAAAAGGGGGTATAGTTATCATGCGCATATTGCTTTTATAATGGGAAGTGTTGGTCTGGAATTAAGAAACCACTTTAATTTGTTATTTTCAAACAATTATTATTATTATCATTATTATTATATAGTACTATACTTTTGGTCCCCTCACTCTTACATTCCTTCTAACACATTTCAAATATTATTTTTATTTTACTTTTAATATAATTAAATATTAACCCCTTTGCTTTTTTCCTTTCACTTCTTACCCTTACTAGTTATAGTAGCCCGCGCTAGCACGGGCCCAATATATATTTTTATTTTTTATTTTAATTTATGTGACATTAATAAAATTTTAGCGGTCAAACAATTTTTTTATATGTTTTTTAAATTTTAAGTTGTTGATTATTGTGGTTAATAATACTTTATTTGTAATTTTCAATATTCTCTTTGTCCCAATTTATGTGTCATTGATAGAATTTCGAAAGTCAAGCAAATTTTGTATATGTCTTTTAGATTTTGAAGTTATTTAATTATTATGAGTTATAGTACATTTTACGTATATGTTACTTTTTCTATCCCAAACTATGTGACATTAGTAAAATTTTGAGAGTTGATCAAATTTTTTGTATGTCCTTTAAATTTTGAAGTTGCTAATTATTGTGTGATTTATAGTACGTTTCATGTTTTTTCAAATAATATATGTTATTTCCTCTATCCTAATTTATATGACACTAATAGATTTTGAGCTTCAACCAAATTTTATAGGTGTCTTTATAATATTTTAGGGTTTAATTACCTCTTTTTGATTTTTAATCCATTAATATGCTTTCTTCACAATTATCAGTAGAGCTACCTTTCAGTGTTGATGGTTTAGCAACATACCCTTAAAAGAACAGACCAACGAAAACTTCCTCTTATTGTTTATTGTGCGTATTATTAAGTAAAAAGTATTCTAATTAATTCTACTAAAGATTCACTAATTGAATACTGAGAGAAATTAATTAATGTGAGAAAAGTACTGAAAGAAAGACTTAATCCTACTCTATCCGTCCAATAATTATTGTCTATTATACTATTTTGGAATGTCCTACAATACTTGTCCACTTTATGAAATCAATGGATAGTTTACCCCTTATCATTAATTAGTCATTTTTCAATTATATTTTTTAATACATTATATTTGTTATAATTAAAGAATGATATAGTAATATTACTCTTTTATTTATAATTTCTTAAAAATTGTATAAAGTCAATACTGGAGAAATATTATTGGAGAGAGAATAGTTGATATCAGTCACCAAAGCAATACAACTAAGTAGTAATAAGTAGGGTCCATGTTTTCAGAAAGTTGTACGAATTATTTGTAGTTTTAAGGGGACAAATTAGTCCAATCGATACAAAAAATGAAATGCAGTTGCATTACTCCTTTAACTAACCAATTGAATTATATTTTTCATGTGAAATTACAAAAGTAACATCTGAGGAATTTTTTGTCAATTCCCATAAATGGGAAGCTCCTCACATTCACTCTTAATATAATAATTTTGAAAGTTAAATTAGATTGTATTAATTTGATATTTTAAACAAAAAATTTAAATATGCAAAATCTATACAAAAAGTACTATAAATTGTAATTTTTTGCATATGAATATGATGAAAAAACACATTGTAAAATATTAGTTAAAATTCTTATAGTTTGACTCTAAAAAGGAAATCATAACAATTAAAAGTGTATAGAGAGAGTAATAAATAGGTAATTAAATTTCAAGAAGTTTAAAATAAAAGGTTGAAAAAAAGAATAAGTAGACAACATATATTGAAATAAATGGGCCCAAATGAGATAGGTAATTAATGGTGTTAAATTGTCCAATAATATAAATTTTAAAGGTACAACCATAAAAGAAGAATGTACAACACTATCTAAGCACATATCATCCAACACTTGTCATGTGCTAAGTAGTAGATATTCCCACTTATTATATATAGTAAAACACTTGTCATGTGCTAAGTAGTAGATATTCCCACTCATTATATATAGTAAAAAAATATATTTTTTCATGAATATTGTAAGTTTATAATATGAGAATGAGTGTAGCCCTTGTATCATGATATTAGAAAAGGTCCAAGTTTTTAGTTTATTTATACATGTTGTAAATTAGTAATTTCATTTCGTATTTTTTTAGTATTATCAATGGAATTCCAACGTAAAATGAGTGAACTTCATGTGTTTGAATTAGTAGAGGAGGTCTAAGTTTACTCATATTTTTTGTTACGATTTCAAGTTACATTCACATTGGAGCTTCATCAAAGATTAAGAGCAAAAACAAGACTTTTTTTCCTAACAATGAAGGTAATATGTAATGTGCAATAGGTTTTAAAGTGGAAACTATCGTCAAAGAAAAATACTAAACGGGAACAAGGAAGTTGGACAATGACCTAGAGCCTTGTTACTTCATTCAAGGTGAAGATCATATCATTATCACGTTAACTTAAGTCAATTACCACTTAAAACTAACCAGAATTAATATTAAGGTCTGTGTACACTTCACTTTTTCCAAACTTCATTACTACTAGGTATATTATTGTTATAATTGGTTACAAGATACCCCACCCCCCACCCCAAACATATTACTTTCTTTGAAATATTGAGAAAATGGAGAGCAAATTTATAATGTAATTGTGAACAAGACAAGAAGAAAACAAAGAAAAAAGAGATAACATGTAAGGTAATGATAGCAAGATTTTAACAAAAGTGAAAGGTAAGGAATGAGACATAACACCACTTATAGTAAAGAACAATGGACTAAATGTTAACAAGAAGCTATTTGTGTGGGAAAAAAAACTCTAAACTAATTAAAGAAGACAAATCAAAGAACCCCACCTTGTTAATTACTCTACTAATTATAAATCTGACTGCAAATTAGTGTAATTATGAAGCGAAAAAATTGGTTAAAAGTAATGGTAAACAGCAACACATCCAACTAATCCCACTAGATTAATATGGGAGAGAAATAGGGAGTACTATTAATTGTATAAAATATTGTTTTTTCCTATGAGAGATTAGAGGAAAAATTTGAAATCTCATGTTTAGCTAAAAAATTAATTAGTATTGTGTTGTCAATCAAAAACTTGAAAACCTTAAGTTGGACATGTGACTATATATTTGTTTCCCACTATTCAATCACTACTAACTAACTAGATTTGATTTGTCCTTTCACCAACATGTTGAGTACTAGTATCTAGTTGTAGTAACTCTTCTATCTTGCCCTGATTTTATGGAAGAGAAGGAAATTAATAGCTGGCTTAAGTTATCGACAACCCCTTAAAATAAGTAGTATTAATAGTATATAGTAAAACATTTAACTATAATATTTTCATGAAGCTCTTACCCTCTTTTTATTTGTCTTGGTGATGAAGGAATTTGTGTGACATATCTAAAGAGAGTTGTCATGGTGTATGTCATTTACATATGATATAGTATTGATTGATGAGACTACGGGAGGTTTGGAGACATACTTTGTAGTCTAAAGGTTCATGTTGAGCACGAATAAGACAGAGTACTTGAAGTGCAAGTTTAGTGACGTAATTGAGGAGGTAAATACGGAGATGCGGGTTGATACACAAGTCATTTTCAAGAGATGAAGTTTCAAATATATATAAAGTCAATAATTCAAGGAAGTTGGGAGAGAATATGACGATGATATTATGCATCGTATTATTAATGCGGGTGAATGAAATTATTTATTTAATCAAATCCTATGAAGCACAACACACAAAACTATACTTAGACACCAAAAATAGCAGATGAATTCCCACTTTGAATTCTTTTGAAGTTCGAACTCTAGTACTCATATTAAAGCTCAACTAAATTCGACTTTGTATCGAAAATTTCCATATTGCGAGATGAACACTTCCAAGACGATTTTGTATCTCGAAAACCTCAAAATTAAGACCTCTAATTAAAAATATAAAAGTACTTATCACTTCATCACCGTCCTCGTCGGTTATATTCAAAAATGTTGTGTTTTCCTTTGACACAAAAGATCAGATCTTCAAGTAATTAATCCTATCTGACATAAACACTTTGATCCTATAGAGAATCCACTAGGATCTTAGCAGCTACTGATTCTTTTTTAGTTCTTTAATTATTTTTTCACTATTTTTATTTTCTTCCTCTTCCAAGGAATCTTTTAAGCAATGGTTTAAAGTAGTCCATCACAAATTCGAATAGTAAAAATAATCACTAATATTTATATTAGAATAAACTAGGGAAAAAAGTCTGAAATATATTTAAATTTTGATCGAAATTGCTTGTAATAATTTCAAATTTTGGGCAGGACCTATTACCGTTGCACTATTTAATAATGTATTTTAAAGATATATAAGTGTCCAGCTGGATAAGTTATTATTTATAATGATGCAATATTTATGATGTTAACGTGGATACATATATATCTTTAAAATACACTATTAAATAATGTGGGGTAATAGGTCCTGCCCAAAGTTTGAGATTGTTACAACAATTTCGGTCAAAGTTCGAATATATTTCGAATCTTTTTCCCAATAAACTATTTACATTCACATTTTTAGTTTGATCTTTTCTCGAGCCCTACATAAATATAAGATTTTTTTTACATTAAACTGTCTTTTTTATTTTCCTTCTCTCCAATTAGTACTACTTCTCAAGTTTCATTCGGCTAGAACAATAACAATAACAATATATCTGGAAAAATTGTCCTACTTTTTTTTTTATCATACGCCGATTTTATTCCTACCTCGTGAAGATAAAAGAAAGAGGCAATAAATCTTTTTAACCATTTTGGCAGAGAGCAATTAGACCACAAAAGGGCAGAGTAGGCATTTTGGCAGAAGATTTTATTTTCTGACTGATTTGACCCAACCATTTTTTTCATTTTTTTCTTTTTAACAGTACGTGGCGTGGGTCGTATACGTCATTTCACTTACTGTACATCTACTCCGTATAGTATTTAAATTTTTTCGTTCGATAATTATATTGCTATAATCTGCATTTTCGAAATTCAAATTCACGTTTAGAAGTTTCATTTTAAAATTTAAAAAGATTATTTTTTTAACAAAGTTCATTTCATATTTAAGATCTAACTCGAGATATCTGATTAAAATTTGTGTATAAAAGTTCTTATATAGTGTATTATCATATTGTTAAGGAGATTATTGTAATTTCAATTAAATGTTAGAATAATTACACTTTGTATATCACCAAATTATTTATAAGATTACTGTAATTTACATTTTTGTTTAGAGAGATTATATTTTAATAGTTTAATTATATTATTTTATGGGTCAAACATGTGATTTTTTTTAAAAAAATAGGGATAAGGGTCTGAAAAATACCTCAACTTTGGTCGAATTTGTTGTTGCGATACTAAACTTTCATAAGGATCTATTACCTCCATAGACTATTTAATACCGTATTTTTTACCCCTTGGACTATTTAATAGTGTATTTTAAAGCTATATATGTGCCCACGTGACCACATTACTATTTATAATTTTGCATTATTGTTTATGTCCACGTGGGCAAATATATATGTTTAAAATACGGTATTAAATTGTCTAGGGAGGTAATAGGTCCTCATGAAAGTTTAGTATCGCAACAGCAAATCCGATCAAAGTTAGAATATTTTTCAGATCCTTATCCCAAAAAATACAAAACAATTAAATTTTAGATAATATAATTATTAACTATGCTAATTTTAAGACATGAATAATTCTCTTTCTTATCAGCGAAAAAATGCCAAAATTTAAAATGGTAAAAAGATTTGGCTAAAAAAATTTAAAATGGTAAAAATAATAATAATTCAATTAAAACAGTATTGTGACCATATATGAACAAAGATGTTCTTTGAACTTTTCCCTTTTTAGCTTGTATAGTTTATTATACAGACCAGAAAATTCATCCAAACAGTAATAATAATATAATATAATATATTTAAAAGAAAAAGGAGTTCCATTATTACACTTTAAAGCAGGTTACTGTATTTTTATATTCGTACAATATAATATCCTTTACATTATAATATGACATAGTTTCTTATTTCTGATGTGTGTTATCCTTTTACCAAATTTGGTCATAAATATTAAAATTTTATATGAAATATATTTATTTGTTATAAAATTTAATCTGATAGTTGATAATTCGATTCAAATATTTTTAAGTTTCGACAAACTGATTGGTTATTGAGACTTACACTAAAAAGAGTTGTAGTAGTGTGGTAAGTACTCATTTTGAGTACGGAGACTTTCACTCACAAATTTTTTAATGAATTTCAAGTAAAATGTATGTCTGAACACTCAAAATTAATAGCCACACGAGAGCTTATAATATCTTTACATTTTATTCTTTTTAAACTTCACTATGAGATTACATTAAGTATGTTGTTAATTTAATCGAAAGAAAAGATTAATTTTTAAGTCACAATTACAAATTTGTAATCAAATGGAAGCTTAGAATTTCATATCATATATTTTATTTTTTAAAATTAGAAGTAGAAGAATGAAAATTTAAGTGTAATCAATAAGGTGAAAGTCCAACCAATGAACTTAGCAACTGAGATTTTTCATTTGAATTAAATATTTATCAAAACAATTTTTTTGCATTCTATCTTTCGTGAGACGTAATTTGCGAAATTACACTAGATAAGTTAATCTTTTTTTATGTTCAATTCTCATCAGACTTGACTTACGATCGAAAAAGACCTTTTTCATTCTATCTTTCGTGAGACTTAACTTACGAGATTACACTAGATAAGTTAGTCTTTTTTATGTTCAATTCTCATCAGATTTGACTTATGATCGAAAATAACTTTTCTACATTCTATCTTCGTTAGACTAAACTTACGAAATTACACTAGATAAATTAGTCTTTTTTATGTTCAATTCTCATCAGACTTGACTTACGATTGAAAATAACTTTTTTACATTCTATCTTCGTCAGACTTAACTTACGAAATTACACTAGATAAGTTAGTCTTTTTTATGTTCAAAACTCATCAGACTTGACTTACGATCGAAAATAACTTTTCTACATTCTATCTTCGTTAGACTTAACTAACGAAATTACACTAGATAAGTCAGTCTTTTTTATGTTCAATTCTCACTTATGATCAAAAATAACTTTTCTACATTCTATATCTTTGTCTGACTTAACTTACATCAGACTTGACTTACGATAAAAAATAACCTTTTTACATTCTATCTTTCTTTCGTGTGACTTAATGAGATTACACTGAATAAATTATTGTTTCGGTGACAAAGGGAGGAGGAAAAAACAAAGAAAACAGAAAAACACAAGGAAGAACAGTGAGGGAAGCAAAGAAGGAGATAGCAGCATAAAAACACAGGCATTTTCGATTTGCGAGCTCAAAAAGCTTTAACTCAAGCAAAATTCCCAAACATTACTGTCTCTCTCACCCATTCTCTCTCCATTTTCTTTCTTTTTCCCCCTTTTTCCTCACCCACCACTCTTCATTTTTCATCATCTTACACAAAAAACATCACTTCTCTCTCTCTTAAAACAATAAAAATTCAATCTTTTTTTGTTGTTCCTAAAAAAACCCATGTCCTTTAGAGTTTGTTTCAGTTTCAGATCTTAAGGGGTTGTTTCTACTAATGTTTTGAACCTTTTTTTTCTTCTGGGGTTGAATAAAAACAGAAGAGAAAATCAAGAATCAGAGCAATTTTTTTTTTTTTTTTCGTTCTGTTTGTGAAGGGGTGGTTCTTGTTTTTCTGTATAGAGTAAAAGGTGTTTGTTTGTGTGATTTGTTTTGTCTACTTTAAGAGAATTCATCCATCTCTTTTTCAGTGATATTTGGGAAAAAGAACTCCATTTTTGGCTTGTAACCCGAAAATTCAGGTTGGGTCTCAAACGTGTCATTTATTCCAGCTCAGAATCTTGAAATTCATAAAAAATAATAATTTTTTTTGCTTAAAGATTCCAAAAATTTGAGAGTTTTGAAGCAAAAACCAAAGGGCTATTGGTAGAAAGTTAAAGTTTTTTTTAATGATGATGGAGTTTGGAGGTTTGTGTGAATGGAAATGGTGTAGTAAAGTATCAAACACGAGTAATTTACAGCTTAAGTGATTTTTTTTTAAATTTTGTTGTCCTTTTGTGCCATATCTTTCGTTGAGCAGTTTTGGCTGTACCTTAATTTGTAAGTTTAGCGTGAAGTGTATGTTTGAGCCTTGTGTAGAAACCAAAAGGGGGAGAACCTAGGAATCTTCTAGTTCAATCAAGATCGTCCATTTAATCTTGTCTGAGATCCCTAGAAAAAAAAAAGGAACAAAAGAAAAAGATAAAGCCTTTGTTTCAGAGAATCTTAGTTCTCTGTATAGATATATATACATATATATATAAAGCTGCTAAGGAAGTAGTTTCAGGGAATATATCTACTTGGGGGTGTTTTGAAAATCTTGATTTTTTTAATTGTGGGGTTTGGGATTTGAGGTAAAATGGCTATGGTGGCTCAGCAGCATAGGGAGAGTAGTAGTGGTAGTATTACTAAACATCTTGATAGTAGTGGAAAGTATGTTCGTTATACGGCGGAGCAAGTTGAGGCTTTGGAGAGGGTTTATGCAGAGTGTCCTAAGCCTAGCTCGTTGCGTCGACAGCAATTGATCCGTGAATGCCATATTCTGTCGAATATCGAGCCTAAGCAGATCAAAGTTTGGTTTCAGAACAGAAGGTACACTGTCATTGTTTAGTTTTTCCCAAATTTGGTTTATGTTTTCTTGTTAATTGCATACATTTTATATGTCTATAGTGTACTGTTGATCTGTACTTCACTTTGTTAGTATTGCTCAAATCTTGTATTAATTAGATCAGTGATGATAAACTGGAATGTATCACTGTGGTTCTCCTTGCCTAGGTTTGTTGATTGGGTGGTAGGGTATATGTAAATTTTAGGTGATTGGGAAATTGAGCTTAGAGTTTGGTATGGAGGGTAAACCTTGTATCATTTCAGGTGTCGCGAGAAGCAAAGGAAAGAGTCTTCTCGATTACAGACTGTGAACAGAAAGTTGTCTGCGATGAATAAACTGTTGATGGAGGAGAATGACCGCTTGCAGAAACAAGTGTCGCAGCTTGTATGTGAAAATGGCTATATGCGGCAACAATTGCAAAGTGTAAGTTAACTTAATTCTTTGTTTATTTTTTATGTCCAAAAACTCTATGTGTTGCTTACTGTAGATTAATGTCAAACATATCTTGTCTTTTTTGTTAACTTGATGTATTCTGCTGAATTGTCTACTCACTGTGTATTCTAAGATTACAAAATTCCACCTCTATTGAGTCCATGATTTTAATCAGTCAGTCTTATGATTCTGGAATGTTTTACTTTATATTTGGGACTAAATTAATATGGCATTGTTTTTGTGTAGTAGTACAAGAAACATTTAAGGTCCCGTGACTTAAATGTTGTGAGATGACAGATATCACCAGTCATTTGTGGATCAAGAGGACTTAATTTAAGCTTACTTAAGACTCTACTTGTGTTTTCTGCAGGTATCGGCGGCCACTACTGATGTAAGTTGCGAATCAGTGGTAACCACCCCTCAGCATTCCCTTAGAGATGCTAACAATCCTGCTGGGTAATTATTTCAAACAGCTATTTTTCCCACCCCTTACTTATATGGTGTTCATTCTCGAATGTGTTCATACTGTATCTTTGTTGGAAATAAATGGCATATATCACAATTTAAGGGACTGATTTTTTTTTATCTAAGTCATGCTTATTCTCTATGCAGACTACTACCAATTGCAGAAGAAACCTTGGCAGAGTTCCTTTCTAAGGCTACAGGAACTGCTGTCGATTGGGTCCCGATGCCTGGGATGAAGGTTGAACTCTAGTCAATCATCTTTTACTTTTAAAAATTCAGTATTTCCATCTGTATCATTGACCAGACGGCTAAAAGGCAATATTCTCATTCTATTGTCAGCCTGGTCCGGATTCAGTTGGGATTTTTGCCATCTCACACAGTTGCAGTGGAGTGGCAGCCCGAGCATGTGGTCTTGTTAGTTTAGAGCCAACAAAGGTAAACAATTGTGGAAAGTTTATTTAGAAATATTACTGCTGCTCCATTGCTATTCTTGGTCCTTTGATGATTGTAGATGTTGTCAGCTTTTTCTAACTAAAATATTTTACAGATTGCTGAGATCCTCAAAGATCGACCTTCTTGGTTCCGGGACTGCCGGAATGTTGAAGTTATCACTATCTTTCCTGCTGGAAATGGTGGTACAGTTGAGCTTTTGTATACACAGGTGAAAACCTTCACTTCAATCTTTATTATGTTGTACTTCTGATTTGATTGGCTACCGCATTGAGGGGATCAATGAATCATTTCTTTCAGATATATGCTCCTACCACTCTGGCTCCTGCACGTGATTTATGGACGCTGAGATACACAACAACTCTAGACAATGGTAGTCTCGTGGTAAGCAATCCTTCACATTAGAGTGAGCTTGTGTAGGCTACCTGGCCACTTTTATTAGTTCTGGCATTCCCTGTTTAACTAGTCTTTTAACATCTCAACCTTTCAATCCTTGGATTGAACAAAAGTCTAGAAATGTAATATTTGGATCATATTTAACTAAATGCTGCATTTTAATCCCCGTCTAGACATTTGAGGATCTTGCTACTTAAGTATGATACTTGGCTCCATTATTAGTGATTCTTAATAGTGAATTCTATTAGCTGTGCCATTTCGTATATGTTGCTGATAGTTTCTTTTTGTGTGTGGCATCAATTTTCCCCCCACCTCACCAAGGTTTGTGAAAGATCCCTATCTGGTAATGGGCCTGGCCCAAATCCTGCTGCTGCTTCCCAGTTTGTAAGAGCTCAAATGCTTCCATCTGGATATCTGATTCGACCGTGTGACGGTGGAGGATCAATCATACATATTGTTGACCACCTGAATCTGGAGGTTAGATTTTGCATAGTACTGTATCTTTGTCATGAACCTGTTTCACTTGGTAGCTGCAATTCACTGCATATATTTTTCAGGCATGGAGTGCTCCTGAGATTTTGCGTCCACTCTATGAATCGTCAAAAGTTGTTGCACAGAAAATGACTATTGCGGTGAGTTCAGCCCTTGGTTATCATTTAATACTGCATATAAATGTGCATTCATCACACTTTTCATAGCTTACTGCCACAGTAGAAGCAACACTGATTTCATGCTTTAATCTGTTTCCTGTGAAGGCACTGCGCTATGCAAGGCAATTAGCGCAAGAGACTAGCGGCGAGGTAGTATATGGTCTAGGAAGGCAACCTGCTGTTCTTCGAACATTTAGCCAGAGATTATGCAGGTGATGCTTATTTCTGATTTATGTTGTGTGGCTTTGAGATGTAGAAATTTTATGCTCTTTTGAGTTGCCAATTCCGAAGAACATATACATGTACCTTATTAGGCCATTTCTATATTGCAGAGGGTTCAATGATGCCATTAATGGATTCGGCGACGATGGCTGGTCAATGTTAAGTTCAGATGGTGCTGAAGATGTCATAGTTGCTGTCAATTCAAGGAAGAACCTCGCCACCACCTCCATTCCTCTTTCGTCCCTTGGAGGCATCCTTTGTGCCAAAGCATCAATGCTACTCCAGGTGAATAGTGGATCTTTCTTGAACTGACCAGAAATTTTTAGTGGACAAGTTACCTTTTCCTTGTTAATACACAGCTAACAGAAGTTTACAAGTTCATTTTTGCATCATCTTTTGTGATACCTGCTGAGTTACTGGTCCATATCGGCAGTAGATAGACTTGATTCAAAAGAGAAGCTTTCTGTAGTGCTCTTGTTTCATGGAGAACTGGCTCATTTGTTTAGGAAAGAATCGGGATTCCTTGAATGTTAAAGCATGATAATTTTCCTCATTAATTTTGCTTGACATGCGATGTATGAACTCGTAACTGGATCAATGAGAATAACTTAACTCTTTTGTTTCATGACAGAATGTTCCTCCCGCAGTACTGGTTCGGTTTCTGAGGGAGCACCGTTCAGAGTGGGCGGACTTTAATGTTGATGCTTTTGTAGCTTCTGCATTGAAATCTTGTCCGTATACATATCCTGGGATGAGGCCTACCAGATTTACCGGAAGCCAGATAATAATGCCACTTGGCCACACAATTGAGCATGAAGAAGTAAGCAGTTTGCACTCCTTCCTTCTTTCAATTGCTACGCTTGTTGCCAATATAATTATATAAATAATATTATACTTGAGACTTCTTCTCATTTTTGATTTTGCTTTACAGATGCTTGAAGTTATTAGACTCGAAGGGCACTCTATTGGACAGGAAGATGCTTTTATGCCAAGAGATATTCACCTTTTACAGGTACTTCAGCCTATACTTTGATGTTTCCGTGTGCTGTACCTCACAAACATCCTTGAAGGATATAATGCTAACACAACAATCATTTCCAGATGTGTAGTGGCACTGATGAGAATGCAGTTGGAGCCTGTTCTGAACTGGTTTTTGCCCCTATTGATGAGATGTTTCCAGATGATGCACCTTTGCTCCCCTCCGGGTTTCGCATTATTCCTCTCGAATCAAAATCAGTTGAGTAAATTATCCATCCACCACAAAATTGAATTTAGCGAATGAGCTGAGTTGAACATTAACATTATAGCATGAATTGTGATTTTATTATTCAGGGTGATGCCCAGGATACATTGAACGCACATAGAACATTAGATCTAGCATCAAGTCTCGAAGTGGGCCCAGCAAGGAACTCAGCTACCGGAGATATGGCCTCTTGTTACAGTGCACGATCTGTACTGACAATCGCTTTCCAATTTCCATTTGAGGACAATCTTCAGGACAATGTGGCTACCATGGCCCGACAGTATGTTCGCAGTGTGGTTTCGTCTGTCCAACGAGTTGCCATGGCAATATCTCCTACAGGAATGAATCCAACACTGGGGGCCAAGCTTTCTCCAGGCTCACCAGAAGCTGTAACATTGTCGCATTGGATCTGCCAGAGCTATAGGTAAGGTCCTCACAAATATAATCTTCTTGTGAGCCTTGATGATTTCTTGATCATGGCGACACTTGTTCCCTTCTGTTCTGCTCAACGTTTTGCTTTTCATATTCATGATCATGCTTGCTAGTTTTGGCTTACTGCATCTCTGATTTTCAGTAAGAAGTAAGAGTACTGTTGATTATTTGAGAAATTTTTTCCTTTCTCAACTTATTGAGAAAATATACCAAAGTTTTTGAAGTCCTTGTCTGATTGTTAACATTCCATGTTCTTTTGCATTTAATCTCCAGTTATCACATGGGAACAGAGTTGCTTCGAGCTGATTCTAGTGGCGATGAATCAGTACTAAAGAATCTCTGGCAACACCAGGATGCTATTTTATGCTGCTCATTGAAGGTATGAAGTTCTCTTGCTACAAAATTTATGAACTCACCTTGATATAACATATTTCGTTTGTGATTAAGAAACACTGTATGTTATGTTGCTATGAAACATGAACACATACATAAAGAAGAACGTATCTGATTGGCGTTTAATTGTCCTCATTAGTGTTCCAGACATTTTTTTGACATCCCCATATTAAATATTCTCGTTACGTTCTAGTCTTTTGTCTTGTTACAAGAATGTGTCAGTAGGTTGATGATGTTCTCTCTGTTGTTGCAGTCGCTTCCAGTTTTCATTTTTGCTAATAAGGCCGGACTTGACATGCTGGAGACAACATTAGTTGCATTACAGGACATTTCTCTAGATAAGATATTTGATGAACCCGGAAGGAAAGTGTTGCTCTCAGAGTTCACCAAGATCATGGAACAGGTAATTAGCTACTCCGTAGTCTGTAGACTATTCTGATGCTGCAAAATTCATTTTGTCTTCGGGTATAATGGTTTGATCCACAGGCTATTGCAGAGCCAAAAGACCAAAGTTGAGGTTGTTTTCGTCTGACTGTTGTTTCTTGACCACAGGGTTTCGCGTGTTTGCCGGGTGGTATCTGCATGTCAACAATGGGACGACATATTTCATATGAACAAGCTATTGCATGGAAAGTCTTTGCTTCGTCTGAAGAAAACGCTGTCCACTGCTTGGCCTTTTCGTTTATTAACTGGTCATTCGTGTAATGCTGTCATTTTTTTTCTTTTTTCGACCTTTCTCACAGAACACTAATAGCCAGGAACACAGATGAATGCGGGGACAAACGAAAATTTTTGTAATATGTAAAATTCCCAGTTTCTTCTGCATTAATTTAATTAAACTGGAAGTTGTATTTCATTTCTTGAATTCTTGATACTCGTGTAAATCTTAATAGTGCAGCTTTCTTTTTTTTGAGTGAAGTTGCTTGTTTCTGAATGTTTTTACAACTGAATGTTAGTCCAGAAAGCTTTTGATTTATATAAGGTCACCTGCCACTGCTATCTTTCGGGTAAATCGAGCTTGATCAAAAAAGCATACAGTGTATTTGTTCCTGTTCAACCAACTCGATCACCTTTACGTGTACCGTAGATTCAGAAATCTTTAGTGTTACATTAATACTTTGACCTGCAATAGCTACCATAGCTTCTTTTGTATAACACATCAAATTGATCATATATGACTAAATAAAGACACTTAATAATAGCTGCTTGTAAACATTGCATATACCTACTGTCACAATATATATAGCACATTTTTTTCAAATCTTTCAAGATGATTCACTGTCTCTTAAGACTAGTCAAAATAGTGTCGCATAAATTAAGACAAAGAAAGTATTTCAATAAAAGGCACCAGTGAAATAATGACAACAGAAATAGAGTAGTTATATGCTAGGAAGAATGGCTACATGATATGGCATTTTCAGTGTCATACAATTTAAGCTATGTGATGCCAAGACTGCCTGCTAGAAATTTATGTGCAAACCTTCATATCTAGCAACAGAGTAGAGCACAGCTCAATTTCCCAAATTAACCTGCTTTACGCAATCTGTATTTACACACAGCAGCAGCAATTGTATGTTTTTGGGGGACAATGATCATCTAGACAAAATTTTACAACATCAAAACAAAAGGCAGTACTTTCACAAGATATATTTTGGCGTCGTTTGTAATTTCCTTGAGAGCCCTTCTTCACCTGGATGCAAGTGACCAAAAGTTTAAGAGAAATGATGGCAAAGCACAGAACCAGCTAAGAAAAGCCATGGCAGTAGCAGTCTCGAACTCTAAGCAGTGATTTTGAGAGCAGACACCGAGGTCATTGCCAATCAGTACAGTAATGCCAGCAGAAGCACAGGCTGCAGCAAACATGAGGGTAGAAGTGACCTGCAAGAAAGACATTCATGAAGAAGATAAATGGCAAGAAGTCATCAATCTGGAAATATGCTCCACAATGAGCTTATTTACAATTTTATATTATATGAACAAAGTTGAATATGGTGAATGGGCAGTGGCAGAGCTAGGATTTTACCAAGAGAATTCAAAATATAAAGAAGTAAACACACAAGCCTTCCTTATAGGAGAAAGAGTAACTTTGGATTCTATGCTTACTTGAGAATTTCTTTTGATCTCATCCACATTGTACATGGAAGACGTTTCCTCCTTCAATGGAGATTCAACATCTATGTGCTTTCAAATCAATTACATATTGATAAAAACTAATTTTGACATTGGAATTTGGATATATAGTGTACTTTTTGATGATTGGGGTTTCATCTCTGCCCATGGGTGGGAATATACTGTTAGAAGTAACTCTAATGCCACTCTTTATGAGATATTTAAAAGACAATTAACTTTTCAAAATTTCGTACATGGTAATTTGCACGATAAAGTGGACAAGTTAAAACCCCATGTTAAAGAAGAACTTTTATGGCTGACCTCGCGTATCTATATCTTAAGAGATGAAAGATGGATCAAAAATTTCCAAGAATACACTAAGAAATTGCAAAACTTCCATAGGAAATTAACGGAATCCAAAATATCTGCATTAAGCTTTTTCATACCAATGCAAGGTAAAAAGTTGGAACACTTATTGATATTTTACTCATCAAACAATACAAAATCACAGCACTAATGTATTGAACCGATTCTTATGGGAGCTTTTCTCTGTCGTATCAAGTCCTTGCATGTCTGATTGTACCAAATTGTGCAAGGGCCATCAACTTTCTAGTTTCTATGAAGATCCAAATTTTTGTATCACACGAAGAAATCAGAATGTTTGACAAGTTGATATGCATCTTTTTTATCGTACAAGAATACTACTTCAATAATCCCTTCATTCATTTATTAGCACAATTACTATTACGTGATCAAGTTTTTGATGAATCTGTAGCAACTTACCCCATCACCGACAGCAAATAAGCTCACAACCCGAGAATTTTGCAAGCACCGTCCAACAAGGAGAGCATAAACATCAAGAATTCCTAGAGACAAGCTCCATAAGCTCTGCAAGCCAGCAGCAGCGACAAGGTAACTGGAAAACCAGATAAGATGAAAAATTCACCATAAAGCAACACAACTTCCAGTAAGCATGTTTTTTATCAAAGGGCCAAAATACATAGCACGTACGAAAATATAAGCCAAATATAAGATACCACCCAAAAGAAAAGAGTTCTTAGATTTCCTTCACTCGCGTTTAAAGAAGAGATCCAAACTTCTAACAAGATATATGATGAATTATTGGCAGCATTTGCAGCCCAATTAGTTGACTTCAAGTCAATGGAGATACCACGTGATTAACTAGCACATTTAGGCAATACTAGATCTATGTTAACAACAGAACTGAACAATGTCCGCTTCGAACAACCATCCAGTGAGGTAATGTGACAGAAAAGATATTAATAAAAGGAGCAAAAGGTACCCCCCCCCCCCCCCCCCCCAACTATATACAAAATCTTAATTTGATCTTCAAAATTTACAAATAGTACAACCATCAAGGCATCAACAGACTTTGCCGGCAAATTACCTTTTTCTTTTAGGAGGATGATAAATATCATATTTACACAGCATCAACCAGTACAAATTAACAACCTGTGGCGCAGTGAGGATGTACCAATACATAAGATGCCTGTCACCGTACTACAACGAGACTTGAACCAGAGGCACTGGACTCGCTAACCACTAGATTTATACTTCCGATATAAGTTATAGACTTTATAGGCTGAAATTTTTAGCATATCCAGTGGAGAATTAACACATCCTCCATCAGAAGGCCACAACCCCATCTCCCAGCAATTGTTTTTTTCTATAAGGTAGTTAAGAAAAATGGAAAGATTTGCTTTCTTTTAACTGGATCCTTCTTCTTTGTCAACACTACTAAGGACCCATAGGTTTGCCTTCTTCACTTATAAAAGATAATGAGAATGCGTATACAAAGCATGATCTTTCCAAGATGTGCAAGGTGCCCCTCAGCCTTCCAACGGGGAAGACTTCAACATGAAAGTCAATTTCCATTCTTCCTGGTGGAGTTGCTCATCCCCATTGGGAGTTTGGGTAGTTAGTAGGAAAGTACCTAGTTCAGTGACGCCTATTGCCTTCGTCTTATTCAAGTCGCAGTAAGCGGGTTAATGTTGATGAGGAATAAGTCGTTTCCACCCTCTTTCCATGGAAATGTGTCAAAGGAATAGGCACATTTAGAGCTGCGGGACTTGAAGGAATAGAATGCCCCGTCCCCCGTGTCTCTCAGTATGGTTAGCACTGGTTGTTCCCAAGCAGTGAGACTTACACCTATTCACCTTAAGTTCATCCAGAGTTCCTTACCCTCATGCACGTTTTATTCATTAAGCCATCTTCCTATCAACGTTAAGGAGTCAACTGAGCATCTCCAGATTGAATAGCAAGTTAGAAATAAGTTATCCAAGAAGGCTCCACTATGAAGGGGCAACTATCATTTCACATCTGATAAAATTGAAACAGCTAATCTGATGGCATACAGAACATGAATGACCTTTTATTATACAAAAAAAAGTTTGAAAAATCAAACTGCCAGGCACAATTGTTCCACACAATACACCACGAAGTCGCATACTATATGATCATCTAAAAATCAGCCCATTCTCAATTCGTTCGATTGATTTCTCAGATGGCCACTCAACTAATAGTTATCATCTCAAAAAGTCATCTTTCTTCTTGATTCCAATTTTCTTCAGTAGAGAAAATGGTTTTTCTGAGATAATAACGAGTGACCATGTGAGAAATCAACTCCAATTCATCTAATTGACAAATTGAAGTGAAGCATCCAAAGCTCAGCTCCAAAATTTCCGTACAAACTGTTAACACATAAATATTGCAAAGAGAACACTCATTAACTAAACACATCTCTTCAGTTACTGCTACCATTTGCAATTACGCCTGAACTTAAACATCTAACTCACATATGCTTATCTAAACATGATCGGAACTGAAATTTGTGCTTTCAGAACAAAAATATTACCAGAAAGCTGTGACGGAAGGAAAATCAGCGGTAGTAGCCATAACGCAAAGCGAGACAACAGCAAATACAAACTGAGCGAAACGTAAGAAGGATCCACCAATCGTCCCAGGCATTCCTTGAACATCCTTCATCCTTACTCTCGGAACGTTAGCTGCTTCCGTTTGCAACGGTGGTGCGTCAACAGGATGTACTGAACCGTTGCTCACACTCATTTTCTGTTTATTGATTGAACTTTTGTCCTCCTCTTCTTCTTCTTCAGTTACCAACCAGTAACCACCACCAACAAAACAAACAAGTTACAATCAATTCACCAATAAATCATTCCAATTTTGCTTAACTAATTGTGCGATCTACAACTTCAATTAGACAGATCCGGAGGCTGGAGAATTCTCCGGCCGGCGGAACCCTAGTTCCGGCACAGATTATCGGAGCAAGGGATGTATGTATGTCGCCTGGAAATTGAAAAGTGATGAATAATTGGTCAGAAGTTGTTGGGAGTCGGAATTGTCCGAAGTAGACATTATTCTTCTCAGCCATACTTTTCATACAGTAACTTTTTTTTTTCTCAAAAAAATTTTACTTGTCACATTATTTTTTTGTACTCTCACGTTTCGTTTTTACTTATTTTTTTTTAAGAATAAAAATATTTCATCATTTTAATACTAATATTTAATTATTTCTTAAGTGACATACAAAATATAAAATAGACAAATAAGAATAAACAAAAAAGTAATATTTTGATATAACTTTTTGAATATCTAATTTAAAATATTAAATTAAATTAATTTAATTTTAAATATTAATTAAATTGACTCTCGTAAATTGAGTAAATAAATATTTTTTGGACTTCTTATTTCTTTTGATAAAAAAAAGTCAAAATCGTCCTTTTCACATATTAGAAATAACTTTAAAGTGCTTTTTTATTACTTATTGAATCAAAATCAAATTTATCACTTCTTCCACTTATTAAATTAAAAAGATTATTAATATACTAACAAAGACTCAACAATATCTTTCTTTTATCTATTTGGGTGAAATGTGCCCCTCAATTATTCAAGCTTAAATTTTTTATTGGTCCCCACCCGATATTTGAAATTCATATTGGAGCTCCAACTAAATTTGAATCGCGCACTGCAGTGGTGCTCACAGCGAAATTTTCTCCATACCCAGGGCTTAAACCCGAGACCTCTGGTTAAGGGTGAAGTACTCCTCCAGTGCACTACAACCCATGTTGGTAAGCTTAAAATTGTTTCATTGTTAACAATATAGTTATATGAGATTTAATTAAATTTTAAACATTAAGAATGCATTTGGTACGTGAGATGTGATGGATATTTTGAAATTCAATTTGAAAATTTTGTTTTATTAAAAATATAATTTTATTATGTAATAAATTTATACCATAAATCAAATAAAATCTCAAACTTAATTTTCAATATGTCATTTAATTTCATTCAACTTGATATTCTTTTATTATTATTTGCATATATGATTAAAAAATTGCCGACTCCAATCATTTCATATTTTAAAAAATTAAAAGATAAAAAAACTTGACAGTTGTCTTCTTGCTTTTGGTTTACACTTCCAATTCCTTCTAAATAGCCTTTTTTCCCTTAAGTTATACATTTCTAATCACCTTTTTAACTCACTAATTAACCTAATTATCACCTTTCTCCCAACCAAGTATAGGTTAGTTATTCAATCAAACACTTTTTTAACACATAATTAATACAAAGCATGAATGATTTAATTATGAACATATTGTTTTTTAATATATATTTAAATCTATTCTCATGGATGTTTTGACAATTCGATCTTTTTTATAAATATAATTTCAGACAAATCTTATTGATCAAACTCTATAATACACTTAACAACTTTTAATAGGAAAGATCATTTCACCACTTCAACGAATTCTTTCATAGTGGCTTGAAGTAAAATTGGATGTTATCGCAAACGTAGTCTCGAATTTGAAAATATGTGGCTCTGGCTCTTTTTCAAGAGAGAAATTAAGAGCACTAGACGATGAATTTCAACTCTAGGCGTACGTGGCTACAAGTGGAGAATCAAATTCTCGTCAACAAAATTAAAATTCAGATAATCAACCAATTGAGCTACTAAAATTCCCTACAACTTAGCTTAATATGGATATATTAAGAAATCTGCATATTAGATCACAAGTTCGAACTCTACATCCAACGAATTAAAAATAATATAATTTTCAAATTTTGAAAGCTATGAAAAATAAATAAACTATTCAACAAATAACTTCATTTCTTTTTTGTTTATATTGTTGGGCCATGTCAATGGGCCCTAATTTTCCTCATTACTCACACCATGAATTTCTTATATATTGCAAAATTGGCCATCATTTTCATGATAGGACTTTACTAATACAAAGATTTAAAAAAAATAAAAAATCATTTAGAAGTGCAAATTGCAAATTATTTCCTTCAACTTGCAAATTATAAATTTTGCTAAAAATGTCGAGTCAAATTAGTGTTTGATATTCAACTACTGTGTGATACTTAAAATACGTTTTTTTTATAGATACAAACAAGACTATTTATATGTTTTATCAACGAAATTTACTATTAATATAATATTTTATAACATGTAAAAAATGAAATACTTATTACGTACATGATGGTATTTAATTATTAAATTTGATTTTTTAATAGTTAATTTACATTACTAATAGTAGTAATTATGCAACCAACATGTATGCATAACTATTAATAATTAAGATTAAGGATTGCGAAGGAATGAACAATGCTTTTTTTCACTTTTATGTAGAAAATTCGAGTCTAAATTTTGAATGTGAAAATAAGTATTGATAAAGAGAGTCTCCTTTTTCGGCGAGTCTTACCACAAGAATGTAAAATCAAATTGTTATAGTTAATCACTAATGAGTCATAGTTAATTAATATAAATACAAGTACGTGTAAATGTTATTTAAATAAAAACGCTCATTAAAATATATCAAAGTTGATCTTGTACTTTGAATATGATGGGGCGTTTTTAGCTATGAAAAATATGAGTATTTTTAAAAAATATTTTATATTTTTAAAGTAAGAAATAAAATTATCTGACTATCAATATAATTTAGAATTATTTTTTATTTTTTAGGAGTAAATTAAAATAAAACAGTGACAACATCTTTATAGTGTTTTACAAATTACACCAAGCATACTCTTTGAAATTCACCTCCAAATATTTTTTTAAAAAAAAATTCATCATCAAACTCACCATATTCTATTTTTTAATTAAAGTGCTATTTCTTTTTTTTTCTAAAATAACAATTTAGAAGCAATACATAATACACAGCTGTCACGTGCATATACACACTCGTCAGTCGTCATTGAGACAAAAAATAATAATAATAATTCAGATTCAAATGTTGTAACTTGTACCATATCACGTTAATCATTTATAATAATTTAAAAAAATATCAAATATATTTATTATCTAAAATTAAATAATATAATGACATAGTAGATTTTTCCATAGTCACTTCAATATGATTTATACTTCTTTTCATCTGACATTAACTTTTTGTTTTTCAAATAATTCGTGAACGTGTCTTTTAATTTGATCCTAATTGATATTTAAATTTTTTAATTTTTGATTGTAGACAAATAAGCACTGTATGATATAATATGCGCTTTATATAAGTACAATATAAATCAGTTTGAGTGTATCTCATATAAATTGTAATGTAGAATATGTGTTTACTTATTCAGTTTTATACAAGTTTAAATCTTTATTTGTGCAAACCCGAAATTGAAAGACATAAATATCAACCTAAATCAATTTAAAAAAAAAAAGCATTTTTCACTAATCGTATTTTTTTTTTCACTCTATGTTTATATTCATATTGGAGTGAAAATCTTTTTATCAATATTAATCTGGACAATCTAAATTCACACACTTAAAAAAAGATTTTAACGAATGTATTAAAATCGATTTTCATATTCAAAACTTAAACTCCACATACATAAAAGTGAATTTCAGTTTTTGTAACTTTCCCGTCCCCATCTCCCCTTACCCACCCATCCAACAAAAATATTAGCCTTCGTTTACTCTTCTTTGCCATTTTTCTGAAAAACTCTCTCTCTCTTCTATCTCGCTCTAATCTCTATCGATATTTACGGCTTCGCTTTCTTTTGATCTTCAAAACCTAGGGTTTGGCTCAACAACAAAAAAAAAACTTGAAAAAGCTCTCCGTCTCGAATCTCTCTATTCAATTTTAGGGTTTACAGATCTGTTCGGCTGTTAATCTCTGATTCAAATATGTTTTGGAAGCTTCCAGTCCTGTCGTCTTGTTCGCCGGTATGTATTATGGATCCATGTCTATTCAACAGTGTTTAAATTGAATGAGCTGAATTTTTTGATGTTCTGTGATGTTTTGCTGGTATTTTCATTTTCGAAGCATATTTGATATTCTGTGATGTTGAATTGGCTGAGAAGTGTTCAAATATGTTTTGGAAGGTTCCAGTTATCTATGACTATTGTATAGTGTTCAAATTGAATGAGCTGAATTTTTTGATGTTATGTGATGTTTTGCTGGTATTTTCATTTTCGAAGCATGTTTTGACTATGTTGAATTGGCTGAGCCGTGTTCCAATTTGTGTTAGAATGTTCCAGTTATCTATGACTATTGTATAGTGTTCAAATTGAATGAGCTGAATTTTTTGATGTTCTGTGATGTTTTGCTGGTATTTTCATTTTCGAAGCATGTTTTAACTATGTTGAATTGGCTGAGCAGTGTTCAAATATGTTTTAGAAGGTTCCAGTTATCTATGACTATTGTATAGTGTTCAAATTGAATGAGCTAAAAAAGAAAAATAATCGGCTCAATTATTTTGATGTTCTGTGATATTTTGATTGTAGAGTTTGTGTTTTCGAAGTATGTTTTGATCTTCTGTGGTTTTGAATTGGCGGAGCAGTGTTCAAATTGTATGAGCTGAGGAAGGAATTTCTAGACTCAATTATTTTGAAATTCTGTGATGTTGAATTGGCGGAGCAGTGTTCAAATTGAATGAGCTAAAAAGAAATTTCTCGACGCAATTATTTTGATATTCTGTGATTTTGAATTGGCGGAGCAGTGTTCAAATTGAATGAGCTAAAAGAAATTTTCTTGACTAAATTATTTTAATCTTCCGCGATGTTTTGCTGATAGAGTTGTGTTTTCGAATCATATTTTGAACTTCTGTGATGTGAAATTGGCGGAGCAGTGTTCAAATTGAATTAGCTGAAAAAGAAGTTTCTCGACGTAGTTATTTTGATCTTCTGTGATGTTGAATTGGCAGAACAGTGTACTTGTTGTTTTCAGACTATGATTTATAGATTATGAATGTGTTTCTATTGGTGTTTCAACTATGTATTTTCTTGTAGTTTTTCTGCTATCTATTGTGATAGTTTAACTCTGTTTAGCTCTTTATAATTAGTTATTAAGAAGGATTGCTGTTTTGAGCTAAGTTCATTTGATTTTTGTGTAGCTCTTCATAATTAGTTATTAAGAATGATAATTGTTCTGAGCTAAGTTCATTTGTATATGGTCTCCTTCCTATTAAAATTGAATCAAGTCAGTAGAATCGTCATTTATGGTTTAGGGAATTTGGTTAAAATAATTTGGGACTTTTGAGTAATTTCATATTAATTGAGATCACAATGGTAACTCTTAAATCTTAGCAAACCAAAAAATTCAATGAAGACATCAGTGAAGTGAAGATCAGTGCAATTTATAACAATTTCTATGGAGTAAGTTTTGAATTGCCAATTCTTCATTGCAGCCGTTAGATCCATCTGCTTGATGGATCACTTGATAATGTAGTTTTATTATACACTATGCCCTTCTCTTTCTTGCATAACCTGGTGTTGCATTATTCTAATTGCGACATTGAGTACATCTAGCTTGCGCTGTAAATACTGTTCAATGAAGCCGTCACCTCAACACAGTATGTGTTTATTTGTTTTATCTGATGACTTTCTTTCCAACCTGGTGAATGGTGTTGCTTATGATCTTTTCTTTCCTTGGGATTTTAGGTTGAAGCAGTACTAGACAAGGAAAATTTCACTTTGGAAGAGCTTCTTGATGAAGAAGAAATAATCCAAGAGTGCAAAGCTTTGAACAGTCGTCTCATAAATTTGTAACATTTCTCCCAGTTTTAACTTATATAGATGCTTATAATTTGACATGTGCCCAGGAGAGAGTATAGTTGCTGACTAACTGTTTTTAGTTCAGCTTAGAATTTCAGATTCACTGAAACATGGTTATCATTTTCTATTTTCAGTTTGAGGGAGAGAACACAGGTTGAGCAGTTACTGCACTACATTGTTGAAGAGCCTTCTGAGGATGCTGATAGCAAACAAACATTTAAGTAAGTTTCTACAGGAATTGATCTTGCTTTAACAGTTATGTCAGTATTTCTTTTTGCAAGTGTCTGTAGTTCTCTTTAATTTAATCATTTATCAACAATTGATTTCTTGCTTTTAATGTCGTTTTATCTTCTAGGTTCCCTTTCATTGCCTGTGAGATATTTACGTGTGAAATTGACGTCATCCTTAAGACTTTGGTGGATGACGAAGAGGTACTGTATTCACAACATGAAGTAATGATATTTTAAGTAAAAAGTGAAGGTCTTCCACTCTGATGTTTCAATTGTCTCTCTGTGTTGCTGCAGCTAATGAATATGCTCTTTTCCTTTTTGGAACCAAGTCGTCCCCATAGTGCCTTGCTGGCTGGGTACTTTAGTAAGGTAAAAAAAATGATTCATCCACAAGCTTTGTGGGCAAAATACCTTGGTTTTCATTGTTGAAATGTTTATTTTTTGGTCTAAAAGAAGTTGCTTTACGTAGGTGGTGATATGCCTTATGGTGCGGAAGACTGCTGCACTTATGAATTATGTTCAGGTTTGCCCAGTAATCCCCATTGCATGTCATGAATTGTACAAGTTATTGTCTTTTCCTGCTTCATGTAGTTAAAACTGTGATGCTTTGTTTTCCCATCAAGAAATATGTTTTTTATCACTCGTCTATGGCAGATTATCATGAAGACTCGATAAATATCATTAATAAACACCAAGTCAGTGTAAAAAAGAATGTATAAAATAACTGTACTTGAGTCATCCACTGTCATCCATCAGGTTTGACGAACTAATAGCAAATTTCTTGTTATATCACAAATACAAGTGGAATTAGAAGGATCTCTTAATGTGTTCGTATGCTCCAAAGAGGACGTGATGTTGCCATTATGCTGCTTCTTTACCTTGCCGATCCTATGTAATCTCTAACACCAAGATTGCTTCCTCCACTGTCCTCAGCAAGACCCACGGGATATTGAACAATACGATTCTTTGCACATGCAACGCCAACTCACAGAAAATCTTCTTCTATTCCTTAAATTGTTTGGGTTAAATGGCATCCTGTTCTGCACAACAGACAGGGAAGGTACTTATTTTGGAGACTCGATGTTCCAGAACTTTTCTCAATCTCCTGTTTTTGCCAATTCCAAATAATAACATTTTGCTTCCCCTCTCTATATCTTCCTATATCCCTTGTCATTCCGATTGGGTAATTACATATATTATTTCGTAACATACATACTTAATTCATTCCCAATCTTGAATAGTCTTCCTAAATATATACCTCGCATTGTGCCCCCAAGGCCTAGCTCAAGTGGCAAAAGGTGGAGGATTCGTGGCTTAGGTCGCAGGTTCAAGCCCCACACCATGCAAAGCAAAGCCCGGTATTTAAGTGGAGAAGGGTAGAGGGGCGGGCCCATTATCCACCGGTTTAGAAGGCTGTGATTGGTCCAAAGGGCGGGTCACAGACGGATTTCTCGGTTATCAAAAAAAAAATAAAAAATATATACCTCGCATTGTCCCTCTTAGCGTGTTGTCTCAATTCCAAATATTTAGATTTTCACTTCTTTGCTTTCTAAAGAACACTCTGCTTGCCGATTATCTCTTCTTGTACTACTTCCTTATCTTACCATCCGATTGATATATGAAAGATCTTTAGGATCTCAGGAACTTCGGTCAATCCTGCCTTCTCTTATGCATCATCAATTTTTTCGCAAAATTTGATTAGGCCTGAAAGTTTTGATTGATGTGAATCATTTTCCCTCTTATTGTGCTTCTTGCTTCTTCTATGGGGATCCTGGCCTACTTTAACTACAAATGAAGTTATGATCCTTGTGTTTTCCTTCCTTCCAATAGTTTTTGTCATGTTGTTTGACCTTGCTTCTGATACATCGCGAGCTTAAGCCATCACTTCCTATGTTGCGCAGACTCTTCATTTTTGCAGCCGAACCCGTCTCGACGCGACATTGGTGTGGGCGGTGCGTGTCGGATTCGGTCAATCCGATCCGGATACTTTGACCAGAGCCGAGAAAAAAAAAGGGGAAGAAGAGGTCAATTTCATGGCCGGTGAAAGTTGACGACCTTTCTTCGACAAAGTTGTCACAAGGTCTGGTTGCTCCATGGAAAAGAATAGTGAAGAGGCAAAGCTTGCAAGAATAGAGAGAGCGCAAGCAGAGCTTTTTTTCTTGAAAAGGAACAGAGCAGGCTATGTAAATGATTATTTATTTTTTTATAATAAATAAAAGGAATTATAATTTTTTTAAAATTAATTAGTAACAAGTCATAATTAATTTATGCTTTTAAATTTGTACATCTATAATTGATATGCTTTTAATATAGCGTTTTACAAGATATTTAATATTATTATTATAACTATATTTTATAATATTGAATAATTTTAGCCGATCCCCGCACTCATATCCATACTCGGATTCGCACCCCCGAATCTTAAAATTTAAATTTTACCGAATTTGACTCTCGGATTCGCATCCGTCTCGGATACCCGCACCCGAGTCCGAGCAACCTAGATCACTTCATTTTCCACAATTTCAAATCATCCTATGTTCTAGAAGACTACATTGTCTAATACTAAAGTTGCCTAATGCATCTTGCATTCTTTGGCTTGCTTCTTCTTGGAATTTACCTTCTTTAGAAGGTTGAATTAAGATACGCTGGGATGGAATAGTAATTGCAGGGTCCTGAATTTGCATTATGTTTTTTAAAGAGTTGAGTGGATCTGTTGGAGTAGTTAATTTTGATGTGTAATCTTGCAAATCCTCGAGACTCGGTGAATGGGTGGTGAAGCTAGGTGGATCATGAGTTCATCCCTTGTTTAAATTGTTTTTTTAACAACTGCACAGAGCTAGCGGATGTGAGTAAGGTTTGTTTGGGCATCTTGATTACTTTTGGGGGTGGGGGTAATTGGTAGGAACTATAATTCAGGTAATTTCATTTTGCAAACTCTGTGTGGAAGATGATTTAATGCAAAATTGTGTGCCTTTGCAACCTGTAAATGATTGTTTAAAATGCATTTTTTTCCTCTCCCTTTTTTCCGCTGAAGGGCTTGGTATTCATTCCTACTTTTAATTTTTTTGGTTACAGGTCCATCATGATGTTTTCCAACAGATGGTGGATTTGATTGGTATCACATCCATAATGGAGGTTAGTTTGCTTGGTTTTTTCTTCTACCATCTGACGCAATCACTAACATAGTCAAATTGTTATATGGATAATCTAGTGGAGACGACTCTTTTCCTCTAACAAGTCCTTTCTTTCAAGGTTTTGGTGCGACTTGTCGGAGCTGATGATCATATGTACCCCACTACTATGGATGTGATGCAATGGTTGACTGAGAGCAATTTATTAGAAATGATAGTGGACAAATTGAGCCCCTCTGTAAGTAAAAAAATACACAGCTACCTGATTATCTATTCTTGTGTTTCTTGTTATCATTATTTCTTTGCAGTGCCTTTACAGATCATCCATCGAAACTTTCTTTACTGGTTTACATGTTAAATTGTTGGTTATTTAATGTTGCAAAGAGTCTAGTGAGTTTCTGGTGTTAGGAGCAGCAGGAGCTAGAATGTTTTTCCTTAGCTGATAGGAATTACCTGTTACCAGACCACTGAACTATAAGTTCTCTCCAGTTATGGATGCATGTCCTCTTTGCTCCCCTTAATTGATTTGACTGAAAAATCTTTTTTTTTTCTTCCCTTTTTAAATTCTTATTTTCGGGAATAGTTAATATATTTCTAAGTTTGTGTATCGGAGCACTAGTGTGACTTGGTGTTTTACTGAATGGCAACTCACACTCGAAACTCTTTTGATGGATTCTTTCTCCTTGTCCAGTGTTCTCCTGAAGTACATGCTAATGCAGCAGAATCACTATGTGCAATAACCAGAATCACACCATCCCCTTTGGCCACCAAACTATCAAGCCCAAGGTTTGTTGGACCTTGGTTGATATTTCCCTTGGAAGTTGGGAGGTCTTGACATATCTTTTCAGCAGATAGTAACTTTTATTCATTAAGTGTCACAATTTTCTCTGCTTGCAGTTTTGTAGCCAGGATATTTGGTCATGCCCTTGAAGACTCACATTCAAAATCTTCCCTTGTCCATTCGTTGTCTGTCTGCATCTCTCTGCTGGATCCAAAAAGATCAATTCCATCATCTATGATGTATTCTTTCCGGAACCAGCAGATGTATGAGTCTCCCGTGCATGTCGATCCGGACACTATCGATGCAATGCTTCCTAAACTTGGTAAGTTTTCTTATGTGGAAGTTTGTACAGTTTTGAATTTGGATACTTGTTTAACTGTGGAAAAGTCAATTTCAAGTTCTCCACTGGAGACCAGTTTGGGGGGAAGTGTCATAATGCAACATCTATACAAAAGTGATACCCTCCTGCCACCCGGCAAAAACAAGAAAAAAAGTTACAAGCAGAATGCTACTTGCAGTTATGAAATTTGTTTATCTGTTGCTTGCTCATCTTGGAAAGTTCAACAACTTTGACATCACTTATGGCACAGGTGGTTTGCTTGAGCTGTTGAATGTATCATCTGATGAGAAGGTTCTGCCAACAACATATGGAGAACTCAGGCCGCCTCTAGGAAAGCATCGTTTAAAGGTTTGTCTTGATTATATACTTGTAACAGAATGAGCTGGCCTTTGTTATTCCTTTACTATTTGACTGGTGTTCTCTCAGGAGGATATGCAAAGCAAGAACTTCACTATTATGCTGTTTCCTATTTGTTGTTAAGAGATCAAATGGTTTTATGTCTCTGTTGCAATGGAGTTATAGATCTTGTGTTTGTTATTCTGATGGAAAATTGGGATAGTAGCTTTGCATAAGTACAACCAGTTCTTGAATGCCTGCGGAGTTTGTGTCTGTGGTCTATTGAGTTGATAATCTTGTTCAAGCTTTTTAATCTGTCCATCTTACTTTTATTTTTATCTTCCTTGTAGATAGTGGAATTCATTTCTGTGCTACTGAAGACTGGTAATGAAGTTGCAGAGAGAGAATTGATCAGCTCTGGGACAATTGAGAGGGTCCTGAATCTCTTTTTTGAGTAAGATGTTATGTCAATGTTCCTGATTCTTGGCCTCATAAGTAGTTTGGAGTGAATGTTCATATATTTTATTATTGATCTTCCTAAAACCAACTTCCGATTGACATTTTTACTATTTGCTTAATTTCTGTATAGGTACCCCTATAACAATGCATTACATCATCATGTGGAGAGTATAATATACTCATGCTTAGAAAGTAAGACCAACACAATCATTGACCATCTTTTTGAGGAGTGCAATTTGATTGGGAAAATAATTCGAACAGATAAACAGCCTACAGTTTCTGGTGATGGAAATCAGGTTAATCTTTGTGAAACAATGAAATCCTTTGTTTGAGGTTTTTGATCTTGTGCATAATCCCCCTTCACGTTCGAACAAAAATTCTCCCAAGTTTTCTCCCCCTCTAAAGGATAAGTCTGTTTAATTTGAACTATGCAGTCTCAATGCTGGTAATAACTTGTGCAAGTATTTAATGGTGTTTTTTTAACTGATGCAGCCCACCTTACCAGCTACTGGAAAACAAGCACCCCGAGTAGGTAATATAGGGCATATAACTAGGATTTCTAACAAACTTATTCAGTTGGGAAACAGCGACAACTGCATTCGAGCACATCTTGAGGTTTGTCAGATATAATTTTGTTGCTTGATATGCTTCACAAAACCTAGGTTTCTGAGGCTTTTTCTAATGAGGAGCAATGATTACCTGAATCTTTAATGTTAAATATACCGTGTTTCCCTATAAAGTTCTTTTTTGAAACTTCATGGTGGGCACAGGAAGATAATTTCAGCAAACAGTTACTTGCCTTTCCACACTCCAGAATTTTAAAAAAAAAAATTGGCACTAAAACTTGATTCATTTCTGGCCATATTGGAGTGTACATCAATATTTGTTCAGATGTGCATGACATGACAATAGAATGGTTTGAATGATCTCTCGGCAACATTTTCCTTTTCACAAATAAATGATCACTTTTCGTGAAGGCGGTGTCTATTTTGAGGTGCCTGTTGGTATTTATGTTGCTGGAGCTCAGTAGTCTCATGCCTACCTTTTTTGTTGATACTGGTATTGTCTCTTAATACTAATGTTTCTGTTCTAACTGGTTTTGCTACTTGTCTTGTACTCCAGAAGAATATGGAATTTAGTGATTGGCATACCACTGCCTTACAGGAGCGTAATACATTAGAAAATGTCTACCGCTGGGCTTGTGGGTAAGGTTCTATCTCTTTTTTTCTTTTCTGCTAACTTAATTGCAAAAATGAAATTCGCATAATGGTTGTGTGCATTATACTTCGACATAGATCTGAAGTTGGATAATTATTGTATTGAAGCTACTGCTTGGAACCATTCCTGGGCTATATTTATATGTGTTGGCAGTGCCCTGGTACAGTAATAGTACAAATAGGAGAAGTAAATAAAGAATATGCACAAAGTGAAGTTTGAAGTATCATCCGATACCTCAAGCAAGTGATTCACCATGTTGGTGTTCAAACAAGCTGCACTCTCCGTCCATAGTGCCTTTCTGTCAATGTTTGGGTCTTCAAACACGAGGAGCAAGTGGAAAATGGGGAAAAGAGAAAATGGTGGTGGGCGGGACAAGCCAGGAATTAACTGAAATACATGCTTTTGATGACCAGAATCTGTCACAATAAACTTATTTTTTGTTGTGATCTAGTAGTCCAAGATGTCTTGCTATTAGATGAAGTTATCGAAGAGAGGCTTGCAGAATTTCATGGGGATAAACATGGATTTTATAACTGTTCAAGATAAAACGTCTTTTGGTGGAAAAATTATTTTTTAAGTTCCTTAGTAATCCCTTTTCTACTCTGCTATTCTTCTACAAAATATTGGTTTATGCTAATGTCCTTTATTTGTATGGCCAGCCGACCTACTGCATTGCACGACAGAACGAGGGAGAGTGATGAGGAAGACATTCATGACAGAGATTATGATGTAGCTGCTTTAGCGAATAATCTGAGTCAAGCATTCCGCTACACCATATATGATAATGATGATGCTGAAGAGGTAAATTTTATTTCGTTTTGGGAGGTGAAATTTGGGCAGTGTGGGCTTCTGCGTGCATAAAAAGGAAAAAAGAGGAATATGTAAGCTCGTCAACATTTTTGTACTGCACCCCCAACTCAACCTTTGGTAATTGTGGGGTTGGGTTTTGGGGGGGGGTCGACTTTCAGTGTCTGTTCACTCACGGTCATTCTTGCATTTTCCAGGGGCGTGGAGCTCTCGATCGAGATGATGAGGTCAGTACTTCCATATCCCTGATTAAGCAGTCATCCTTGTGGATATATTATCGATCATTATTGCATTTGCCATTTGTTATCACTTGCCTTGGTGTTCCTCACCGTGTTATGTTCATGCCATTGTAGGATGTTTATTTTGATGACGAGTCTGCTGAAGTTGTGATATCATCCCTAAGGTTGGCAGATGATCAGGGGAGGTGAGTTCAAATTTCCATGTTTTTTTAAGTCACGGAATCACTTGAGCACATATGCTACTAGAAAAGAAAGTGAAAAAAGAGAAGGCATATAGATGGCGAAAGAGAAAAATGTATTTCTTTCCAATTATTTGACTATGGTAAATGTGGCTCTTCATTTCTTTGGTTCTTCCAGTGTCTTTAAAGATGAATAGTTCGTTGAAAACAACGGTCAACTAATTGGAACTCTTAATACTTCTAAAGGTCAGGACAAGGAACATCCATCTCTTACGAGCGGATGTATAACAACCTAACATGCCATAGTTTATACAAGATGTCTAGGCTTTCAGAGTTGTAATATCTTTCAGTTTTATCTGTTAGGACTCGCTACTGTTTGTATAATGTCTACCTTTCCTTTTTTTCCCGCCCTCCACTTCTGCAGCAGTTTGTTCACAAATTCAAATTGGTTTGCATTCCAAGATGATAGAATTGGTGATACTTCTATGAGCACCTCACCTGCTGATGTGATGGAGGATATTAACCTCAATGGAATGTCAAATAGTAGCAACAGCAATAGTGATGATGAAGTGGTAGTTGGAGAGGAGGATGAATTGGCTGAGAGCAAAAATTCTAATGCAATACCCAACTCTAGTTCGAACCCCTTTAATGGGTTCAGCATAGCCAATTCTGGTAATGATGGCGACTTTAATCAACAGAATGAGAAAGCAGACACCGCAACTGACATGATGTTCGAGACATCAGGGAGTGATGACCCCTTTGGAGACAGGTCTATGCCTGAATGGGTAGCATGGGGGGATGCCTCAAATTTTCAAGTTGGTGGATCCACCGTCAACCCATTTGTAGACCATAGCAACTCCGCTGACCATCTTGCCAATCTAGGGGAAATAGGAACTCCACCACTTAATTCTACTACTAGTTGTAGTGGAGAATCTATTCCAAATGGTGTCTCATCTCCTGATTCTAGCAAAAGTTCAGGATCTGATTCTAGTCAGAAAGCAACCACTGTTCATTCTTTATTTGAAGAGGATGTTGAATTTGTCGGCGTGGAATTGGAAGGTACTGAGAAGGCGATGGAACATGCTCTTAAAGAGGGGATTGTTGGCGAAGCCGCTCCATTGAAAAGGAGCATTGTTCCTAAGGTACCAGAAAAGGAGAGCACAGATGATGGTGGGGCAGGAACAAAGGAGTACAACGATGCAAACTACTGGAGGGTTGACCAAGAAGTTGCAGTGTCGGAATAACTGTGGAGATGTATTGAAAACCTGGAATCCAGAGCTACTAGCCAGGATCCCCAACTACTATCGATTGGTGAGTTTATGCAAGCACATGTGTACAGTGTACTTTGGTTACAATTGGGATCAAACAATAGGCTAATGTAAGGTTTGTCACCAATTAATTATTGTTACTCTTATTTATGTTTATTATAATTCAGGTTATGATTTCATTGTAAAGAAATTTTGGTTTCTCGTCTGACTTTGTCATCTTTCTGTAGTTTTATGGATTCTGGAGTAAATCTCAGTTCTCCATCCCATTAAGAGCAGGCGTAAAGGCTGCCTTGTTGAGACTATGTGAACTGTATTTTCTCTTGCCTTGATATTCATGTGTCACGTATTTGATTCTTTGGATAAGAAAAGAAAAACTAAGCTAACCCAGGCCTCGTAAGCGTTCTTCACCATGTACTACTTGTGTATGAAGAAGGTAGAAAAGCATGCAAGCTTAAGCAAAATAACACATGAAGAAAATTTGGCCAAGCAGGTATGACCATTGCAACTCTGTTCGTAGTAGCAGAATATACTATTCCATTGAAATATATATATATATATATATACACACATTGGAGAGTAATAACTTTGTGTTACTACTATAAATAGTCTCACCAAAATCCACTTTTTAACGATATGGATTAAGAACAATAGGGGGTCGTTTGGTTGCTAGTCACTTGGCTGTTTCGATGGATTGTCAAATTTCTAAATCAAATTCAGGAAAAAACAATAAACACAAAATGTCTATAATAATGAATTCATGTTTCATGATCTTGAAATGTAAACAATATAACAGTTGTCATGGTGAGTATTGGTCACTATGTCGGTTTTAATGGATCGGCTAAATTCCAAGCCGATAGGAGTTCGTCAAACAATTTTTTAAAAAATAACATATAATATTACCGTAAAAAATGCCCAAATTTATGATTTTTTTTGTTTAATAACCTCGAAATGTTCAAAATAAAATAAAATGGTGCTTGCCACGGTGAATATTGGTAGGTAGACTGATCAAATCTCAGACCAATTGGAATTCACTAATCATATTCAGGAAAATTAATACATGTAGAAAAAAATACCCAAAATCATGAATTCGTATTTTATGATTTTGAAACGACTATAAAATGACGTTTGCCGTGTAGATTATTGGTCACAAGGTTGTTTTTGATGGACCAAACCAGATTTCAGGCTAATCATAATTTACCAATCAAATTCAGGAGAATCAACATGTACTAATATACACAAAAAAGGGAAGTGCTAAATGATCAGAAAATTAAAAAATTATAATATTTTTTTATTTTAAAATAAACTGATCTTTTTTTCATTTTTTTAGTTAAAAAGTATTAAAGTTAAAAAAGTAAAATAACATAGATAAAATATCATTCTGGCAAAAAATAAGGTTATTTGATTTTATTTAGAATAAGTTATCCGTGTGTTGTGCTAAGCATTAATTACCCATTATATTCAATGTTCCACTTATTGGGATTAGTAATAAAACTGTTGAAATAATTATTAATTAACGTGATGCATTAATTTCATCACTAAAAATTATTTTAATCCACATTTCAATGGGATTAATGAATACTTTTACCAAAGTGTTTGTAGTCAAAGAAACCATTAATGAAAGTTTAGACATAAATGAAACTCACCCATCAATACGGCGATGTCAATGGAAACCCCACGTGAAAACTTTAATGAATACTTTTACCTAAGTGCTTCTAGTCAAATGAATATTTCTCAGTCCATTCGTTTAATTTGTTCGATCTATTTTGACTCGATACAAAAATTATGAAAGTAAAGAAGATTTTTTTTTTAATTTTAAATTAAATATTATTCTTGAAAGATATAAGATCGAGTTAATCTGAATTCAGTACTTCCATCTCTGAATATAAATTTGATGTATAAGTAATGGATATTAACTTATGATTCTAAAAATATAACAGATTCAATATTGAAAAACTTTAAAGGTCGAATTCATAGAGTTTAAATACTGAATCGGTTGAAAAAAGCACATAAGTTGCCTTGGTTTTTTTTTTTCATGTCATCTCATTACCTCATAGAGGTTGGGCGAGTGGAGTCTGATTAAAGTAGAAATCACATTGATTTGATGAAAACCTAACCATGATTGGGTTGGCAAGCAATGCTTCAATTGTTGTTTTGTTTTTGGTAATTAGTTGAGGGGTCGTTTGATAGATATTATAATAAAAATATTGAATAAAGTGTCTCGTATTATTAATGTTGGGATAAATTATGTTGAGATTATTTTTTATATTTAATTTGATATATTAAAGACAGTTTTGTCTTTGACCATGCTTATCCATGTATTAATAAGCACATCTGTTACTATTATCATAATTTGTTATGTATTAGTTATGCATTTTATTCAGTATTATAAAGTGTAAACCTTATACTTAGTTATCCATATGCTGAAAATCTTACCAAACAAAGGATTAAGTAATATCATGTATGATATATGGATTAGATTCTCTAATACATCTTATCAAGTCTGTAATTTCACTAAGTAAAATCTGAGGAAGGCAGGATATACACATGAATTATCTCTATTTTTCATGAAATAAAGAGATTATTTTCAATAGATCCTGATATTAGTTGAAGTCAAACCTTTTTGATAAAAAAAAAAAGGAAAAAAAAGAAGATAAAGAGGAACAAATTTCACATTAATATAATTTGACAAAACATTTGAAGGAGACAAAAGTGGGTGAGAAATGAATGTTCCTTTCCATTTTCTACAACAGGTGTTTACTTTATTTGCTTATCCTAGACCATTCATTTTATTTCCCCACATAGTTTCTGGTCATTTTTCCCAATTTCAGATCGACCATTAAAATAGAGAATTAAATATTGACATGCCCAAAGTACCATGGACAATGAAATATCAGAATGTTAATATTAAAATGCAAACAAGTCACATAAATGTAAAAATATGATCAAAAGTTGCTCTGAGTTTCCCTATTTGAAACATTTAACATTTAGTTCTTGTTTCTAGATGAGATGATTATACAATTCAACAATACAATTGTAAAGAACATGCACAATAGGCAATCGTGATTGGGTGGGGGGCGGGGGGAGCACGAGTAAATGACGAACATGTCCATGTCAAAAACATAAATGCACCAGCTCACATGTTCATGTCCTTTCAGATTAAAAACACCAACAAACACGACAGCACCACAGCCTTGGCGCTGTCTGTCGCAGTAGGAACTGTTAAAGAAAGCACATTGAATGTTTCCAACGTAAAGAGTAACTCAAAATATCCATACAGAAACAAACACAATGTTTCACTTACAGTGTCCTTAGCACTAGCAGTGAAGCAGTGGCTGCGAGAAAAAACAAACGAGAAAGGTACTTATAAACACAGGCTATCAAATGCCGATGATTCTATGCAAAGATGCTAAGAGGTCCTGCCTGGTTTGAAGAATCTAGACCACGTTCAGCAGTTGCGAGACCAGTTATCCATTTCCTGATATACAAGGTTGCAAGAAATCAAAAAGTGGCAAATACGGAACATTTACTTTGAAAATTATCATACTTTCCAGTTAAAGGACTTAGCTATCATTAGTATGATATGATATGAAGTCGCCTTTCAAGGGAGAGTATGATTAACAATTACCTTTTAATATTGCTGCTTGAGTTCATCAGAATTGTCAATCTTTTTGCACTCTTAACAAATTCACTGCAAAACAAATCCGAGAGAATGATTCATTAAATTTCAAATAAACAATGTGTGCTCACGCACGTACGTACACACTGCCTTTTTCACTGGAAAAATCATCAAAAGCAGAAGGTACTGGAAAAAACAAGGCACCTGAATGGTTCATCTCCGGTGTGTTTAACAGCACCTGTTGCATCATGATAGAGCACACGGGTCAGCATATCTGGTCTTTCTAGTCCAAACATGTTTGCAAGTCTTCTGTACAGTTCTTCATATGATCCCATAACTGACAGATCAAGTGTACGGCCAACATCCTCTGACTCGAGGAATACTTTGCAGTGACCAGTATCGAGTACACCAAGTTCAGCTGCATGATAACCTCGATTCCAGAAAAATGTCGCACTTGATAGATTGTCTTGAATGCTGCCTTTCTGCTCAGGAGGATGTTTTTCGTTGATCAGTTGTATCCTGCCTAAGTCCTTCCCTGTTTGGACAACTTGCGGAGCAGTGACAGAACATCCATTAGAGATTTGTTGCTCAGTCAGAATTGGCTGACCGAAGAGTAAGAACCGAGGTGTATTCACACTATCATTTTTCTCCAATGTCTTACTTGAAGTACCCATGGTAAGCAAACAAGAGATGTTATCATTTCTGTCATTTTGGTACCTATTGATGACATTAGGAAGTTGTGAGTTGGCTGCAACACGCTGGAAACTTGGTGGTAACAGTCCGGACGGTAAGTTGTTGCTAAGGTGAAGATCCAATAAAGGTACTCCAAATTGAGCATGCCTGGCTCCCTGTATGCCTGCAGTGATGTTGTCAGATAAACAACAGAAAGGACTGCTGGACCTGAGGGGGTTGCCTGAAAAAAATGGTAACTGAAATTGGCTGTCAAGAGAGAAATCTGGTGGTAGACGCAGCTTTTTTCTTGGCGGTGAGAAGGGCGAGGGGTGTATGACTGGCATATTTGAGACCAATTCGACAAGCCATGGGCTGACATGTTTAACGTTCTGCAATAAATCAGGTTCATCCCATGCCACCTGCAGTACATCATGGAGAAAAGTTTTACCACACTTAACTTAGACTAAACGATAAGCAAAGCCGCAACTGCATATTGCATTTTGAAATCTTGAGGACATCAATGTAGTTGTATGGCAACGTAATGAAAAAACAAATGTAACAGCTATTTCATGTCATAGTTTGCCAATGAAATACCCAAGTAATTTTTCTGAAGTTACCAATATATGATACAAGATGACGAGAACATCTCTTGGACAGATCCCTAAAACTTATAACCCTTATTCCCAAGAAAACAATGATGGACAGAGAAAGAAAGCAACACCTTGAGAATTATAGAGAATCGAGAAATGTGATGCGGACAATTTATAGAATGACCTTGCAATAGAAGGGAATGTGTTATCTACACTTAATAATCATGAAAAAGGAAACAACAGATCTTCCTGGCATCAGGCTGATTACGAGTTATATGAGCTTAACCAGAACATGACATAAATCCTAAACATACAGAGAAAAGCTCTAAGAAAGTTGAACAGTGCCACTGCAGTGCAACAATGAAATCTCGCAACACCTTAGAAATACAGGAAGTAGGTTGAAATAATATTGGAGGACTATTAACTCGCTATAAGATATTCACTAATCAACTAAAGAGCCGATACAGAGAATATCAGAACAATGGCCAGGTAATTGACATTTTAATGGACAACAACACAAACTCTGGCACCAAATAGGAAGCTGAAAATAGCTGCATTACCTGAAGAAGCCGCCATGGCGAATTGGGCCAGCGGATGGGATCAGCAAGCTGAATGGAGGATATAGTTCCCATGAACCAACTGATTCGAGAAGAATCCTCGGTTTCAAAAGCCATTTTGAACCTCATCCCTGAGCACCATTGAGTCCTCATTGCAGTATTCACTGAAGACGCCCTAACACAAAATTCTGGTGTGTTTGCACGGGGATAATAAACAACTTCAAAAGGCTGTCCACTAGCAGCAAGATATGCAGCTTCCACAACTGATTCAGGCCTCACCCTTACCTTTCCCCTTACGCTCCCAGTAGGAGAACTCAAATTTCCATTCTTGCTCATCTCTTCCCTCAAAAACGCAGAAAATCCACCATAATTTCCTGCACCAGAGTTCCATCCAGAAGGGGCTTCAGGCCCACCAATACCACCTCGTTTTGCCCTACGAATTCCCACATAAAGTTCACCATTTTCTCCCCTCAAAAACACAATGGAATCTCCAGCAACAAGTTTCTTCTGATTCACAAAACTACTCCAACCAGTCGTTAACAAATGCCTCCTGGGAGTACCCCTATAAATGTGCCTAAACTTCCAAGTTTCACCATGAACATCTTTGGCTGTCACGGTCTGCACAGGTGGGTCAGCTGTGTAATCCAACCTAGGAAATATGGTCTCTGCACAGTATCTTGGCACAGAGAATCCACCACCATTATTTGCATCCGATTGAGTCAATGTCTTGGCAAACGAATTGGGTTTTTCAGTTGTTCCTGACTCATTACTACCCAAAATGTCATCATCATCATCAAAGTCATTTCCCTTGTTCCCAACTGGGACAACCCTAATCTTAGCATAAACCTCGTCCGTTTCAAGGTCCGCTAAGAACTTCACAGCAGCTACCCTGCATAGAATCAGAGCAGGACTTCTTGGTAGTGCAGAGAAATCCACATTCATTAGAGTATGCTCAGCATGCCCTTGTGGAAAATAGTAGACTTTGGAGTTAACCGGAGGGATTTGCACCATTCCTCCTGCACAGGCGTGCCATAGCTGTGAATCTACACACTTCTCCAAAACCTCCTTCATTTCGCTAATCCAACAGTTTTTCTCCTTCTCCTTATTTGAAAACAATTACAGAACAGCAATTCCGGAAAAGCTTAAAAGCTGTGTAACCACAAATAAAGCAAATTTCAGAAATAAATTCAAAGCAAAAAGATACAAAAATGAGAAAACACGTACAGAAACCAATAAATTTAGACAAGATATTCAAGTAGAAGGTACAAAAAATTAGAAAATAACTACAGAAAGTCAAAAACCAATAAAATTTCAACAACAATTTCACGCAGCAGAGTAAATCTATTTTGCTCACACTCTCCAAAATTGTTGACAGATTTTCCAAATATACACTATTTTTGAAGCATCAGACACGCATCCGTTGACATTTTTGAAGAGTCTACAGAACAGTGGAGAAAACTACTCTCAACAAGTTCAATTAAAAGGTCCAGAAATGAGGAAAAAAAGGACAGAAACCAGAAATTTCAACCAAAAAATCCTAGTGAAAGGTCCAGAGAAAGAGAAAAATAAATACAGAAACAAATACTGAACTGAATAAACACACACATTTACAGGCAAGAAATATGGATCTGATGAAATTACTAACGATTTTGAAAATGAAAATGAAAATTTCCAGTAATGAAAACAGAAATTAAAGCCTCAAAAATCGAAAAATAATATATGACTCTACAGAGTCATCATCAATGCTCTCCTCTTCAATCAAATCCTAAAACCGAAAGCAGCAACTTCTGACTTCCATCTTTCTACTTTTATCAATCAATCAATATCGGTTGAAAAAAAAACTTCCGATTACAGGCTTTGCAGCTTCAAAAACTCTTCACACATTTACAGAGAGAATACTGTGTATGTAAATATAAATGCATTAAAGAGAATGTCAATATCCGTACAGTTTCTACTCCGATCGAAGCTGAAACGAGACGATTCACGCAAAACAACACCGGAAACTTGGATCGTAGTAAGTAAATGACGAAAACAACATCCTCTACGAGATCAGTAAATGTAGTCGCCGGCCGGCCGGCGTTATTAGTTGACGGAATATACACTACTTACTTCTCACAATCCCGCAGTCAAATCTCACTCCGTTTTCACTCCTTTTACTCATCAATCACCGTTGCCGTCGCCGTCGCCGGTGCCGTTTTGCTTCGCGACAAAAGAAAAAAAATGTGAACTTCACTACTAGAAGACGTAGTACTTATTATGCTGCTAAGTATAGCAAGTTAAAATTTAAGATGAGACACGAGAAGAAACGACATGGTTTTCGGTATAACCAATTTTCGATATATAGTGGTAAAGTTATCTCCGTGTAATTTATAATTTATAGCTTACGAATTTGAATGTAAAATTTAGGGAAAATGATCTGAAAAATATTTCAACTTTGACCGAAATTGTTGTTACGATACCAAACTTTATGAATGACCTTTTACCCATTAATTATTTAATAGTGTATTTTAAACATACGATATTAAATAGTCTAGGGGTAATAGGTCCTCATAAAAGTTTGGTATCGTAACAACAAATTCGGCCAAAGTTGAGTATTTTCCAGACTATTATCCCTAAAATTTACCTAGAATAATTGGATTACTAAGATGCAATTCTTTTTCAAACACGATATATATGTGTTGGAGTTGTTTGATTGGTGAAATAAGAAATAATAAGTTTCAAACTAGACATGAATTAGTTTGGGTTGATTCTATAAATGCACGGGATGTTTTATAAAAGAACAATAATTTTGAGACAAATATATTAGTTATTCCACATTTGATTTGATTATAGATATTACTTAATCAAATGTTTGGTAATGTGAAATGAAATAAATATGTATATTTTATGAGACTATTTTATCTTTTATATATATATATATATATATATTATCATCATTTATTATAAATATTGAAATAAGTTAATCTCAAAATTAACTAATATCTCAAATTAAATATGAAAAAGGATATTTCAAAAACTATTATTTCTATCACACGTATTGATAGTTGAATTAGATATTTCTATAAAATAACCTTGTTTATTTATCCTATAAGGTCAACTTAACAACCCCTTAATATGAGCACTAACTATTTTCACCGTCTTGATTTTATACGACATATTTTTCTTAAAAAACTAAAAAAGAGATGCATTTTTCTTATTAAGCATATACTCCGTCTAAAAAAGAGATGCATTTTTGTGTCTAGTTAAATTACGTTACGTAAATTTAAACGGAGAGAGTAATAATATTTATAGTTGATAAAATATCGTATAGAAAACGCGAGAAATAAGGGACACAGTCTTTTTACTGAAAGTGGACTTCTCGTAAGAACAGTTAAACTGACTTTGGACAAATTTAACCCTGGTTAAAAAAAAGCAAGGACAGTAAAAGTAAATGACATAAAAATAACAGTTTTCACTTTGTCAGTATTTACTCAGTACAAATTGCATCATGTTAGTGATTAAAGATGATTGTAAGAAACAGTAATATATATATATATACTCCTATTACTTACTCCGTCTTAATTTATTTGATTTTTAAAAAAAAAATTGATATTTAAACAAGTCTTCTTTCTATCGTCGTAAAGCTTGAATTATAAATTATTGTAATAAATGGTACTTTTTACATGGTTTTAAATATATAAATTTTATTTTAAAAAATTAAAATATTTCATGTTTGAATTTACGTTATTTGACTCTCATAATTTGAATAGTGTTACACAAATTGAGATAGAAAGACTAGAAAATATTGCTTATTTGCAAGTTTTACGTTTCAACTAACGATTTCTGTTTTCTACGTAAACTATGAGTTTTGAGGTGTGGTTTAAGATTGTGATAATTCAAATAAAAGAAAAAAAATAACTAATAGTTAAATTATGAAATTCGTATAATAGCTTAGTTGTCTTTTGAATCATTAACTCTAATTATTATCTTGTTTTGAAAATGACCAACACATGATATATATCACACATGTTTAACTATTAAACATTGAAAGTATAATTTAGAAGTGATTTTCTATGAATGGAAAAAAAAAAGTCACATAAATTAATGATAAAGTATAGTTTCAAAGTCATTTTTATTTAAAATGATTAAATAAAAATTCGAACATTATGATTCAAAGTTAAGGTATTCATAATCCATTCAATTTATCGAATTCAAATTTGATATCTATCAAAAAGGATTAGGATGAGTCGAGTTCAAATCTTTCATAATCCATTCAATTTATTGGATTTCAAATATATTATCTCTCAAAAAGGCGTAAAATAATTCGGACTCCAAAGTGAGTATCGATAAATTGATAGCCTCGGGATTCGAGACGAGCGTGATACGCACGCTCTTAAAGGACGCGTGAGTAGTAGTAGTAGCATTAGCTTTTGTTCGTGGCAATATATATTGATAGGCTAAAACGTAATGCTGACATAAAAGTATTTGCCTTTTTATATGATCTGTCCTTTCAAATCCACAGTTCCAATTTAATTTTTCAAAACAAAAAAATAAATATTTTTTTCGTCTTATTTTATGTGATATATTTTAATTTAACACGGTATTTAAAAAAATGCAAAACTTTTGAAATTCATGATCTATAATAATTCTTAAATATTTATATGATTGAAAAATCATTTCATTAAGAATAAAAAGAATTATAAATTAAATTAATTCTAATTATAAAAAAGTGACTTTTTTTGGACAGACTAAAATGGAAAGAATGTCACATAAAATGTAACAAAGAAAGTAAGGATTTGCAATTGTGTTATCTTAAATGTTTCTCGTGAAAAGTTCAAATTAAAAAATTGTCAAATTAAAGAAGATACAATCTTTTTAAATAGAATAAAATCAAAAGTAAGACAATTTAAGGTAATTATACGACACTATTCAATCAAATAAGTGAAATATGAAGAGAGTGATGTATACACGTATTATATACTTATTTTTATAAATATGAAAAAATTATTTTCGATAGAATCTTGATAAATTTCAAAGGTCATAAACTTACAAAGGAGATAATGGACAAGTCATTTGAATGAAGACATGGAAAATAGAAAAAAGACATTGATTTCAGATTGCACATGAATACAAGTTACCCCACTTATTGCAAAATGACACAAAACTCTTAATTTGAGTTCATTAATTTTGTTAGAAGTTAAAAAAGTTGTATTGGGACATATGCTTTTTTTCTAAAAATTAATAATAATATAATTTTATGAGTGAAAAATGAAAATTTGATTGAAAAATTGATTAAAAATAATTTTTAAACTTGAAAAATTATCTTTTATTCTCTTGAAAAATGATCAATTTAATGATATAACCAAATGCAGTCATACAATTTTAAAGGGATTTTATACATGTTACTCCTATTTTTGAAAGAGGAGAGTCTTGCTTTGAGTAATGGATCCTATGACATACAAATATATATTTAATCGAATTTTAATACAGATAGTTAATATAGAGTTAAAAAACAGAATTTTTTAAAATAAAAAGCTACAATGAAGTACAATTATGATTTTGTAAAGTACAAAACTCTATTCTTTTTCTCTTCTTTTAATGTAATGAATCATTTCCCTCTTATTTTTTAAATGCTTGTACAATAACAACTCTGATAATTGATATATTTAAAGGTACAAAATGAACACATTTCTAAGAAAGGTGTATTTTTTGCTATCATAATAACTCACATATATGCAAGGGCAACTTATGATACAACAAAAGAAAATGACATCTCTTGGTTTAACCAACTTTAGTATTCAAAATTTATTGAATTGGTTAATTAAAAAATTGATTAACTCAAATTCTCATCGCGTCAAGTTTATTTAAAAAAACATGTTTCTGATAAAAAAAATCTATTCATTTCAGACTTTGAACTTCATACGCCTAGACAAGAATGAAATGATCTCATTTATAGATAAGACCATTAGAAATAGTTTCTATCAAAATCTATCAATTCTCAAGCTCGAACATAATACACCTACCTGAGTTAGAATGAAAGGATCTCATTTATCCCTTGCTGATAAGCTACAACTTTCCAGCTTGTTATTTTGTTTTTTTCACCTAATTTCAGTATTCATAACGAAACTCCACAAATTTGAACTTACATCGCATATAGCCTCATTATATGAGAAACATTTCTTATCAGAAGTTATTTTTACACTCAAAGTTCAAACTCAAAACGTATGATTAAGAATTTAAACATTTGATATATACATATATATTCATCTCGGTACAATTTTCGATGGTGACTTGTCAAAATATACAAAATGACAAGTGGTTGAGAGGGGAAGAAAGTAACATTGTAACAGACATACCACATCAAGCCAACAGCAAAAAGAACTTTAAGAAGCATTAAATGTGATCCCCTATTAACCCTTTTACATTTCACTAATTTTAACAAAATTTTTCTAAGTACTATACTATATTTCTCATTTGTTTTTTTTTTTATTATATAAGTATATCTTGTCACAAACAAAACCAGCTAAAGTACTATTCAATAATAGGGCTGAGCAATTGTCCTAGCCAGTTCTTTTTAAGTGGTCCTTCTCCATAAATAAATGACCTTTTCATGGTGGAACATATATATGTCCTAGAGTTTTATGACCTAACACCAACCATGTTAATTATTAGAGCCACATTCAAAAGTTCATATACAAAAAATATCTAGAAATGAGATTTCACGGTCGAATAAAAAAATAATTTTTTCAGATCTTTTATGTGTTAAATGGAGATCTCTTATTAAATGTTTAGTGTAATTTAATTGATGAGATCTGAAGAGAATAGAGTGTACATATATGAATCTTAATTCTTATCTCTATCTCATAAAGATAGAGATATTGTTTTTGTTTTATATAACACTAATTTCTTCTAAGACTAAATTCATCTTTATAATTTATGAAAATGTATAATTTTATCATTCGTTTAGAAGTTTGGTTCATTTATGTCGTCCTAGTTATAATTCTAGCTCGAAATTACCCTTAATTACTATTCTTTTATTTTTAATTAGATATTTTTGTTTTGAGTCTCTGTGAGTACGAAATAACCTTTATTAAGGTGTATTTTGCTCATAATATGAAACTTCTCAAGGCGAATTCAAATATAGTTGAACTTCAATATAGGTACGAAAATATCAAATGAAAAATAAATAAATTATATTTAAGCTCATATGTGAAATCGCATGTTCAAACGTTGATTCCGTCTCACGATTTTATATTATAGTATGACATTACATGGCTAAACGCCTATTAAGTATAATGTACCATGGAGGATAGGATAATGAACGGTTTTCTTGTTGAGTATTTGATTTGATGTTCCTTATCTTGTTAATTAGTGTCATCAATTGTTTTATTAGCCTCGATAGTGATTATATAATACTCCCATCGTTCAATAATAGTTGTTCACTATACTAAAAATAATTGTTCAACTATATGTGTTCTATTTAGAAATCAAGAGATAATTTATTTTTTGAGTCTATTTTATCCTTGCTATTAAATAAGTATCATTTATCATCTAACATATTTTTCAAAACATTAAATTTAATCAAATCAAATAATAATATAATAATATCACTCATATTATTTACTAAGTATTTTTTAAGGAGGGTACCAAATCAATAATAAATAATTATTATTAAATAGAAGAAGTAATACATAAATTTAAATTAATCAAACTTTTGCATATAGTATTGAATAGTAAAAGACAAAAAGACGAGAAAAAGATAAAGCTAACTGGCAGTTTATAGAAAGTAAAGGATAAAGCTCAGCAGCAATGTAACAGCATCAATGTCATCTTGTGACAAAGTGTTCGATATTTAATTTGGAGCTCGATTAATTTAGATTTATTATCTAAAAAAATAATTTTAAAAAGTATAATACTTAAATTTAAGATTTGTAAATAAGGATGAAGAAGTAATTACTATTACGTATTTGTACCGCAACCTTTGATGGTCCTCATTACATTAGCCAATGTGGTACTTACCCCTTATTTTCATTGATAATTTTTTATTTATTTTTGGTATATAAGTTGAAGATTGTTTCTTAATTTTTTTTACGATAATATGACGTGTAAAAACTTAAAATTGTTAAAAAAAAAGAAGAAGACGTTTATCTAAACGAATTAATAAGAAAAGTAAGGTAAATGAATTGAAATAGAAGAAATAACGAAAGAATTCTCCATTTCATAAAAAAAGATTATTACTTCCTCCATTCTCAAAATAATGCGTCATCTTGATTTTTCAAGATAAAAATTAATATATTTTTTCAATTATACTCTTATAACCATCTTCTTACATCAAAGGATGGGATATGGGTTGCTTCCCTCTTAATCAGAGGTTTCAAGTTCGAATTTTGAGTATGAAAATATTTTTTATTAGGAACGCTTCCTCCATATGAAACTCTACGCACGCAAATGCGAAATAGTCAGAAAAATCTTCTTAACAATATTAAATAGAAATAGTATAGTAAACTACATATTATATTTTATTAATTTCTTAATGAATTTAATTTTTATTAAAATGACATTTATTTTAAAACAAAAAAAATATAGTCTAAAATTTAAATTTAGATGTTTTAACTTTTTATTTTCTTGAAACAAAAGATGTGAGTTATTAGAGTATGGACCAGGTGGATTATTGGACTAGGCCCATTGCAGAGGACTCAAAATGGTGCCAATAATTTTGTAGACTTTTCTGTGAAAAAGATCACATGGCATTTACAGAGCAAATAGTAGTAGTAATAAACAAAAGGGGACCAAACAACATTTAATAAATGCACAACTAGCCAAAGGTGTACCAATGACATTCTTGTTTCGCTGTTCGAGTCAGCTTCCGCACACCTAAACTAATTTTATGAGGAGTGTGCTGTATTTTTTCAAATGTTGAGTAGTTTTGATTACTAAGACTTTTTGACAAATGATAAAAATCGTTTCATATCCTACGTGTTAGGTTTGATGGTAATATGACGCCTTGTACTTGTTTCTCATTTATATTAGTAGTTTTCTGTTTGAGATTTATGTTGTTGTCGATTTGTTTCTTTTATCATATGTTATATTATGCTTCCTTTGGTACTTGTTATATCTCTTTTCTTATGTATATTCTTTGATATACATCATCTGAATTGGGAGTAAACAATCTCTTATCTCTATGAGATAGTGATATAATTTGCATACATTTCACTTTCAACAAATTCACAATGTGAAACTACACTGAATATTGTTATTTGTAAAATCATTTAATATTTTGGCCTTCTTTGAAAATTAGACAATATATCTTATTATTCTATTATGAATCCCCTTCATTGATCATTGAAGACACCATGCACATTATTAATGATTTATTTAGTCATTACAACATGGCTTAGTAGGTAATGGACATACCATGTGTCAAGTGTATTCAAATAATCTTTATCAATTATTTAGATTATAAATACTTGTATAAAAGAATTCATCAACACGTTTGAATAATATATCAAATCAACAAGTACATAATATTATTACTAAATCATGATCATCTATAATATATGTATTATTACATCAAATTATCATTTAACATAAAAACTTGGTTTGGTGGTCCAAAACTCCAAATAATTGTATATAAGAGTAAGAAAAAATAATTACAAGGATCCTAAGATTAGGTCTTTTGCATTATTTTGGATTGGTCCCGGTCTTTAATTTGTGCCCCTCATAATAAATACCTAATTCTTTCATGGGACATAAATTTATATTTTAGTATTATAGTATTTTTGAAATTATGTCTGAACATGACTCAGCTTCTACAAAATTTACGTCCAATTAGAACTTACTAGTTAAAGAGCAAATATTAAAGAATCGACTCATTTGAACGATAAAACGCGCGATTTTATGTTGGGACTTTTCATTGTTTTTTCACACTTCCCTAGTAGACCCCCAAGGAGGAAAAGCCCATTAAAGGGTTCTTATTGGGCTGAGATTCCTTCACTTTGATGGGCCTTATGGTTTGTGGGTGTGGCCCTTTCCTTTGGCCCACTAATATTTGGCCTAAAGGAAGAGAACCCCTCCAAAAATTAGTAAAATTTTCGCGGGGCATCCTATTTGGTCGTCTCCATTTCTTCTTATTCTATCCATTGATCCCGAGTTTGAATAGGTTTTGTTTCTCTTTACATGAAACATTAAGTTCACGATGGTTGAAAAGCTTGAAAATAAATAAATGTTGTCGAAAAAACTTGAAAACACAATGACAAACCACTATTATTGGAAAATAAGTTTGTTAGATTATTGTGTTGGCAAATTGATTATTAAAATTTGTTATGTATGACTTATGGAAGTAATATTTCAAATTTAAGCTTATTTGAGGTAGATTTAGGTCTTAAATAATAGTTCGAAGCCTAGATGACCACAATTATATGAAGCAAAAAATTCAAAATAGGCCATAGATTTTCTAAAATTAATTGGACAGACTTTGTTATGCCTCAAACTTAGTGTCTCCATCTAAAATTATTGCTTTGTTATGACTTATGATATTTTTTGGGGTTTTAGGGTCACAAAATAAAAATTCTATATTTTCATTTGATTTCTCGATGTATGGTAGTCTATAGAGTTTCTCAATTCGCGGTGAATATTGGAAGTAAAGTAAATATACTAACATAACTAAAATATAATCTCATCCAAATTTGTCTCGCCAGTATAATAAAGAATTTTCTCCATATCTTTTTAATGTCAAACTACAACGAACTTATATTAAGCGACATAAACAATGAGAACTTGCTTGGGATTAAAGCACCATTATTTTCTTTGGGATAGGTATGTCCACATAAATAAAGGATTAGTAAGAGGCTTAGTAAAACTTTAACTTTGCAACGTTTGAATATAAATTGAAGTAGCTACTAGTAAACCAGATTGCTCCTCCCTTAACTAGAAATCTCGATTTTGAACCTTGGTTGCCAAAAAATCCTTGATAGGTGAACAGTTCTACCTCTGAATGGCCCCTATCAAACACGATTCTAAAATTACTTAGATTCCAATGCGAGTATCACACACGAAACGAGAAACTAAAAAGATAATGACCAAGAATTGGATGAATCCAAAAGCTACAACTTCATTGACATCAAGACTCATAAAGATATATTGAAGGACACCTTCAAGGGACTAAAAATGAAACCTAACCATCTTACTATATCTAGTTCAGTTTTTACATCAGATGAACTTTGCTTTTCATGACTCAAAGCTTTTCCTTCTAAACCTCCAATCAAATATCTAGTCTAGACACCCTAAAGATTCAACATTTTGTACATTCGAAAGCAGGAGTAGCAACCATACCACCAGAACCACCTTGTGCCCCCCGTCGAAAATTTAACAATAAACTAGATTAAGATCCTAACTAAAAGTATAATCATCTCTTCAGTATACATCAAACAAATAACTACTCATAGGAACAAACTCTGGCGCGGGTGACATCGCAGGGTCAGCAAGAATAGTTGGTTCTGGCAAAGCTTCACTCTTTCTTCCCATGATCACCTTAGGAGGTTCCTCAACTTCACCTGTTCCATACAGAGTCTTTTTCCTCATCTCTACGACTTTCCTGTGAGAGTTTGAGTGCACGGATGGAACAAACGTAGGACTAGCAGCTGGTCGATACTCTGGAAATAGACGCCCTGAACGATAGCGAACTCCACAAGCATTGCATAGTGTCTTAGGCCCCAGTGGTCCTTCTCTCCACTGAGGTGTCTTTGTGACTTCACAATGTGTGCATTTTTTGAAAAAAACTAGACTGTTGTGTGGAGGTTATCTTCTTCTTGTAAACGTCTGATAATGGTAACGCTGCATCATTGATCTGTTGAACATAGTTTTTCATGGGCTCCTTGGCACCAGATAGCAGTGACAATCTTCTCCTCTTCTCTTTCATCTTTCTGGCATCAGAAATCTTCTTGGATGCAACTCTTGTTGAAGATATCGGAGCCATCAAAATCCATGGATTAACAGCTGAAGGTCGTGCACGCTTGGAGCGAGGACGTACGGGAATGACAATGTCATGTTTGATGGGTATACTCTTTCCACCAGAGCAGGAATTGCTGCCTTCAAGAACTGAAACTGGACTCTGTGTCTGGAATGTACCAGTCCCTTGGACCTCGGTAAATTTGATCTGACAGAATAGCACTAAATTAGGAATTCATGTGATATAAGTGAAGAACAGTTTCTGCACTCTACCATTCTATAAGAGTTACAACAACAACAACAACATACCCCTACCTCAGAGTAGTCCCACGAACTGGGGTCTGAGGAGGGTAGAGTGTACGTAGAACTTACCCCCACCTCAGAGGTAGAGAGGCTGTTTCCAATAGGCCTTCGGCATCAAGGAAAAATTATTCAAAGCAGTCCAGTAAAAGAAGTAACGGAAGCACAAGAAACAATATATAGTAACAAAACAGAAACTACAACAAGATAATACGATCAATGAGGTACAAGGAGCAACAAATAGTACTCGGATGAAATAGTGAGTTAAGAAAAAGTTCATAACCCTTTGGTTTCATGAATTCTTTTATTAGGTGGATTTTTTCCTGCGAATTGTTTTGTAGTACTTTCCAATACAATGGATCAGTGTTTTTCTACTTCACAGAAGCAAGACTGCTGTGCTTTAAGAATAATCCTCTTTTCTTAATTTTATGGTCAGCGACTCGAGTGCCTTCACAAAGGTTCAATGTCCTATTATATGAAACATTCAATTTACTCTTTCATTGAAAGATCAGAACTTTCTATGACAGATAGGCGATGAAGAAAAAGGAATTTCCAGAGAGATGCAAGAACTTCATCTTAACTGACTCGGTTCATCCCAATCTTTCCAGAAACTTAACAACAACAACAATATACCTAACATAATTACACAAGTGGGATCTAAGGAGGGTAGAGTGTACACATATCTAAACCCTACTTCCTGGAGGTAGAGAGGCTGTTTCCGAATAACCATCGGCTCAGATACAGCATATCAAAGTAGTTATAAAAAGGAAATACGGGAGTGGACAGGTCAATGCAGAAAGCAGTACAGGGCATCTAAAAAAAAACAGTAACACCAAAATAATGCGGGAATTAAAACACGAACGACAACAAATGGCAACAGATATAAAAGCAAACAACTACATATATAAAGCCAATACTACAACATACACGATGCTTCCAGACTCCCACCAAGCCTAATGCCTCCAAAAAATGGGACAAAACTCAACTACCTATTAGTCTTAAGGTTCATTAATCTTTAAGAACTATTAAAAATGAATAGAGAGTTCTTTAATGAGTCAGCCCCTATGGCAGAGACTGTGACTTAACATCACTAGTTGCAAGCAATCATAGTAACTTATATAAGCCCCATTAGACAAACTCCATACTTTAAGCAAGCAAAATACTCACAAGGTGAACTCTTATACCTGGCCAATCCCTACAGTACATCATAGCACTACACGTCCAGCATATACTATAGCACATGAAGAACGATTGTGATTAGAGCAAGCTATTTCCAGCAACGAACTTTCATATAGCAGAACAGATGAAAAGGAACAGCTACTGCAACCCAATCTTCTACATTGGAACAATTACACTTTTTTGATAAGTAACACCATATCGTTTTTCTTTAATGACGCCAATTTAAGTAAAAGTTAAATATATATTTCATCCTTCCTTTTCAATCCCGTAACATTATGCATGCTGGTACAGTATTTGATTTATCTTTCAGGCAGAACTCCATGTAACAGGTCCTGGCCTTAACTTGTGAAGCTTATACAAATGAGAAACTTGGAGGAATAGAAAAACACAAACAAAGAACATGTGTAACAAGGAAACAAATACAAATTCTTTTTTCTGCGCGGCTGTTTGGGGAGTGCAAAGGACTACATTAGCAGAAAAAAGACAAAGGGACAGATTAGAAAGAAAAAGAAAAGCAATGCCAACACAATCACCTTAAGACAGTTACATTTTTTTATTAGGAATCAAGCATGGTCACACAATACCACTACATAGGCTGTTTTTTGTTTCTCAAAACGTGGATTTGCAAACAAGAATGTCATTGCTTTCATATGTGAATGCATAACTGAAAGGAACACGAAGATAAAGGGTATCTCCAAGTAAAGCCAAATTCACTCCATGGTATCGCTTTCATATGTGAATTCATTATTGAAAAATGTAGAGGTATGGAAGGAACATGAAGATAAAGGGTATGTGCCAGTAAAGCCAATATTCACTCCATGCCATTGCTTTCACATGTGAAGTCATAATTGAAAGCCAAAGAGGCACGGAAGGAACATGAAGATACATGACATGTGCAAGTAAAGCCAAATTCACTCTTCAGGAGGCAGGGAGACTTAACAAAAAAAGCACAAATTTCAAGTTTTGACACTGACCCTGGTTTATAGACTTCCAAGTAAAAAACAAAGATCACACCAGACCCTAGTGTTATAAAAAGCAAAAAGTGCAAACAAACTCTAATGTCCGTCGGGGCTTTAAGCGCAAACAGCAAATAAAGTGTGGGCTTTAATCAGAAAAGGCACAAATGGAGAAAACAATCAAACACATGGACAAAGAAATTGATTTTTTTAAACCAATAAAGAGAAATTTCAATTGTTTTATGTGTCAAAACGTGCTTAAGCCCTTAAGCGAGGCGAAACGCAACACTCAACATGTTTTGAGCCTCACTTTCGAGCTTAAACAATAACACTTGTTCACCCTTCTTATCAGCAACACAATAAAGAACTAAAAATCAACTTCTAAAACCCCGAAACCATAAGTTTACACCAACTCCCACATTTCTTTAAACACAAAAGACATCAAAAACACACATGGCTACACAAACCATTCATACATTAACAAGCTATACAAGAAAACTTATAACACTTACCGGAGGATGTGGATGTGATTTTGCCACCGCATTCACCCGACGATTGCCAATGTTGCCTTGAGGCATAGGCGGAAAATCCATTAGAGCATCGGTTGGGATTGGTCCAAAATCCTTCGACTCACTAACATCCCACTCAACACCACCTAGCCCATCTTCCTCCAAACTTTCCATGGGCATATCCAAGAAATTGAGTATGTCATCAAAGTCTTCATCAACAATAGGACCAGTAGGAACTCCATCCATATAACCACCACCATGTTCAACCATAGTCATCTTCTTCTGAGATACAAAAAAGATTGTAACTTTGTAACACCAAAAAGTTATAACAAGATATTAACCACTAAAAAACATTCAAAAATAATAATTTATACATGTAACACACCATATAGATTATATTATTTTCCAAAATTATCTGTCACTAATTTAAGCAATTTTTTTTACTAAGGTTTAAAAAAGAATAGCAGTAACGCCTATCTATAATGTTGGGATTTTTATTTACCTATTCAAAATTACACGTTTTTTTTAAACTTAATAGCTAAGAAAGAAATTTAATAGACATATTAGGTTAAATGTACTTAACATTACACCAAAATAAAAGATTCTAATTAAAATCCAAATATGAAGTGAATCTTAATCTAATTATGCTAAATAACTTACCATTAATTAATTAAGAAAAATAAAAACACCACATTACATTAATTATTTAAAAAATATATCAAAATAATTGCAAATATATGGAAAACCCCTAATTAATTAAATCAAGGATTGCTGCATAAAAGGGAAATCTTTTCACCAAAATAGTAGTAATTCTTAACAAAATTAGGGGAAAAACACCAATAATTAATTTTTTTTTTACTCCTAATTAAAAACGACGACGTTTTATCAGTCACTTTCCTAAAAGTGTATCATCAAGTATCAACCTCACCATTTCAGAAAAAAAAACTTTTGCCCTAGAAAACATGTCGGCAAAACATAAATAGACAAAATTAATCCCAAATAAACAAAAAAAATTCAAGAACTATACATTTTCAGTGACCCAAAAGCCCAAATTAGCCATTTTCACTCAAAAAATAGCTTAAAAATTCAATTTTTTTGTACCCATTTTGCTTCAAGAAGCTGAAATGACATGGGTTTGGGGGTGGGGTTACTCAAAAAGATGAATTTTTTGGTAAAATGGTGAAATTGGTATGAGGAAAAAGTACTAAATTTTAATTATTTTTTATTTTTGCATGTAGAGAAGAAAGGTGTACTTACATTTGGAACCAAAAAAAGCCCTTAAACCCTTGAAAATGCCATTGAAGTTAAAGCAGAGGTTTTTGTAGAGAAGAGAGGAATAATAAGATAGGGTAAGAAAGTGAGGATATAGATAGAGGAAAATCAAACAAATAGATTTTTATTTTATTTTATTAAAAATGAGGGAAAATAAAAAATAATATTCTTTTTTGAAATTTGAATGGTGTTTATTTGGAGTTTTGGAATTTCAATATTTGAGAATTTAGGTTTTTGTGCAACAAAAAAGAAAATATAATAGTGTAAGGGTGTGTTTGGTATGGATTATGAAAGAGTTTTTTCATGTTTGGTTAGTCGGTCGTTGGTCAAAATATTTAGAAAATATAGCTAATAGTTGACCGCAAATTTTACATCAGATTCTTAAAATTTATCGTAAATATTTCTTTGACTACATTCAATTAAGGCTACTCGCTTTGATGGATTTTTTTCCATTTTTTTTCTTGAACACTAACCCATCTATCTTTATTTTATTAATAAAATTATACTAAATATATTATTATTGTTATTATTATTATTGTTACTGATATAAATAAGTTTTTCAATAATTTTGATTGTATGGGACCTAAGATCGGTGTAAATGTTAGTATATGATAATTGCTGAGCTGTTGAGTAGGGTCCAAAATTGGTGATGGTCCTTCTCATTAAAGGGTAGAACAGTAAATATGTCATTTCTTAAAAAGAATTTTATCTTTTTTGGTTCTATTTTTTCTTTGACCCCATAAAAAAAAAATCTGACAATAATAATTTGATCAATAATGCACATGGTTTAATGTTACTGCGTGCTGATTTGACAGTTTTCTTTGTTGAAATGATTTTTTATTATTATTTTTTGTATTTTTGAATCATTATTTATTGAAATAAGTTTTAGAAAATAATTGTAATTGAAATTATTTGCACTACACGCGATGTTTGTCCATCTATAAAAACATATATTATCACAAAAAATGTGTTGATTGGTGCTGAAAAATATTAGTCCATATTGAATATAAATTTAACAAAGATATGTATGAAAAAAGTCATCACAAATCATTATATATAATATATAATGAAGTCATAAAATGCATGTTTTTTTACGGATGATATTGTTACACTTGACCGAAATTGAGGATAGTGATTATAAAGAAAGTGTGAGCTTTATTTAGAAGTAAGTTTGAATGTTGGCCCAAAAAAAGATTTTGGTAAAAAAAATAATGTTTTGGACATTTAAAATATATTTTTATACCAAATTCCCCCCTAGGTTTTATCAATTTAGAATAATGATTAGTTTAGTCAACTTTATTAAAAGGAGAAGTAGAAGCTAAGGGATGAGATAATTCCCTTTTCTTTTATTCCAAGACATAGTATTTACACTTATAAAGAGAATAAATAAAGAGAAAAATAAAATACTTTGAAATTCAAGTTATACCATCACATTTTTTTTTTTAGTAGTCATGATGTTCGAGTCAATCTAGTCATTAATTATACAAGATATCTACTATCTTCAACCTCGTGATCTTTAACATACTTAATTGACTACTGGACATCTAGACCACATCCTTAGATGCTTAAATTGTACCATCACTTTTCTAGTCATGTACCTTAACAACTAAATTAAACCCCTCGTAGTGTGCAACCCTTCCTCAAACCCTACTAACGCGGATACTTGTCCACGGACCGTCTTTTTTTTCTTTCAATTGGTTCTGTATTGAACTATTCTATAATTTTATTACCATATTACTTTGATTTGAGACTTGAGGAGAGATTGCTCCTGTTGGGTGCTTGTATGTTCAACAACATACTCTGTGAATCCACAAATTAGATATAAAGAAAGATAAAATATACGCAAATCTTAGCCCTACCATTAGGAGAATAAAGAGATTGTTTCCGATAAACCATGTATATCAATGAAACATAATTGGAAAATATAAAGGCACAAGCATTATTTGCTTCTCTTTGAGGCTCTTCGGGGGTCTAGGGAGGGTAGTGTTGCCCCTACCATAGGAAGGTTGTTTCTGATAAACCCTCCGGCTCAACTCACTAATAGAAGAAACATGTATTAAGTACTAAGAACCAGCTGAAAAATAAGAGAACAGAAAACTGATATAAAAAGCATAAAATTTTACAATAAGCTTTTGCTTTTACCCACAAAATTGCATGTGAGTGTAGTTCCCTCTCCACTAATGAGGCTTGAGCAATCTTACATGCTACCTGAGCTAACTTTTTTCAATCTTCCTATTCAATTTCTCTATCTTTTTTATGGGACATTTATGTTGGTGATATCATAACTTAAGTTTTGATGTTCTTCTTTTTGCAGTTACAAATAGGACAGCAAATAGAGCCACAAACACCACGGAAACGGCAATACAAATGGCTTCCCAAGAAAATGCACGATATGAATCGTCAAAGTCACTGTCCAACTGGTTCTGCAAAGTAACAAAAACCAGTTGTCAAATAGAATGTTCTCATTGAAAACCATGTCTTAGGTATAACTACTTAGGATGAGACGTTAACGTGCACTAGGGCTATGTAGTGAATGCAACGATGAAAGATGTGTTGAAATAAATGAGAGAGCACAAACGACAACACCAAGTAAAAGGAACGCTTTGATGGATAAGCGTTCATAAAAGATTTCTCTATCTAGATTCCTGATAAAGAAGAAATGACTATTGCCAATTGGAGGAATGAAAAATGATTCTGTGAAACACCACAACAACTCATAATAAGACACATTAATGAAGTCACTGGATCACCAAACACATCTATCTCATCCGTATATTTGCTGCGTGAATAATAATTTTCAAAAAAAGGGGAGTGTGGTGCGGTATTCATACAGGACCCGGGAAAGGGCCACATCCGAGGTAGCGTGATGTAGGCAGCGCACCCTGACACAAGCATCCTTGGCCGATTCTACTGCTCAACCCATGACTTATGGTCACATGGAGACAGTTTTACTGTTGCTCTATGGCTGCCCTCTGTGAATAATAATTCTCAGAGGACAGATTCAATGTAGTTATTTATTATAACAAGCTATTGCAATGAAATATGAGTGACATACAAAAAAAGACTACTAAAATAACTAATATAACATGCACATGATTTAATTATAAGCAAAAGTTCTAGGTGTTCCTTAGTTATTTATTTATCCCGTTCACAGAATCAAGGGCATGGACTATAGTAAAAACTAACTGGGTAACATGGGCACTTACCGTGACAACCTTGTTCACTAACATGCGTTTGTGTTGATTTGCAAAGATCGTCTGGGCATATTTATAAAGCTCCACGTCGAGGTGATTTAATGATGTGATCTCCTGAAGAAGGGCTTCAGACACCTGACGACGTCCCTATAAAATTTAAAACTGTGATGATAAGTGGTCAAAAACAATATACTTGGATTCATACTTAAAAGTTCACCTGCGCTTGTCAAGGAAACTGAAAATTGCAAGAGATTGAAAAACAGAACACAGTTTTGGAAGGACAGATGGCTGGGAAACACCACTCTAAAGGGTGATTTCCCTGCTTTGTTTCAATTAACTTAGGAGCCAGATCCAACAGTGCAACATTACACACATGGAAATTTTTGGAATCCAACTTTCAGTTGCAGGATGAAATAGAGAATTTTCTCAAACTCTTACAAGCTCTCAATGGGTTCATAGGAAATGACATTGCACCAGATCAGTTTAGATGGGGGAATACCAATGGAGGAAAGTTCACGGTGAAGGCAGCCTATGAGGTAGCAATGGACCTGAATGTTATCACTGAAAATTGGCCTTGGAAGCTAATCTGGAAGGTCAAACTTCCACCCAAAATTGTTTGCTTTACCTGGACAGCAATGCATGAAGCCAGTCTAACACAGGACAACCTTGGAAGGAGGAAGATTCAGACTATGAATGGATACCACATGTGCAACAGAGGAGCAGAAACTCGTAGCCATCCACTTGAGACTATTTCTGCAGTGCCCAGCTACAGCAGACTTATGGCAAATGTTCCTCACACTTTTTGGCCTCAGATGGGTAATGCCTAGCACTATCAGGGAAGTTTTTGAATGCTGGAGCTACTGGAAAGTTGACATACACCATCAAAAAGATTTGGAAGATGATACCAGCAGCCATCTTTTGGACTATCTGGAATGAAAGAAATAGAAGACGTATTGATGGCCTCTCAACTAGCCAATCTATGCTCAAAGCTAAATGTCTTTTGTATTTATAGTTGGTTCATTTTGTCTCCAATGGATTCCCCTGGTAGCTTTTTAGATTTTGTTTGCTCTATGCTAGTGTACTAGAGATAACATACTAGTGCTCACTCTTTTGTAACTACTTTGCATCTTCTTGATGCCATGAATGGAATCAATTACTTCATCTAAAAAAAAAAAGAGAACACAGTTTGGCTACAGTACCTCCTTTGTAAAGTTTGCTGGATCAATTTTCTTTAGAGAATTTACACGTCTTTCAGACTGGGTCTTCCTTAAGTTAGAAATGCAGCTCTCATATACATCCATGAGTTTTCCTGCAGTCATCTGTTATCGAGGCAGAAAAGTTAAAGTTAGGAAGTTCGCATATGTTGCAGTTAAAACGGAAACACATCGTCTTGGACTTCATAGCAATGGGCTTACATTTTCCTTTGTTGCTTCACCTTGATCAGCTGCTGAGATTTGATTGGGCTTTTGGTATGTGCTGTTACTCTGAAATTTGTGCAAAATGAAGGATTAAGATCACAGCTTAATTTGAAATTCGAACAGGCACTTAGAGCAAGTAGGGCAATTAATGATCACATATCAAGAGAGACAGAGAACTTACATGGTGATAAGTTGTATCAAAATCAGATTCTAGCAGTGAAGAACCCTGTTCTGTGCAAAACCAGATGATGTAACCGTCAAAACTACAATCACGTGTCCTACACTCCAACTTGAACAACACTAAATTCTAGCAGAAAATGTGTCATTCTTGAAAATCAATCGTTGAAACATTTCAATAAACTCAGCTTTCGAAAGATTTCTAAAACTCAACTTCTAGTGCTGAACAATACTGGATTTTTGATGAAGAACAATTATTTTTTTAAAAAGTGGAACCACCAAGATTGGCCTCTCGTAAGGTGGAAGCTTCAGTGACAGGTTCAGTACCCCGCCCCCTCAAGAAGAAACAAATATAGAAAAAAATTGCATAGCAGAGTCACTGCTTGGCTTGTTCGAATTGACACTCATCCATTGGCTGTTATATGCTGCCGTTAGAAGAAAAAGGGGAATATTTCTAGTCAAGGCATCAATTCAGTTAAATTATATAGCTTCTAAACTAACCAGAGCTGTTCTTAGCAGTATGATCTCCATGTGATGTTGATCCAGTGAACTGTGAAATTGCCTGAGTACCAACTACATTTGCAAACATAGTGGCTGATTCTTTGTGGTTCTCTGTGAGTCCAACATACAACATATCATCCAACCTCTTCTGCAAAAATTAATAGATATCTACAATAATTCTGACATCATCAAGAAGCGGATATAGCAGAGTATATTACTCAGAGTCAAACTTAATTTAGAGTGGCTTAATTACCTTTGCAACCTTAAGCACATAATCTCCAAGAGACTGATACTTCAGTACACAGTGACGAACATCATGTGCCTCTGTCAGATAGGAGTTGTTTGTAAGTCCTGAGACCTATAAATTAGACACTATCAGCAAGATGAAACAACTTCAAGAGCATTTCCTTTGGTTAGGGAGAAGGGACCCCCAGTGAGGTGGGAGGGGTTGTGAGTAGGGGTGTCAATGGTACGGTTCAGGTAGTTATTTCGTAAAATTTATACCATACAAGTTTCTGTTATTTTATTATATATAACCAAGATTAAACTTTTTTGAAACCATCCCATCATCTCGGTTAATCTTCGACATCGGTACGGTTTGGTTAATTTTTGGTATTTGCTTATAAAAGATGTCATGTAAAAGTTACGCGTTAGAAGTTAGAACATGATACCATGCATACTTCTATCTGACTTTGACAAAAACTCTCTAGATATTTTTAGAGTTTAAAAGGCGGTGAATCAAGAAATCATGTAAGACGACAAGAATAGAGATCCATCCCACAATTTTACAGTAATGTAAAATAAAGTTAAGCGAAGACAATATTTTGATCACATGAGCAGGAAGAAATCAAACAAGATGCGACTCGAGAACTGAGTCTACAAAAATTAAGTATTCATTAAGAGAAATTTAAATCATATGAGAGGAAATATTTCTAATACCTTGTAGCTTACTGGTTACTACTCGAGATGCTAGAACTAATTTAGCTTCAATGGGAGTAGCATAATAGGTTTCGGAGTTGGAACTTTGGATGTTAATTACCTGTGGTTTGTTGTCGTTCCCATACCCAAGTTCAAGGCGAAAATTTTAATGTTCCATTATTTTTAGACTTGATATATGAAATATATTTTTCACATATAAATTTATTCAGTACAGACGTACAGTTATAAGTTTATATAAGAACCTACGATTTTAGTATAAGAAACCTAATAATTGGTTTGGTTAGGTCGGTTAAGTCATTCTCATAACAAAAGATAGTTTAGCTCAATCTGATAGTGTGGACGTTAACCTTGAAGAAAGTTGACACATATGCCACAGTTGCTGAAAAGCTTAAAATGTGGACGTCTAATAAAATAGGAAGGAGGCCAGAGACTTCCTCAATAAAATAATTTTTTTATAGCAAGAGACTGTTTCATGATACAGCATCTAGCCCACAAAGCAGTATCTGAGACTGGTCTAGGGTCAAGATATTCAAAGTTGAAATCAATTTGCAATTTCATTTCAGTTTGCCAATGTCTTCTGAAAAGACGAACCACAGATCCAGTAACCAGTTAAACAACAATTAATCAATCAAGCAGAAGAACCTGAGATTTATAGTAAAATACCAACATAAGCATGTCGTTCACAACCTTCCCCCATAAGTTCCGAGCTGGATCCCTAATTTAAGCTCTTGTAGAACTCTAAACAATATAATGCAGAAAAAGGAGGATGAAAGGTTTCATATTGTAAATAGAAAACCAGGCAATACCTGAAATGTGGCTCCGTTGTGAATGATATCCCGAGCAATGGGGTTGTTGATATACTCATGTAGAGGCATCACCATCTCCTTCATATCATATGGATTAGTGCTTGTAACAACAGAATGACCATTTTGTTCTCTTGCTTCCCTCTGCAGTCCAGAGGATATGCAGCATATTAATGATTATGCAAGATAAATTCATAATGCTACAGAAATATGCATGACAGAAGCTACCCCACCTTGCTGCCCCTGCCTCCCCTCCTCCACATCAAAATGGGCAAACCCACTAAAAGATTATTAATCATTCTAATTGTATTTTGTAAATAAAAAAATGTTCTGCATCCTGATATTTCGTTAAGATATGGTTCCTATTATGCTAATTAGTTTTATGATAAACTCACTAAAGTTGACACTCTTTTTGGTTATTTTAAAAGAAATATTCCAAAGTTGATACCTTTAACAGTGCTAGCATGATAACTGGTTAAGAATACTTCCACTAATCATCTCAATTCCTCTACTGATTAGACACCATTATCAATCACAAATAGATAGACAAGGTTATGTGTTTTGGACCAGTTGTTGTACCCTAGGAAGAGGAATTATCTACTATTATTAGCACAAGCATATGAACGCAACAAACTAAATGCAACTAAGAAGCATCTAAATAAAACAGAGAGGCAAAGTATGATAAATGTCTGAGAAACAGGACATCCGCGACTATCACTGCCTCAAGAATGGCGGATACAAAGTACAGACTACACTGTGGAACATGCTTGAAAACAAAACAATGATAATTTATTCTTCCGATGGCAAGGAAGCAGCAAATGATCAGTAAAGGAGCCTCTTCGACAATGTGGCTAGTAAGGCACTATCTGATAAGCATATTGCCATTGACAGAATCTAAATACATTTGGAGGAAGAGGAAGAGAAACTAGATAAGACAATTATGCTTTTCAGGTTGTTATATTTAGTTGAATACGGTTTATACTATAGAGGCAAACTTAGATAGTAAAGCTCACTGGACAAGATGATGAATTGACAAATGCTGTTAAAAAGACATACTCGAGCAAATAGATCTTCTCTCATCCAAGGGACCAAATACTTCCATGGCCAGATATCTAGAGTGCTTATTGTATTTTTTGAACGCAGCCGTCCAGACATTTTGGTGGCAGATGTTAAGTTAGGGTGCACCAAGAACCTGGCTGCTACCTCCACGGAAAACTCGTAGGCACTAAAAACACGGTCAATTGGATTCCTAAGTATTGTCACCACAGAAGTTTCATCCTTGTGAAGTTTGTTCATCATGCTGTAGTCGTCATGAGTAACCAACAAGCGGCATTTTGGTTTTCTGCACCAGCAAACGGTAGTAGAATTGACAGCAACTATTAATAAATTTCCTGAAATGGAAAAGGTAAAAGGAAAAGAGGAAGCAGAGAAATAGATGGAATATATTGTGCTAATCAGAATTGTTTCTCTGTTACAATATTTTACCATAGGAAAACTAGCTGAAGTAAAAGCATAGCGATTTAGTGCTCCTGCACACTACAAAATGATTGAAATAATAGCTTCTACCTTGGATTCTTTCAAACAACCAGACCTTATAAAATCTGTATTTAAGTTTGGCAATCCATTTATTTCAAAAAAAAATAAAGCTAAATCCTTCGATTTTTTTAATGCACCCACAGGCTCTAACTTCCAAAATACACAAACAGGAGTACAACAATAATCAAATGGATAGAAGTGACCTTATCATCAGCAGTGTTTACTATTTCTAAGACAGCAACATCAGTATTCATTATCAGAATTCAGAGGCTCTCCACTGGAATGCCTAATGCATTTTCTCATTTCAACATTAAGTTATAAGTGCTTGGGTGATGCTCCATCACTACTAGACGTTAGTTTCCAGGAAAAGGCATTCTTATAGCTTCTAACAGAACATCTAACAACCTTGAAAATAGTAATGTCCAATATTTCCCAAACAATTTAATGCATAAAGTACGAAGATATATTTACCTTGGATCAATCCTTAACTTATCATACGAACGTGGACACTCTAAAGAACTGGCATAAAGCTTTTTAAGAAAACTGCACAAACACGACAATATAACCATTAGCTAATATATAAATTATATTATGATTTAATTGATAGAAACTGTTTTTTCCTTAACTCAGTCAAAGGAAAAGAAATTTATAGAGGGAAACCATTTTTACCAATGAAAATATGTTCGCCCTCCAGTCCTGGGGACATGAAGAAAAAAGAGCAAGTTCTGCAAGACATGTTTGTCATTTTTGACTTCCAAATCGAGTGAAGAAGAAGCCCACTGCTTGACAATGTGTTCGCACTGCTTGAAGCCATCTTTGCCCTCTGTAGCCTTTGTTATGGTAGAAACTGGGCATCAAATAGCATTATCAATTTGCAGATAAATATAAATTAGCATTCCCCTAAAATGAGCTCCAAGACATGCTTATGAGCAAATTTCTATGAACTTAATATGAATTGTATGCATAATGCTTCACTTGCAAAACTTCACAAACACAAAACACAAGAAAAGATTTTTCATTTTTTTATATATCCTCATCACGACAACATTTAAAACATCTACATCATGAAACGTCCTGCTTTGGATTAGAAGAAGAAAAATATAATTGGAATCACAACAAGGCCTTAAGAGCTTATCTTCACCCTACTCCAAGATCAAACTTTATGCAAATCGCTTCGAGGGAGAACTTCTTTTTTGCTGTTGAATTTTTCTAAACATCTTGTTTAAAGACTCAATTAGCTTGTTTTAACAAGCTTTAGTGTTCTCCCGGACCCCAAGAAGAGAAAGGAAATCAAGAGATGAATGTGCTAACCAAAAGGACAATGTACACGCTATACTACTAAAATCAGAAATAAACGAAGAGGTGCAGTTTTAAACAAGTAGATAGTGAGAAAAAATACATTTCTTTGGGAAATAAAACCAAAATCCTAACATTAAGTGCAAAAAGTAATCAATCAATAAAGAGACATACCTGAGAGCAGAAACACCAGGATCACAAAACCATCAAATATATGACCTTTCTGCCTCATTCCCACCTCCAATCTATCCCAAAAGTCAAACCGAAATGACCCAAAAAAACTTGTACAATCAGAATCCTCCAATGAAGTGTACACACTCATAATATTCAGGAATCAAAGTAAGAAATTCAAACTTCAGTACTTTTAACCATGATAAATGGGCATTACTCCAAATTTTAACACCCATCCAAGTACAAAATCCACAATAAAAGGAGGCCGACCATGTTCTTAACACTCAGCTAGCCGAATTCAAAGGGAATATACAGTAATACACAATATATATTATACACACTCAGAATTATTCAAGAATCAAAGTAAAAGATTCAAACTTCATCACTTTTAACCATGACAAACAAACATTACTCTAAATTTCAACACCCACCCAAGTGCAAATTCCACGGCATGTTCTTCTTTAACATTCAGCTAGCTGTATTCAAAGGGCATATACATAAAACACACACACACACATAATATTGAGGAATCAAAGTAAAAGATTCAAACTTCAGCACTTTTAACCATGATAAACGAGCATTAGTCCAAATTTTAACACCACCCAAGTACAAAATCAACAATAAAAGGAGGGTGTGCGAGTTATTTAACATTCAGCTAGCTGAATTCAAAGGAAAAACACACACACACACACACAAACACTCAACACAAAATTATTCAACAATCCAAGCAAACATTCAAAATTTAGCATTTCTAAGCTTAAAATTATCAAAATTTAACACCAACCCAAAACTTAAAAATTCAAAATTTAGCATTTCTAAGCTTAAAATTATCAAAATTTAACACCAACCCAAAACTTAAAATTTCAAAATTTAGCATTTCTAACCTTCAACTTAACAAAATTTAGCCTCCACCCAGCTATGAAAACAGCAACTCAAAACTTGAAAAAGTTTTCTCCTTTTTTTTTGTGGGATGGGTGGGGGTTAATTACCTTCAAAACCCAAAAACAAAATGCATGAAAGAAAGAGAATTGAGGAAAAACGGGGCTAAACCTGTTATGGGAATTTCGAGATCTCGTGCTCATAAATATACACAAAAAACTGTGTCGAGAATTGACAAAGACAAAGTTCCTCCACTTATCGGGAAATTGGTGGGGTCCACTTCACCGCCGCCAGCAACCTCTCCGATCGGAGAATCCAAACACTCAGATTTCCTCCCGGAAAATTCGAACACTGTTTCGCCGATAGATCAGTGTGAAGCCTCTCTTTATTTATATTTATTAATAAAAGGGAAAATTAAAGTCATAAAAAAAACATTTATTGGAGTATATATCTTTTATATGGTAACTGAAAAGGTATTTAATTTTTTCTTTACATTACATGTTTACATAAAAAGAATATTTATTTTAAAAAAATAATTTGCTGATGTATAAATATATATTTTTCTTTTGAGAAAAACCACTTCATGTATCAGCACAATTAGTGTTAGAATAAGTTTTGTAGAGGATGATGTGTACGAAACTTTTAACTTATTTTTAATTTATGTCTGAATAATAATCCGTTCAAGTAAGGTATAATGAATTAGATATAAAATAAAAATTTAAGGAAAAATAATAAAGAAAGAATAATAGTAATAATAAATAATAATACGATAATTAAAACAGAAACACTATTTCATATTAAAGATAAATAATAACATTATTACGAACTAGACATCATTAAATGAAATTTCTCATTAAATCATATTGGATATAAATGGGCGTTTACGTTATAGTATAAAAGTGTTCTAATTGCTCTAAAATGACTCTTTTTAAAATATTTATTTCAGTATTTACATAATCAATGCAGTATTTATTAAAAAAGCATCACAAATTAGGAAAATAATATTTTAAATCACTTTTTTTTTCCTTTAAATAAGTGAAATTTACTTCCAACAACACAACTTTAAAGTTTCAAAATACTCCTATTTAATTTATTTATTTTTCAGTTCAATGTCCAATATCTACGTGGAATTTTCACTCTAACAGTGGTGGGTCCACCACTTGTGCTTTTAGACTATTTATTATTTTCCAATAAAAAAAGCTTTACCAATATTTGAAAATTCGAAAAGTAATACTACTACTTGACTTACAAGCTGAATGTGTAAAACTTTAATTTGTTCCTTCTTTTTCTTTTCTCATTTGTAAAACTTTAATTTTTTCTTTTAACTTTTAGAAATTCATTAAGAAATACTATAAATTATAATTCTTTTCATGTTAATATATCTCGAGTAATAAACAACAAAATAATTTCGGATAGAAGGTGTTCCTTTTTTTTTTTTTCATTGGAAGTACTACTATTCGAAAGTAATTGAAATATCTACAAACTAGTCAGACACTAGTAAAAATTCACCAATAGTAACCTAAAAAATAGTCGAGACTCTAGAGTTTCAAATTTCACAAGTTTAGAATGTAGAGGCCTAGTGGATGGTCCCGCACAGCTAGCATTAAAGTGCATTGAAATTTCATGATATTCCTACCCCGTAATCCCATAGATGAGATCTGAAAAAGGTAGAATATAGTAGAACCTTACTCCTAAATCGTAATCCCATAATGAGATCTGGAAAAGATAGAATATACTAAACCTTACTCCTAAGTCCTACCCCGTAGAGGTAGAGAGGTTGTTCCCGACAGATACCTAGCTCAAAGGGCATAGAGGTATAGAAGTCTAATTGCATGATAAACTCAAAAACCAAGACCAAAAAGGGCCAACATCCACACATGAACAGTTCCCTTGAGTCAAAGCCATCCTTTACCTCTTTCATAGGTACTGCTCTTGAACCTTTCCCCTTTGAGGTCACATGCATGAAACTCATTTCCCCAACACCCCCATTTGGTTCCTTTTAAAAGAGAAAACATTGCATTTGAAAAAGAAAAGCATGTTCCCTCGCAATAACTAGAAACAGCATCCTTTTGTTGACTATACCAAAAAGGAAGTTCGGTGCACTAAGCTTCCACTATGCACGGGATCCAGTGAAGGAACATACCACAAGGGTCTACTATGGCAGCAACTTTACCAGTTACGCCAAGGTATTGTTTTGTTGACTATACAATTAACACTAAATGCAGCACTCCGCTGGTGTGGCTTTCTATTGAATCAAAGAATTGGACATCCACTAGTCACTTTACAAAAGTTTTTGCAGTTAAATGTTGGTGACATTCATGTTTCCTGTGCAAATGAATAACCCTACCTTCCTGTAAGCATTTGGACTAACCTAAAATACACTTGAATGTTTAGAAAATCAACTGAGATTATACAAAGATCAAGGTTTCACTTGTACGGCTTTAGAAACGTCCAGATGGTTAAGACGGCAGGTACCTAGAAGATATTCAGGGAGTTCTTCGGGCGTGTTGGCCTGTGGAGAAAGATAGTCACTGTGCTTTAGTAAAATTCATATCGACAAAATGATCATCGCAAACTTGCAAATTGGTAGAACACAGATTGCGAGTTAAACTGTTTGTCTAGATGGAGCATAAGGATATGGAATTTTACCTGGACAAGAAAGGCCATCTCAATGACTAGATTGTTTAGGTAACCAACAACAAGGCTGACAACACCCCTTGCCACAGTAGATGAGCCAATATCGATACCAAGCTGAAATTACAACATCACTCTTCAGGTTCACATAGTGATTTATGTCAATATTCGATTCGGGTTCCACTTACACTTCTCAAGATTGTTAACAAGATATAGTATACTATTTTTTTCCAAAAGACAAACTAATCAACATTTACCACAGTGGTAATTTTCAGAAATCCTTAAACTGTTGAATGTTCAACTGCAGTGAGCATCAGTTACTAAAATTAGAACAACACTATGCATCATTTAGTGCCAAAATACTCTTGTACTTTACCTCTATGTAGTTCTTTCCACGAAAATAATTAATTTCTAGCGCTTGACCAATAAGACAAGCTTTCTTCCCAACACTCTGCTTGACTATCCATGATCCCTGAAAAGCAAATGCTCAATTGAATACCCACAGTACTTTAATTGATCAAATATTTCTAAGTATCCCAACAGCTGTGACAGAAATGGATGAGACATGTTCAAAATACCAACAGAAATGCTAACAAAAGAACACCGTAAAACCAAAATGCGAATAACTACCATAACACGTTACAATCTTCTGCATGGAAAGCAAGACTCTAAAGATACATGGGTTTCTGAATAATAACCTAAGCGTGCAGCATCCTTCTGTCTTCCTAGACAACCTTTCTGCATTTCTCTAGGCTCCAAACAAATTTCTTTGGCCATGATATAAATTTACCCTTGAAATTGAAAGACTTACCGTTGTTAATATTCATTACTGTTGTTTCTAGGTATAGTTACATTTGCAGAAAACAAATTAATCAATTGGGGATCTAGTTGTAGATTTGCTCAATTTGAGCCCTTGAGAAACTGAAATTGTAGCTTTTTAGTGGAATAAGAGGGGGTATTAAATTTACTTGCTTAAGGATTTCCCATTATAAATAAGAACCCATTTAAACGGGTTTCTGTTTATTTCAAAGTTGCCTATCATTTTCTTAGAACGAGGACTAAGTTGTGGGTAACATAATGTTGGTTGCCTTTCAACATCTTTCTGAAAACTCATCTGCTAAAAAACCCAAATAAGACATTTAGCTTTTGCTAAAACATGAGCAAACTACCTACTCTATGCTACACATGTGAGAAGGAACAGAAGAGAAGTACAATGATATGGACCAGTCACATGCTACATGAATGTTGATGTGCCATAACCTTTTGCTAAATGGACTAAGCAACTCGCAGAAATAAAATGTTAAAACCCTTATATGGAAAGTAATTTTGTCCACATCCAATTAGAAAAACCAAACCTTGGATATGTATGGTATGAGTTTGAACCTCGAGTTTCTATAAGCATCATCTCCTTCGACAAAACTCTCCAGCAAAGGTGAATCCTCTAAAGGGGTATCCATCATATAGTAGAGAGCGAGAGTGTATGTTGTTAAACCTGGGACCTGAATACAAGTGAAAAACCATCAAAATGAAGAATTTGGGAAGGCAGCTTAATAGGAAATCAAAGTATATGAAGGAAACAAGAGATTGCATACCTGTATGTTCACAATGAAGAAGAATTCCGGACCACCCTTTGCTGCATATTTCTGCAGAGAAAAGATAGTGAGCAGGAGGCTCATAGGGATTAAAGAATATGATCACTGTATTTTCATTGAATAAAAGAAGAAACCTGAACAATTCCTCCAGGTCGACCACCAAGATCATCTTCTCGTTTGTCAGACTTCAACCAATCCGCACCCACCATTTGCATCAAGGTACCTTTAGCCTTGATCTGCATAGGAGAGACATAATGATTAAACGGCATGATATCACGAGAAAGTATCAAGATTCTGAATACAGTAGCATACTTATCAATTTTTTGACATTAATAAGACAAGAACATCAGGAATCCCACATGCTCTCCAGCATAGCAGACATCTAGCCAAGAAGCATGCAGGATTTTCAAGATCTCTACCTAGAGTTTCTTTACCATTAGGCCAATTTGAACATGTTTCAAAAACATGAAAATAATTACAAGTATGGTGTTTTCTTTGATACAGATAGACTAACTTTTGGTTGTGACTTGTGGTATAGCATGCTCTGCATGATGTTACCATGTAATGATTAGAAGATAACTCTCAGACCTTAATCTTTAGTCAGCACGAAAACTAAACAGTAGATGTCAATAAAACAATGGGAACCATTCCAAAATTCCAAGATATATCTATAATGAGACACCACAAATATTGAACCCGGAGATGTTTATAATAAGCTAAGCATGAAAGCTGAATCAACAACGAGACTTCACCTTCTTACGATCATCTAGGTAGGTCTCTCCACGAATAAGAAAAGTAGAAGGATCTGTTTCAGTCCAACTGCAAGGCAAATTACAAATTGAATCTTTTGGAAGAGTGGATCCGTAGTGGCAAAATGATGCATCTTCCTTTGCCATCTCATGCAGATCTACATAACCCTTCTTCTGAACTGCAGCAATAAGAGAAATGTTATGTCCTCGGAACTTTAACATGCAAATTTTAATCAAGTTTTGTATATAGCAACAAACATCAAACATGCCTGCAAGATCATGCAGTCTCTTCACGAAAACTGCAGCAGTTGACAATTTGGGATGACGTGCATCCTGTATAGTCAAAAACCAGCACACAAATGAGGAAATAGGAAGAAGATAAAGTAAAGATCTGCAAAACAAGTCTAACTTTAAACTTCCAGTGACCCTTAATGACATGATTCTATAGCCACATAAATGTCTATAGCCTGTTTCATACCACAAGTTTCAAAATTTTGTGTTTCTTTCTTAAACTCTGTTTGGTCAAACAGTCACATAAAATCCGATGGAGGGAGTACGGTAGAAAATATAATTATTTTGGGTGTGTTGAAAAAATGAAGATGTATTAACATTATTGGGAACTAAGATCTGGACCTTCCTGAGATATTTCGTATATCCTTAGTTCAGTCTATATACCCCAGACCAGGTTAAAGGCTCTTATTGTTAGAACACAGATACAAACATGAAGCTTAAGTTAGGTAGAGAATCACTTGAACCAAAGTGTATTCATTCAATATTAAAAGGCAATTGACAAACATGATTTCACAATGGAAGTCATGCCTCGTGCAGACTCCTGATTTTGTAGGATGCTACCTGTTTATAGGGTATTTCCCTAAGCTTATGGTTTAAACAGGTAATACCTGAGAGTATGTCTCTGGGACAAAATCAGAAGACCAGCCATTTTCTGATTGGTCATAATCCAGTGGCTCAGAAACATCAAAGAACTCATCTGAGGCGTCATTTAAACCCAACAAGCTTGAAGGTGTTTTAACTGCTTCTTCCTCCAGATCTGCCACATTCTTTCCATTTTCTAACTGGGTTTGCACTTCAAGCTTAATTTCCTCTTCAACTTGACACAATCTTTTGCTTTTGACCAGCTCCCCTGAGACATCAGAGGGCAAGTAATCTCCTATTTTTGCACTGAAAAGTTCCCGCAAAGCTGCAACAGTAGTGGAAAATAGTCTAATTGAGTCCGGTAAATTGTCCTAAAATGCAAAGTTGGGACGAATCAACTAATGAATTTGACAGAAATAGAAATCACATAGAAAGCACACCAGCGAGTCTCCCTAGCATGCGTATTGTTATAGATCTGGCTGCAGATGTTCGTACATATGATTTCCAGAATTTCCAGTCGATAGCAAGCATATGCTTGACTACTGACCCCTTCCCTTGATTCACAGGTGATATAACATATCCTCCACCTGCAAGGATTAAGTAAATGTCAATTTGTATGAGTCCCAATTGAAAGGTTAAGAATATCCAAAACATGCAGAGCTGTTACAGAAGTCTTGGGAATAAAATGGTAGTAAAGCATATGGCTGGTTCAGTGTAACGACAAATCTATGTCAACTCCTCGACATGCATAATATACTAGAAAGTCTGGCATCTAAGCACATAAGTAATTTCTAATTTGCAGCTCATTCCTGATCCAAATAAACATCTGGTTCATAACAGTGATAACAAAAAACCATGTGCATATAATAACTCTATTTTGCAGGCGTACATTACTTTTAAGGCAGGCACGAACGTAGCCCTTTTGAGGTGCACACTTCTGGTGAAACACTGAATGGTACAGAATAACTGCAAGAAAGAAACAATTGGTTATGGTGGATCAAGCTTCCTAAGAAGTAGCTATAGACCAATCCTCAAAAGAGTTGGTACCGTAAGTCCCATCGTCCTCCCTTCTCCAATAACGCTGCAAAAGAAGATCTCTTCTTGTCATACCCCTGCAAAGTCTTATGTCAATTATAACTCTAGCACAGGAACAACAAACTTTTCCAGAGTTGAAATATGAACCATACATACCAAGGTAGCCAGTCCTGATTTAGAAGCTTATGAACTATATCAGTGTGACCATCAAGATGTTCAATCACACTGCCCTTGTAATAACAGAAATCCCATCTGCAAACGAAGTACAATATCTTTTCACTCCCAATATAAGAGGAATCAACAAGATGAGAAGTATATCACTGCAGTTTAAAGAACTTGCAGATGATAAATTTTATAAGGCTATTTCTAGTGAAGTTCTCTACACAGAGGTCATGTAAGCAGGCTATAAGATGTTCTTTTTGGGATAGGATATGTTGTGCAATCTACTTGACCTCTAAGCTTATATGATCCATATTAAGTAGTGGGCACAATGGAAAGCTTTATAATTTAAGGTGCCCATGCAGAAACTCATACAACGATTATTATATTTCTCTGATATTTAATATTTAAAGAATATGTCCAGTCTACTGGTCATACACGATAACACTACTTCAAGGTCTCATGGTTAACACCTTACTTTGCCTTTGAGGCCCTGATCTAACACAAGCCCATTATATAAGCATCAGCACGCGATTGAATCCATGAAAAAGCAAATAGAATTAATTTAATGCCATGAGTTCTTTTGCACCCAAGGCTTTGTCCTAGTGGCCAATGAAGTAGGTTGAGCACCATGAGGTCTCAAGTTCAAATCCAACAAAGACAAAACACTAGGTGATTTCTTCCTGTTCTAGCCTAGGTAGACCTAGTGGGAGGTAGAAGGTATCATGTGGAATTAGTCAAGGTGCGCGCAAGTTGGCCCGGACATCTCAGTTATCAAAAAAAAAAGTTGAAGGTAAAAAAAAAGGGGGACTTTCGTGGTTTACCTAACTTATATGTGGCGGTTTAGTAATCAAGTTCATAATTCCGAAACTAAATCCCTTTTCCTAATACTTCAATCTCTTAGCATAAAATGGAAAGGAAAGGAAATGCATGTGAAAGAGGTTTTTTTCATTCTATCTCTCTCCCTTTTTTCATTTAAGTATTTGAATTAAGGGATTTTCCATAAAATTAGGAGAAGATTAAATGCAAACTATAGACATAATGTGGGGACTAACGAGGAAATATAAAACAAACAAAGTGGAAAGGGGGGGAGAAACTACAAGAAAAAGAAAGATTCATATACCAAGTAGGCCAAAAATTAATTTGAAAAGAATAATTCATATATTTGTTCTATGTGTAGAGTCGGCTAAGATGGATCTTTCAAGTAATTGAAATTATCTTATCTTTTACTATCTTCCTTTATTCAATTTCTTAAAAGTAAGATAGAGTCACAAAAAAAAATGGTTATAGAAAAAAATATTATATAGTAAAATACATACAGATCTCTCGTGCATGATCTTTTACCTTTTATTTCTTACTTATCGTATAATTAGTTTTAATTGTTAACACTCCTACGAATTAGCTATTCAACCATGTGGATCATAGTTAAGGAAACTTAATGGATTGCAACAAAATTGGCTGAAGTAGAGAGAAAATGTGACAGGTTTGAAAAGAAAGCCATGGTTTTAAAGCTACTAAAGGAACATCCAAGATTTTAAAAAAATGACACACAACTTCGGCATTTTTACCAAAATAATCCTAACACTCTTGCATGAGACACAGGTATCCATAAACTAGTCACTGAAAAGAACAGCTGCTCCATTTCATAATTATCAAAAAGGGAAGGGAAGTACTTCCCTTTCCCGGAGAATAACGAGGTACACCATTAGATATTCTAAAGAAGTGTAGTTATTTACATGATAGGATAGAGATGTTTCACTAGTATTGCTTATACAAGGAAGCATGTTCACTTCAAGGCTTCAAAAAATGACTGTTCATGAACCAATTAATTTTTAAGTATTTCACGTTCATAAAGCAAGATATCCTAGTCAAACAAGCACAGCCCCTGCTCTACGTCTTTCAACTGCACCCTTTTCAGCAGTCATTACAACCCCACCCCCACCCAAAAAAAAAAAAGAGACCCCCAAAAAGGAAAAAAGAAGAAGAGCAGTATTCAATTCCCAATCCACTTCTATTTTCAAAGAAGAAATTATCCCAGATAACCAGCTAACAAACTGACAATGAAATATCATTTCTTAATTGATGTGATTAAATTCCATTTCAGGAATTGCTCAACTTCAATATCTTCTTTGTTGTTTAACCTTGAACATGTTATTTGGGCTTTTATCCTTAGAAAGTTAAGAAGAACCACCAACTTTTTTTGATTCTTCTCTCTTCATAACTATCTATTTCAATCTCCAATCTCAATTCAAAGAGTACTGTTTTCTTCAACATGAATTTAAGCAATGATTTCTCCAGACAATTTGAAGTGTGAATAACATCTACTGTGCTTGTGACTTCTATACCAGTTAAGGTGAAGCAGAAAACTTCTATTTCTTGATTCACTTTCTTGTTTACTTGGGTGTTAAATTTATATTAGTATCAATCCAAACAACAAATTTCAAATTTTGACAGTCATTAAATTGCTTTCAGATGACTTGAATCATACCGAAGTTTGGTATTCATTCTTAAGCATTTTACATGAGCGCACTTTTTACTTTATCCAAACACTATTGCGCAATTTTTAATTTGTATGATCGCAAAACTCAGATTACAGTTCTAAAGTTGAATCCTGAATGAACAAACTATGTAAAACAATTCATTTTTCTGCTCAAATTGAATCCTGATTTAAGAACAATGGGGAAGAACCATTCAAAGTGCAGAAAGACATGGTTACTGGCTAAAAAAGTATCTATATTCTTAACCACATGTTTTCTGACATTGCTTTTGTCAAGTTTTAATTATATTTCTGTCAACAAGTAAAAAAAAACTAGTAGCAATGAAGTCTTCATTATAGACAAACTGACATGGACTTCGTAACTTACTCTGATCTAGAAGGACCAAGTGACATGAGTGTCTGGAAAATGGCTTCAGAAGTTCCATCGACTACGCCAACAGCCATTATCGCGGGGTGATCATCCCACTGCAAAACATAGAACAAGTTCAGCAGCATTAGATGCATATATTTACTGTCATAGGAGCTGGAGACATCACTTACCTTTCCAAGAGATTCCCTATCTTTAGCTTCCTTAAAGAGCCTAAGACCTGCATGCACAAGCGATTCAAGACAATTGGCAAAAAGAATTATGAAAGGAGAGGAGACAGACCACTTGACTATCAAAGAAACAACATAATATCAAATACAAACGAACCATTCAAGGATGCATATATAAAGCCAATCATGTTTTTATTCGCCAAAAACTAATATTACATTAAGGCTAATAAAGCATGACTTGAACATATAGTTAAAAGAAACTATAAACTGAGACCCTCAAGAAGAAAACTAAATTGCAGAATATACTTCATCAATCCACATTAAATAGTTCCAAAATTTCCTAGCAGATGTGAATAGGTCTACAAAGTAGGAATTACAAATGTGATTTCAGCCGTCTCAAAACACAACTATAAAATCAAAACCTACCATTCTCACAACCAAAGATAGTCCAAGGTGAGGGTGCAACAACATCAGACGTCATAGCATCTGTAACTGAGGATGAACAGACAGTCCAATCAATTGAATTCAGACGATAAGACTTGTTGGAACAATTTAACCTGCGTGCAAAACAAAAACGGAAAAAAATTGTAATAATGACAATTAAGTCTTGTCATGGAGCTTAATTGGAAACATTTTTTAGAAAGGGAATACTTAATTGGAACCATTTTGCACAATGAGAAAAGAAACCGACACTGTCCCTTGAAGTAACTTATATTCCTATGTTCCATGGTATGACACTCTTCCTTTTGTTGTTTGTTCCAAGAAAATTGACACCTTTCTATTTATAGAAACTATTTAGCTTTAAACATTCCAATGATTTATAGCCATAAATATGTCATGGCATGCTTAAGGTACTTTTTTTATGTGCCAAAAGTCTTTCTTTCTTTCTTGAACTTCGTGTTCGGTCAAACACCACCATATAAAATGAAAAGCAGCGAATTACATATATGTTATATCCTGAGCAAAGTAAAAGGGTAATGCACCAACTAATATGTACCTCAAAGGCTGTGAACCACTGCTTGAAAAATCAACTTCATTTCCTCTGATCACGTCTGCCTAAATTTACTCATTATTGTGAGTTACCAACGAGGAACAATATAACAGCTCATATTGACCAGTATGTACCTTTAAAGCTGCTTCCTGAACTGCCTGGATCCACCTTGCAGCTTCCTCAGGACTGCTTGCTCCTAACTGTCATTCATAGATTTCATTTATTCACCTGTTGCCCAGAAAAACAAAAACTAAATGGAGGGGGATGATTTCCTACCTTCAGTTGATCATTATGATTTGAGGTGTTATAAAGTGTGAAAATGAAAAAGACCTGGAAAATTAAAGAAGCAAGTTTCAGCAGAAAGTCTCAGTAAAGAAACAAGTGCATTTAATCAGAATGATATAGTGAGAGCAAACATCGTCTCCGCCATGAAGTGAAACAGGGATTAAGATCATACTTTTCTTTGAATGCTCTCTCTGCCATTGTCTGTGACACGAATGCAGGAATCAACAACTGCACTTCTAATAGGATCCTAACAAAAGAGTCACACAACACATTGCAATGAGTCCGGGGAATATGGCAAACATGTAATTCCAAGAAGTGAAAGGCAGAAGAACTTCATCAACAGACATATCTCCCACTGAAGGACCTCAAAACCCTTTAATATCAAAGTAAACGCACATGAATAAGAGCCCACCACTTACAATACAACTAATTACAGAAACACAACAAATTACTGAATATTAGTTTATTACTTAACCAATTCACACAAACTTCCAGATATCTCCCAATCAATAAGCAGTCGGGTGCTGATCAACGTGTGAAGTGCAAAGCACTCAACTCCCAAGGAGCACACTGATGACTAGTAAAGGGATACACTTACTGATCAAGATCTATGTGCACAGTTGAGTCCTAGGTATATTTTTTTCAGATAAGTAGTGAGGACGAGGTATCTTCAGCACATGGATTAAGCAATCCAGGATTATTCTCTAGAAAATCAACCATAGTAACCATACATTTGGGCTCCAAACATGTGGGCTAAGTTGCTCGGACTCTTCACTTTTGGTGACGCATTTGTGTCGACACGACATGGGTGTGGGTATGGACAACAGATTTTGGGTACTTTGACCAAATCGACGGAAAAATTAGGGACAGATACAATGATATGATTTATGTAATCAAAACAAAAGTTAAGGGGAAATTGAAGAAAATGAAATGTCTTGTATATAGAAAATTTCTATGTCAGTCTTTTTCCTTATTTCTCCTCCTGGGATTCTCCTTTTGATCAACATTTTCTCTTCGGAATACCATGTAAGTTTTCCACATAATGTTTCATAATTTAGACATTTACCTCTATTGTTAGATATTTGAATTATTTCTAGTTGAATCTCCGCACCTGTATCCGTACCTAGATCCATACCCCCGAATCTTAAAAGTTAGATCATAAGGATCCGACCTCCTATCGGACACCCGCACCGGAGTCCGATCAACTTAGTATGTGAGTACCTTCAGCTCATTGGCCATGGGAATTTGTCATTCCTCACTAATCAAGTAAAGTGATCACTTAGGAAATAATATCCAACATGAGGATCTGCTGGCAATCAAGGAGGAAGTATTTGAAAGAGTGTGAACCAACAGTATGAATATCAGCATAGATCGACATAAATGCAAGAGTTTCTCTGAGATCCTCTTTCTTTACTGAAAAGGTAAAATTTTAGCATGCTTAATGTGTATCAAACTTAAGAAACCAAATTCTAAGTTATTCCCAAAGGCGAATTCAGGATTTCTAGTACATGGGTGCACTACTACAAAAAGGAGAAAAAATGTATTAAGTGAGAACTAATCCCTATTCCTCTTGGTAAATAACTCAATTTTCAACCAAGTGCACCATTAAGCCATTTTGGAGCATGGGTGCCAGCAGTTAATATTATACCAATTTTAGAAACTTTGTCCATAAAATATCTATTTTGCGGAAAGACCATGGGTACACATGCCCCATAATCTCCCCTATAACTTCACCCCTGATTCCAAACAACAATCAAGGATGTGGAATGAGGATATAGAGGCCAAAATCTTAAGTTACAAGATTTCGTGTTGAGGCAATGAGAACTTAGCATCAGGATGTTTTGAGTTGGTTTGCAAACATTCTTTACTATACAAACCTCATCCAACTTCAAGCAAATCCTTTGAGAATCAAAACGAATAAAGTATAAACTATATCTTTTGGGTTCAGAAAACAAGGGCAGCCCGTGCACAAAGCATCCCCTTTTGGCATAGTCCGTGGGGTGTGATGTAGACAGCCTATCCTAACACAAGCATTAGTGGCTGCTTCTACTGCTCAAACCCATGACTTAAAGATCACACAGAGACAACTTTACCATTGCTCCAAGGCTCCAACTAAACTGAAATATATCCTCCAATTTTCCACAACATGCAACTCATAGAAACTGCAAATCCCGTTAGTATAAGCTTAAGAAACAACACAACCAACTTGGAATGGAAAATCAAATTACAAATATGGATCAGAACGTTGTTCTTCATCAAACAATTCCCAAATCACAAATTGCCAGCAAACACTTAACAAAATAGTTTAACCAATTTCACTAATCCAACACCACCATTTTACAAAATACTCAAATATATGAACACCCATATTATAATTATACCTCATTTTCAGGAACTGGTACAGATTTATAGCTCTTAAGATACTGATCCTGAAGAATAAAGTACCGCTTCCGTGAATACTGAAGTCCAAACCGATTTGAACGAATTAGATATAACCACCCTTCCATCCTACTATGATCATTCTGTGAAACACCCATTTTCATTCAAAAACACCGATGACCCACCTCTCCAATCCCCTAAAAACCCAATTTCCTCTATCACTTTCCAGTTGTTACACCATAAATTCCTCTGAATTTAAACACACCCTTTACAGAAACAGAACCAAAAAAAGTGGGAAAAAAAGAAAAAAAACTCTGACCCCCAAAGAAAACTCTTCAATGGGGTATCAGAGATGAACTGTTACTTCGTTTCTGTGAGTAAATAGAGATTTTTTTTTCTGGTTTTTTCAATTTTTGTCTGTGAAGAAGAAGAAGAAGAAAAGGTGAAGAAAAAAATGGAAACTGTATTTTTTGTGTATACGTGAGACAAAAGTTGGCTGGCAAATGATGTAAACATGTTATTTGACTACTTTACCCTTTTGTTTTTTTTTTCTTCCAAAAAAGGTGAGATTGGTAGTTAAAAGAATCTAAAAAGTTAAAAATTAAAGTAAGTACATATATTGGAAATCGTGTATGACAATAATCACAAATTTAAAATATATTTATTATTATTATAATGTGACGAGGAGATACACGGATGATTCAGTATAGAAGTGTAATAGGTTAACTATTAATGGATACAATTTTAGTTTATCGAGGACATGTTCTTAGATAAGAAGTTGTGAAGGATATGGATTAGGATAGAATATGGTTGATTATGAGGAATGCATTGTCTTGTTGTTCGTTTAGACGAGTAGTCGTAGTGTTATTTTTGTAGTTTCTTGTCCTTTGGTTTTTGTTACCTTTTTTTTTTGTATTGCAATTATCATATCTTGTCTTGTTGCTATCAGTTTATTTTGTTATTATCTATTATTTCTTATTCTTCTATTACTTTTTTTGGACTGCTTTGACCTGTTGTTTCTTGAGCAAAGAACCCTTCTCAGTCTCAGATTTCATTTTGTGAGATAATACTGAATATTATTATTCCACTAATTTTTTCTTTATTACTCACATGATATTGAAATTTATTGATCCAATTAATTTATATTTCTTCTGTGTAAGAATCAAGAAGAATACCATAGTGTATATTATCAACAAACTATATAGTATTAATCTACGAGACACGAAACTTCGTCAATGATGGACTGAAGATTTAGAAACAAACTCTAAAGTCCAAAGTCTTCAGATCAAGCAAGACTAAAACATAATACATAAAATGCAAGCTTGACATGTATTTTAACAAAATAACAAAGAATATAATTAAATGAATAAAATTTCTTTCTTTTAATTCAAAATTTTAAATTTAAATCCTAAATATGAATACGGTTGAAAACTCAAAGAAAGTGTGGTACCTTGAGTCATATATTGCTGTAGACGTGGGATTGAAATCCTATATTGATTGTTCAAAGAAGAGATCCCAAAATAAAATAAAGCAATTGTTAAGTTTAATATTCAAGGAATATATGTTGGATTAGTCAACTCAAGTCCAAATTATTTAGACTAACTCAAGAATATAAATATAATAAAATAATAACTGATATGCATTACTCAAGGCCAAATTGTTCATTCAAAAAATTGTTGCAAAACTAAAATAAAATATAGACCAAAAGGAGAATACTTTATTGATAAATATCTCTTTTTTGTATTTTTTTTTATCGATCTCAATTTAGATGATATCATTTAACTAGACACGAAATTTAAAAAAAATAAAAATTTATAATTTAAATCAAATCTTAAATATTTGTATAACAATAAGTTATTCAATTTAAATTAAAGTTAGATTTTAAAATTAATTTATTTTTAAATATAAAACATCCAAATTAATTAATTAAAGCTAGTGGTGCAAAGGTGACCATGCAAAACTCACTGGGTCAAGTCTTTAATTAAAAAAATTAGTGGAAAAAGTCATAGATTATATATATTTTTTAAAATTACTAAAGTGCCACCATAAAGAGAAAAACACCAAAGGCTCCATTAGGATTCAAAGTTTTGGAGTTATTATTTGAAATAATTGTTTATTAAGTTGATTTCATTATATTTATACTAAATTTAAAATACATAATTTCAAATTTCATAAATAATTTTAACGAGTTTTTGTAAAGAATCTAGTCACTTAAAATTTTTTAGCTTTATTTTCATACTTGAAGTCAAACTTTTAAATATCATTTCAATTTGAATCTTAAGTTTTTCTTTTCAAATATCAATCAAATTTGAATTAAATTTGTACCATATTTGGTCGAGGATATTAGGTAAAACTAAAATAAAGTTATATATACTATAATTATTAATTATCCTACTTGCTCAAAGTTGGCAAATATAATTTTGAGTTTGCAATCATCACTACTAATAAGCAAAATTTTGTATTTGTAAAAATGGAGTACTATTTAGTTAGCAAAAAGAATAATAACATAATTGTTATACTAGTGTCTAAAATATAATTGAGAGAAAGTTCTGGTCCTAGTTGCTATTTGTCTACGTAAGTATTGAAATATTTTTATAATAACGGGTGGTAAAATTTAAAATTCAATATCTTTATCTACTTTTATATTATATTGAAATGAATAAATATCTTATGTAAGAACTTAAACTAATAGAGAAAAAATAAATAAGTGATATTCATATGTTCTATCGAGACAAGTTCTTACTTCGAACGTCTAAATAAAATTTACGATCAAATGTAAATGAATTGTCTACTCATTTGTTGAACAAAGTAGGTGGGACCACCACGTAAATTCCAACTCTATAAAGCACTTTTTCTTTTGCAACTTTTCCTCTTTGAGTGATGCTTTTTCTTCGCTAATAATCATGTTATTGATTATTATTTTCTCTGTTTTAAAATAAATAATATTTTCAATTTGAACATATAATTATATTTTAAAGAAAAATATGAGAAAGATCGATTAAATGAGATATTTTTAACGTGTTTTTTGTGGTTGTCCTGATGGTGATGGTGATGGCGATGGTGATGGTGATTGAAGAATGGTCTGAAATGATATTTTTGAGAGTATAGTGAATTAATTGGTGTGATGATGTTTGATTTAAATTAAGGAAAACGGATGGTAGTTGAGAAAATTCAAATTAAATTTATTGATTGATTGATTTTACTTTTCTTAATTACCATCTAATCATTCATCTAAGTCAATCACTTCATTCTCTAAATACTACTTGAAGATAACACTACTTCATTCCGACAACAATCATAGAAATTTTTTTTTACAAAAATCATCTTATTCAAGCATCGATTTTTGTCACACCTTCCTCTATCACTCACAATTTTATTTATATCATAAGAGCATCGGTCATCAACCATCATAACCATATTTTGCTACAATAGTGTGCGATTAGGTTCGTTTCACCATTAGAATATTGATATAGAGATCCATCACTATTTATGATCTAAGAAGGACCGGTTTTGAAACTATGTTGATGGAGTTTCAATAGAGATAAAAATTTGCATTGGTGATCTTCTCAATTACGATATACCAAATAGTAGATAAGAAATAATTTTAATATTATTAATACATTCTATTTAGTACTCCTTCCGTTAATTCTCACTTATCCACTATGGAGTATTATTTTTGGGATATCCAACAATATTTGTCTAATTTTATAAAATCAATAAATAATTATCATTTTGTGTCTATTTATCCTTGCAATTAAATACTTTTTTTTTCTATATTTGAATGACTTATAATTAATCAGAGTGATACAAAAAAGGAGAAAATTGTATGAAATAACAAACTATTAATTCAAATTAAATGATATAGCCATAGTTTCTTTTATTTGTAATTCGCAACAAACATTCCATGTTTTTTGTCATCTGGCAAAACCCATTCAGTATACATATGTGTTGTATATATGTAGTAATTTTGTTTATATACAATTACTATGTTTTAGTTTGTATACCGAAATATACAAATAGACCTATTCGGTATACATATGTGTTGGATATACGTAGTAATTTTGTTTATATACAATTATTATGTTTTAGTTTGTACAAATACATATTTTTATGTATACGTATACCGAAATATACAAATTAATAGCCATAGCAAACATAAAGTTTGATATGGAGCGCAATTATCACGCCTCTATTTATTTTTTTAAAATATATTAAATCAATTATAAATAAATAAAAATAAACAGAAAAAATATTATTCATATATACTCTATTAAATGACCCCTGTCCCAAAAAAAAGAAAGTGAAAGTAATTGTAAGGTTTTTATCGATGTTGAAGTGCTAAATCATTAAAAGAACAAATATTATAGATACTTTATAATTCAAGTCGTAATCAACAAATGCTTATGCTTTGTCTACAATTTATACAATATATTTTTAAAATCTAAATAACTATATACATCAATTTAATTTTGTCAATTAGTTGTTCAACTAACGTATACCAGTCATTGAAAATGAAAGAAATTAAAAGAGCGTTATTTATGACTTTTAGTTTGGGACTACTTTATGACAGGGAATAAAGTCTTATATATATTATTATTTTATATATATAAGTGTCAAATCAACGCGTTGAATTGATTTGAATTATGGGTGTGCATCGGTCGATTTGATTTGATTTTATATATTTATTAATTTGATTTATAAGTTTTAGTTTTTTAATACGCTAAATCAATAAGATAATTTTTATCAATTTTTGTCCTTAACGGTTCAATTTTCGATTTAACCAATAAGAAAATGTTTATAAAACAAATATATAACTTTTCTAATAAATTTGATGTGACAAGACAATAATATAACTTTACAAATGTTCATAAAGACAAAGGCATAAAACATAAACATGATCATTAACTTGGCGTCAGCTGACAACTATGACCTTTAACTTTGGGTGTGCACAAGTAGACACTTAAATTTGTGCACACTCAAAGTTGATGATCATATTTATCCACTGAAGTCAAGTTAAGGGTCGTGTTTATGTATTATTCCTAAAGACAAATATGTCATCGAACTTTGAAAAAAGGGCTCATCTATTTTATCCGTTAAAAATTTATCTCATCTATGCTATTTTCGTTTGAGAAAAGACTCATTTATGTAATTATTTGTAAACTAAAAGTATTTCCCGTTTTGCAAACTAATAAATAAACAATTCACTCAAATTTAAATAAATTGAACAAATTATATTTTTGTGAGCAAAAAATGGTCAGGAATCTACGTGCTGACAAATTTGTTGTATTCTTTATTAAACGTCAGCAGCCATTTAAATCTTTTGAATTCATTTAAATGCTTTGGAAACTGAAAAGTTGACTCAACCTGTCAACCGTTTATTTTGTAAAGAATATTTGAAATAATAGGAGTATTATATAAAATATAATTTTAAAAGTAAAAAATAAATTGCAAAATAAAAGAACTATTCTGTAAATTTAGGTAACGTAATTTGAATTAGTCATTTCTTGTTAGGTTGGAACTTGGAATTGGCAACAAACTTTGACGTTGTCATTTAATTTGTTCATGTTTATTTTAAAAATAAATTGTGCATCTGTAATTATTTCAGTATAATTTTAGATATTAAATTTGAAATTAGTCTTGATAAAATTTAATTTGGGTATGAAGTTTCATATAGTTGAAAATCAGACATATATTACGTCAATTATTTTATGTTTAAATGTTTATGAGCATGATTGATGTTCAAATAAAATGGTTGAAATCATAAAAAAAACAATTGAACTTCAATCATATATAGCTGAAATTCAAACAAAAATGATTGAAGTCCAACCATTTTTATCTACCTTTTAAACAGAAATACGTGAACTTCACTTAGATATGATGTAAAATTTCAAGACAATAGGGGCATATCTAGAGAAAGTGGTGTAACAAAGAATTTTTTGTAATCACTTTTGTGTACATGTAAGATGTAACAAAATACAATCTAGCAAATGACCAAATATTTGAACAAATTAAAGGAGTAGGGTATTTTATGAATCAAAAATCATTTACATCAATCTAGTGGAATTGATGTCTCTGAATTTAAAAATAAAAAGTTACTTGATCTCGAAAAATATCTTCATTTTTAACCCTAAAATTTAAACAAGGGAGTTGTTTTCTTTAACTTGTCCATTCTTCCCAGCTAGAAGCGGTGCAGTGGTATCTTTCTCTTTAACCTGACATGACAATAAAAACGTAAGTTTAGAGTGAATAAGGTACAACGATTTTTTGCACAAAGTACAACTATTTTTTGCACAAAGTACAACATCCTTCAAACCACCAGAAGAAGGATAAATGGAGAGAAATCGGGCAAATTTTACAATTTGTCACTTTACAGGTCATGTAATTAAAAAAATAGACACTATCATGGGGTTTCAAATTATTTCAAGTGAGAGTCAGACATTATCACAAAGTTTCACCTATTAAATTTAAAACTTCCAGGTGTAGTGTAACTTTAGCATGAACAAGGTTCAATGATTTATTGCACGAAGTATAAATATCCTTCAAACCGTCGCGAGGAGAAGAAATGTAGAGAAAATCAGGTAACATTTACAAAATAGCCACTTTGCAGCCCATGTAGTTGCAAAAAAAGCCACATCATTGAAATTTCAAATTTCACATATGAAACTCATTGGAAACCGTGTAGTTGAAAAAATGCCACTATTATCGAATTTCAAATTTCACAGATGAAACTCATGAATAGTCATGGAGTTTCATTTACGGAATTTAACACTACATGAATTGGTTATTTTTTAAATAAGGTTGAAAAGTGATCAGTGAACGCTATTTCTACGAAAAAAAACTTACTTGGGCAATGGAAGAGTGGTCTCCAACTTGTTTCCTTTTTGTTTCATGGACACAAAAATAGGAATATAATCCCATTCCAATAATGGCCACAAGAATTCCAACAATGTTTCTTGAAGTGAAAGGATCATGTAACAATGTATAGCCAAATCCAAGAACCAAACATGTCTTAAGGTGGCCCAACACTTGATATGTAACTGGTGATGTCTTTCCAATAACTAAAAATGTACTGAAATTCACTGATACAGCAATCAAACATGATAACACTATAAATCCCTACATTTGAGAAGACAAAAATGCAAAAAAGTTAGTGTACGAACGAGATATCCAGCAATAAGAGAGGAAATCCCGAGTACTTGGTCATGATCTCAGATCTATCGAAGGTAGATCGAGGCGAATCTTGAATTTAGATTAATAAATCTGATAATAAGCGTTATTTCAATATTTTTACACTATAACAATCCAAAGTGTCCCATTTTTTTTTAAAAAATAACCCAAATAAATTTAGCTAGTATAATCACTATATAATATGTGTATATACACTAAATGTATTTGATATACAAATGTTATACATTGTATATACATGTCTGCTTCAAAAGGTTTCGACTAAGCTCATATAAATAGTTCTAGTAGGAATTTGGACATGAACTGAGTGGTATATGAAAAAAAAAATAGTATTTCAAATTGAATATGAAAAATGTCATTTAAACGTTGAACTTGTGTTTGGACATGCATTTCAAATTTGAATTACTCATCTTCAACAACTAACCAAAAAAATCATTCTAATGTATAACCAAAAAATATTTTTTTTGTTAAAAAAAGAGTAAAAAAATGTGAATAGTTTTTTCTTACCACAACAATAGGAGAATATTTGTAGGCAAAAACACTTTGTTTGGTGAGGAATTGATCCACCACAGGCCCACTAACAAATAGTATAGCTGCTTGAAATGGGGCTGATTGATACAATAATTGTGTAGATGAGATGTTGAGCCTCTTTTGAATTGTGTTTGTAAGCTAAATTGGAGAGTTAAGGTCAAATTATGAAGAATAAAAAACACAAAAATGTTACTTATAATAAGCAAATTTGTACTATATAATATAAATTCATGAAATTTGTAACCTGAAAAATAAGATAGATCGAAATATCTTACAGTATATACATAACAATTCAGAACCTAATAAACAAAGAAGTTATGATTCCAAACTCATACTAAAAATCCCGAATCAACACCTGTCAGTATATATATATATAATCCAGATAAATATTTGAGACAAGTAGAGATATATCATCAAAAGGATACAATTTGTCCAACACAAGTTGTAACAATGGCCAGAAGGGAGAGAATTGTTCCAACAAAATTGAGTTGAAGATCAGTAATGGAAGCAATGCCAACTCCAATAAGTAGAATGAATAATGCAAATTTAATATTTTGGCTGCAAATAAGTAAAAAAAATAAAATTATTAATGAACCAAAAAGAGTACTAATTTTTAGTTTTTTTTTTATTAGTGGAAATTAAAATATAGAATAATGGATTTAATTTACCTGAATTGTTTTTTCAAGAAAAGGGTTTCAACTAATACTGTAAAAGGTATAATTGCAAGCTTTGTCATCTGCAAACACAACATAATAATCATACAAAGAAATGTTAGGCCTTATTTTTATGTTTCTTGCAACTTATGAAACTTTTCGATTATCAGTTAAAGATTTTTTTTTGAGTAAACGGAAAGCCTTATAAAAAGAGTGATCAATGGTATAAAATTTACCAAGTTATTGCAAAAATTAGACGGTAGTCTAATATTTTATTTGTAAGATTGAATAATATATGAGCAAATATAAGATCCAAATCTAATATTATTCAGAAGTGCAATTTTTCATAAATGTTATATTTTCCCAACATAAAAACATACAAAGACATTGGGGACCTTATTTATAAGTATTGGCCAAATTTAAACAATCTGATGTTTTATAGGTAAGGTTGAATAATATATAAGAAAATATCATCTCGAATCTAACATTTTTTAGAAGCATAATTTTTCAAAAAGGTCTATATTTGCACAACTTCAAAATAAAGACAAAATCTATTTAGTAACTTTTTTAAAAGATACTCCCTCCGTCCACAATTGTTTGGCAGGTATACTAAAAATAGATGTCCAAGATTAATTGTCAATTTAAACAATCAAGAAATAATTAGTCACTTTTTTCCAATTATGCCCTTAATGATTGTGTAGTTCAATTGAAAAGTTATGCGGACTTTTGGTACTCTTGATATAGTAGGGTTATATTAGTCAAATTACACCTTGTATTAAATTTTCCTTGAGGGATGTGCATGACCTTACCCTGACAAACAATTGTGGACGGAGGGAGTATTTGCGTAAATTACCGTTATGACCAGCTATATTTGACCTATCAATACTTTGGACAGAATGGAGGTGAATCATTTATTGATTCTATTATTTTAACCTGTTCAAATTTAACCAGACATGTTTATTTAAATAAATGTAACTATATTATAGTTTATATTATACCTGGTAGAAGCCAATGGAATTAAATCCAAGGCTAAGGTTGAGAAAGCCAATAGATACACCATTTAATATGCCAAAGAGCATGACAGTCTTTATGTCAATGGGCTTATTCTCAAAGAAATTGAATTTGAGTGCCACATGAAGTGTGCAATAAGTGACCATCAAATGCCAACTTGTTAATGTTGTGGCTAAAATAATAACAAAAAAAAACATTACTAATCAATGAAAAATAAATAAATAAATAAATGATACTGAATATGTATGAATATTAGCATTTTTAGTTCCTCAAATATCGACAAATTCTATTGTTGATTCTTGTGATTTCTGATTTAACAAATTAAACTATGTTGCTAGAACTTTTCAAAAATAGCGACGTACATGTGTCAAATCCTCAAAAGATGTACTACTTTTGTAGGATTACGATATACACCATCGTCATTCTTGAAAAGATCGAGCAACATAACATTTAGCATTCTCTTAGTTGACAAGATCGGGTGCATTTTTCATCCCTCAAACTCACTAATTTAACAAATTATTAAGTTCTAAATCATTCAACTAAAGATGTTTTATAATTCTAAAAATACTCTAGATTTCACAAAGAGATTCAAAACACACATTTCAGTTGATTGATTAACTAAACATGTTTAATTAAATATTATTTCATTGATAACCGAGGAACAAAAAGTGCAATTATCCCATTTTAAATAACACAACTAACCTTTTAGGTATGCCAACTAATATTTGTTTTATATATCATAAGATTATACATTTTTTTTTTATTGATAAAAAATTTCTACCAAATGCTTGAAGTGCAAGTGAGAGGAAAATGAAATATCACCAAAGGGGGAAACCAAGATTAATCATCAAGGCTTTGTTGCCAATAACAAATTAGTAAGTTCTAAATCAATCAATTATCGACGTATTATGTTAAATTGACGTTGTTAATTCATATTTGAAGATGATATAATTTTTAAAAATACTCCAAAATGTCATATATTTCCTATATGAAGAGATCAAATACACATATTTCAGTTAATTAAAGGTTAAATAGATGCGCGTTTAGCTAAATATTACAAGGACTAAAACTAAAATTCATCAATTATCCCATTTTAGAGATTTCAACTAACTTCTTAGGTATGCAACAACTAAGATATGTTTTATATTTTCATGTTATTTTATTGAAAGTTTGGTGAGTACTATGATAAAATTATATATTTTTAATTAAATAAATATTACAATAAAACAACAATAAAATATTTGGTGAATGAGACAATGTGGAGTCTGATGAAATAAAGTGTATACATATCTTATTTTTATTTTGAAGAGGTAGACAAATTGTTTCCGTTACAGTAACCTTGACACAAGTAAAGTATTTTCATAGCAATTTTGAAAAGGAAAATATATACGATAGTAAAGAAGACATGACAACTTAACATGTAACAACATCTAAATAGTGCAGTAATCTAAACACAAAAAAACAACACATAATAACTAGATATCGAAAAACCAAAAGCTATATAGGGATAACTGATAATGTTAATACTACTGGTATGAAAGGAGAAATCGAAACGATAAATAGAGTGCTTTATTAAATAAAAATGAATATGAAATATTACCAAAAGGAAAACCAAGATTACTCATCAAGGCTTTATTGCAAATAACAATGGAAACTGATGATGCCACTGATAAAAACAATGCTCCCACCACACCCAACTGAAAACTTGTCATTTCTCCCATCTTCATCAACCATAAAAAAAAAAATCAGAAAGAAAAAAATTGGACAATTTATAATTTATCATACTCTAAAAAAAACTATATGATAATATAATCTAGTAAAAATCACCATCGAGGGTTATGGTGAGATGTAGGAGATCTATCTGTTCTAATTAGTCAGAACTCTCGAGTTCTAGCTAGCCGCTTGTAGGAATGAAAAAATCTATGTTAGGAGTGTTTCCTTTATAAATGAGTCATACAGACGTGAATTTGAATTAATCGAGTGGTTTTCAGATACTTGATGACCGATATTTCTAGGTCTTAATTAGGTTTATACTAATTATAAAGGTGAATGAACCTAAATGATCTAATGGAATCATAATATAAAAACAAGAACATGAACTTGTGAAACTTATATAAGCTAATAACTTAATGTCTGCAAAAATTTTTTATAAAAACTTTTGTATATCTAAGCACACAATGACAAACTACTAAAAGAATTTGAAATTTTCGATGAAATTCATCAGAAATTGGCTCGTTGAAAATATTTTAATTGGACTTTTCGTCTGAAATTCAATATTTTTTAATGACTTTATAAATTTTCAATTTCTGTCATACCAATAGAAAAAACAAAAACAACAACATGAAATTGAAAAAAAAATGTAATTAATTACCTCTTCAAAATTGTGATGATGTTTGATTATACAACAAAAAATTGAAGAAATAGAATGAGATTTTTTTTTTCTTTTGTTGGGTGTGGAGTTGAATGAAAATATATTGGTGCTATATATATATTAGTTAATTTTAGATGTGTGTTTGGTTTTCAAAGGCCTAACGGTTTTTATAAGCAAAGCAATTATTATTTGACTAACTTTAGGTTAACAAATCAATATTTTACTACTAATCTACTATGTTTTAAGGGATCTTAATATTTTTAATCAGACAAATAATTTTTTTGTATATACGTAATCGTAATAGTTTGTAAAAGAAATAAAAAGATTAGAGTTATTTTATGTTAGTGAACTTTGTTGGGGTTGTTGCGTAGTGTAAAAGTCTCATTTTTTTTTAATAATAATGATTTTCAAGTCAGTTTATATGTATTTTGAGATTAATTTGCCACGAATAGCAACTTTTGTGGTACGTTATTTAGAAAATGACTGTTTTTTAAAATTAGAACAGTCCTCACCTAGTATGAAGTTAAAAATATAAAGTTAATACTCATATTTCAGATTATTGTGTCTAATTTTTGAAAAAAACGTTCAATATAACGTACAAAAAATAATATATTACCTGGTATAAATATGTCTATACTTCAATTATTTTATTAGATATTTGCTCCCACCATGGACAAAATATTTCTGTCCATCAAAGTTTAGACATATATTAATTCAACAAAAATCCCTTTCAAATTAATCCTAAGATACTGGACTAACCATTCACACAACAAAACAATATTTAAAAAATATATATATTATGAATAAAGGTTATGCATGTATTAATTAGTACTTTTTTTTCTTTTCCCATTTTTAATTTTTTACAACTAATACATGTATTAGCCTTTACTTAACCTCTAAATAGATCTCCTAACAAGAAACTTTATACAATTAACATGTCAATGACATGGTTTTATTTTTATTACATTAACCTAACAATGAATTAATTAAATATGAAGTTTAATTGGTCCAAAATTAAATAACCCTCAATTATTTTTTCCTTTTTATAATTACACTGAGAGAGCGAGTGATATTTTATTTTTAAAAAATTGTTGGCTCACCTAATTAGGAAATAAATAAATAAGTCTGAATTTAGAAGCCAGAAAGGTGAAATGAACATTTCAATAATATGTGACAACGTACCTGCCAATACAATGTGTTTGGTGAGAATAATAAGACTTTAATTTTACTCCAAATATGACAAATATCCAACCATGGGTGGGTCGGATATTTTATCTGTTTTTGTTTAACTCGTTTTCGATTTACTTATATTCAATCTGACTTGCTTGTTTATTACTCCTATCTAAAACTAAAGCTCATTAGCAAAAAAAGAAAAAAAATATTCTTTTTCCGTGTCTTCTTGAGCCAAAGGTCTGTCGAAAATAACCTCTGTATGAGTTAGGCTGCATACATACCACCCTTCCGACTTATCAAACCCTACCTATAGAATTACATTTGACTTGTTGTTATTGTTGTTACTCCACTAATTAAATTTGGAAAAATGCTACATGATAATAATAAAACAAAAAAAGTTCTACCTACACGTTTATACATTATATATTGATTATACACTTATTAGTTATTATACACATATTTATATATTGAGTATATATCGACGATAACTACATATGGTTACGAAAGGTGTGTGAATTATTATTTTTATTCCGTCCAACTAAAAATATTAAGTAAGATCTTAATATAAAAGAAGTACAACTTGTATACTCTGTTGATGTGATTGATTTACGTCCATAATTATTGTCTTAATAATTTTAATCATGCTTTCTAACATCTAGGATTAGTATATTAAGCTGTCAATTTCTTTAATTAAAGAATATTTATTACTTAACCATTTCTTTAATTTTTCATAGTTTAGACTAATATAACTAAAATATTTTTTGTTCGAGGTCCAACATAATGCAAAGATTAGTGTATGATTTGGTCATGTGTTAGGTAGACATCCGTGAATTAGCTTCTGAGGTTGAGTAGACTCAATTTAACAATAGAATATTTATGAGAAGCTTCTTTTAATTTCTTTGTTTCAAATTTGTGAAGAACTCCGTCATTACGATATGTCGATAATAGTGGTGAAACCAGGAAATTATAACATATTTTGAAATGTTACTCATGGAAATTACCTCCTTTTATCATAAAACTAGAAGCATTTCTTACGTTAATGGGAATCATAGTTTAAAAATAAATGATTTTTTTTAATGACCGTAGTTTCTGGACCAACTTTCGCGCACTCGACTAATTCCGCAAAATACCTGACACATCCCACCATCAACATGTGCTAATTAAAAATAAACAATTTTTTTAACCCTATTTGTGCTAATTATTTCTCAACGAAGGGGATTCAGTTAACTCTAGACACTTCTACATGGAATTGACGGATTGGTTGAAGGAGAACCTAGAATTCAAAAGGGCCAATGAAATGGCCACAAAAGCCTTGTATTTAAGTGGAAAAGGATAAAGAAACGTGCTCATTATCCATCGAGTTTCAAACCGTCTGCTACTGGCCCTCAGAGATTTCTCAATTATTCCAAAAAACAAGAATTAAATGCAGAAAAAACATTGACTATAAACCTTGTGTATCATCTATATGCACCAGAAAACTTCCAATATCTAATGGTTTTAGCATTCACTAGCTACATAGAATTTCACTACACTAATATTGAAATGAAAAGATCATAAAAAGAACAGATACTCAGAAAAAAGAATAGGCAACACCACCTAGAAACCGAAAAAAAGGAGAGAAAATAGGCGAAAGAAGCAATGTACAAGACGTTTTGGAGGCGTGTTATACTCGAGTTTTTCCATGCTGGGCAAAATACGCTTTATCTGCATTCGATAAACGATCTTGGAACATTGCCCATTCGTTTCTACATCTCTCTCTTACCTAGAAAGAGAAAGCAATTCACTAACAGGAGGCAAATGAATATCATATTTAAAATAAAATTGGAGTGAAGGAATCGATATGCTTACCCCTTCCCACGGAGCTTTGCCATTCACGGGCTGACCCTGTGATCCAAGAAGTCGAGAACAGTGTCAAAAATGAAGCAGGTACAGCAAATATAAATGAGTATATGCCAGTCACGTTACCAAAGAAACGAGAACTACGTGTAACCATAACAAAGAAATAGCAAATATAAGTATACAACTCAAGAAATAACCTAGCGGGAGCTTCAAGCTCTCGTTACATATAGGATTAAACTTGTACCAAAAGCAGCATTCTTTCTCTCAGTTAGCCCCTAAGTCATATTCCGCCAGAAAGACAAGAAGCAATATTTATCAAATTTAAAGCAGAAGTGACGATGATATATCTTTTTAACCTAAGTCTAGGACTAACAAGTAGTAAGGGATCAAAATGAAATGGTTTTCAAATTTTACTTGTCAAAGGAAAAAAGAAGTGGGATAAGGTTTTTGGCTTTATTCGTTTGAATTCGACTGCTATTATTGCTAATGAACACTGGGCTTCAATCCGCATTATCTCAAGGACTCAGAAAGGTGAATGCTTAGGATGGCTATTCCTATTAGAGGGGGCGGCAAGTGATTGAAGCCTCGGTAATCAGAGAAGGGAACTGGTCAGAAAGATAAATGCAGTCATACAGATATTATCCTTTCAAAGAGCCAGAGAATTTGAATTCACAAAACTTTAGTTCATAATCAACTTGGACAGGATGATACTAGTTGCTTAAATTACGGAAATGTAATTGACAAACTATTAATCTGTATTCTAGTAACTGCCATAGGTTCCTTGAAGTTTCAATTGACTAACCTGATTCCCAAGAGAAGGAATAACTTGATGCACAATCCACTGTGAATCTACCACACCAATTTTTTCATGAGCAGGCTGCGCCAAAGCATTAACATTAAGATTATATTAAAGGGTCCACCATACTTTAGATCAATAAAAGACTCATAAAAGAGTGAAGAAGACTATTAATTTCCATGTCTCCGGTGTTATCAATGTTCTCCAGGTTCAGCTCTCCCTCTTTTACAATTTTACCATGGGAGGAGAACTACTAACCTCTACACATCTTCTTAGTGCAAAATCCAATCCCCATCCATGCACCAAATCATTCTATAACCAAAAATCAAGTCAAAGTACAAGCATCAGTGTAACGTTATAGAAATGGACACTGTTGAGGAGATGGAAGTGATACCAAGTGTAGGAACTACCTGAATCAAATGCCAAACACATCGCCAAGCTTCTCGAGAGAATACAGGAGCCATTATTTCCACAAAACTGTATATAAAAAGATAGACCAAGATATTAACTATAAGTTGCACGATAATAATAAAAGGCATTGGAATATTCTGTTGCTGATGAGTCTTGTTTAATCAATTTTCAAAAAGGAAAAATTCTACATGCAACTCGATTAGATCATATTGTATATCTCAGTGCTACACAGCAGAATTAGGACGTCTAGTCATACTCAGGAAAAGATCTTATCTAAATTTCAATCTAACATCTTGTGAAACACATAAAAAAAGGTACAGCCAATGGCATGCTGTTCTACTCGTAAAGTGAAAAATTTCTTTCTAGAATAACATAAAAAGAGTAAAAATGACTTAAGCAGTCTTTAGACTAAAGAAGAGCTAGTCCAATAATAACCAAACAATATAAAATCTTGGACCCTGCCCCTCCATCCCCACAACAAAAAGAGGAATGACAAAATGATAGGACTAGAGCATAAAATCCAGATGCAACTTAAAATACTAGCGGATTAAATACCCAACACAAGACTAGACACGTCAGTCAGCATTTAAAAAAAAAAGAGGGATACATCAGTCTGCTATTAGATCTACTCTTGCTTGATGAAGCACAAAGTTGCATATCATTGCCTGTCAGGATAACATATCTTAACCATGTGAAAAATGCTCAATAGTGCTTCGTTACTACCTTAGCTGGAGGAAATATAGCTTGATGGAAGTGCATAGCCTTACCAAAGCTGAGGTTGGGGGTTCAAGACCGTCTTTTTGCTCTTGGCTTCATGTAAAAGGTCAAATAATTCATTGTGATTTAGGCAAGTAAATAGTTAGGCTCACTCTAGTTGAAGATGCACTAAACAAGTTCCACTTTAATGATGTTGCTAAGACTAGCTGGACCGGAGAGAAGCTAAGAAATACGTGCTTAGTAATACTAATGATGGAAGTGAAACTCACTAAAGCACATGTTTAGTCTTAAAGTTACATACCGTCTCAAAAGAAAGATAATATAGGTATATTACTTGAGTTCTGATTTAGATCAATATTGCTGAACATTAATCTATTTTAGTATGTGCATATTTTCAGAAAAGAGCAAAACCAAGCTAATAATGTTATGAGCACACAATTGAGGGGTAGACACGCCAAATTGTACCCAGCGGTTTGCATACATTAGATAGAGATAGAGAGAGAGAGAGAGGGAGGGAGGGAGTACGCTGCACAAGGAGGCAAATGTGGATCACTGCACCAGCCTGGTTTCTCTTCTGTATCCCTGTTTACCACCAACACATGTTAACTTTCAGAGTGGTTCCATCCAAATTAGGGACGAATATTATCAAAGATGAAGAGAAGTTCCCCCCTGTGTGTGTATGTTTATTTTTTGGTGGGGGGTTAAACACAATGAACATACTTGTGAACTTCTCTGTCACCCCTCCTCTTAGTCATCTGCCATGTGAGTCCATTGTTGGGTTCAAGACCAGGCTGAGAGATGTCTAGACCATGTTTCTTAACTAGTTGCATATATCTGCCATATTCAGGTGACGATATTCATATGGAAGAAGATTATAAAGACACCAAATACTTATTTTCTGATTGAAAAGAATGAGAAATCATGTGACAGAACAATGGAAAGACACCTACTTCTCTGCATTGAAGTGCTCAACTCCAAGATCTTCATCCCATATAAATATGTAATCATAGGCAGCTACAACATCTGGATGCAGAAACCTCTTTGCATACCACCTGTCATAGAAATTAATAACAAATTATGGATACAAAGGGATTGGATTTAACTTGTATACACTAACAAAATTAAAAACTTCTACACTGTCAATATATTTTAACCTGTTCTAACATGTAGCCTGTCTTACTTTTCAGGTTATGAAGACCACTTTTTATGCACAATTACATGTATTTATTTTTTGTGGCCTGATAGTGAAAATGGTTTCACACTATCAGTGTATATAAAGAATCAAGAGGATTAGTTATCGTATGCAAACAACAACATTCTCGTCATTTTACATGTTCCTATACATAGAGCCAAACACGCTAATAAAAAGGGACTTCCTGAATTAGTAAGAGTTCACTATCGCACATTATTCTTGAAATCTTGAATAAAAAACAGAAGAGTTGGAATACAAAAGGTAATAACTAAACTCAAAGTCTTACCATTTTGTCTGCTTCTTAACACTGATGTGAACTGCACGCTTGGACCATTCAAATTGATCCCACTCGGTTGTTCGACCATCATAATGGAAAAGCAAAATTTGGAAATCCTCTGAAAACTAATCCATGTATATATAAAATATAAGACTCAGTATATGGAATACAACGTCAACTGTCAAGAGAAAAGAGAAATAAACACTAAGCTCCATAATATCAATATAATATTTATTCGGTAGAATTGCTTCATTGCTGTCACCTTTTTAACAGCTGAGTCAATGTTGTACTTCTGATCCAAACCAACCGTAAATGTAACCAAGTACTTGGGCTTTTTTGTCAGATCCTGAAAATACCACAATTTTTCAACAAAACCATAGCCAGAAGAAGCACCAACTAAAAAAGACAATTTTGAATATTGAACACAGTCCCTTCTCAGCCTACGTTCTAGTCCAATCCGATAATGATTGGCCAGAAACTGACAGAAGTTCTACTAATGTATGTCAAAAAGTTGACACTAAGACACTGCAGGTCAGAACAGGCCATAGTACATAAAGTTGAACGCCAGTTCTAAAATGCACATATACTCCTCATGTTCAGTATCCAACTGCTTATTTTTTAAGGAGCACAAATAAGCTAAGTTGCGCGGACTCTTCACTTTCGATGCCGCACCCGTGTCGGATTCTCCAACAATACATCAGTTTTGGCGAATCCGACACGCACCACTTGACATTTTTGAAGAGTCCGAGCAACATAGCAAATAAGAAACCAAAACTGACTAAGAAGCACCATTGCAAACATTAAAGTATCTAACATAAAGTTTGTGCCATGAAGGGCAATGATATGATTACAAGAACAGCTCATGAAGAGCAAGACAGTTGCAGATTCTTTCTCTTAAGCAGACACAGTAAAAGGTTTCATAATCTATTCAACTACCACACATTCTTTTCTTTTTTGTTAAATCAGGTTAAACAATATCATAAGAGATATTTGATCCATACCTCACTTGGTTCACCCCACAACCTTCGCAAATAAAAATCTGATTCTGAGACCACAATCCCTGGTGGCAATGACTCCGCGCCGCGAGGATTTGATGGGACATATATCTGCAAAAAGGAAAGCAACCCATCAATATTTCAGAACAAATGTCTACGTGCTCCAGATCCTAAATCAAACCATGGCAGTTAGAATAAATATCCTACGCCATCTCCCAATGCAAAATAATCATGTACTAAGCATTTATGTCTCCAAACTTCTCTTTATTCTACAGGAAATTAGAAAAGCTTGTCACAAAGCAAACACAGAAAAGTTTGGCGGCTTCAGATATGAACCACACATACTACCATAACAATGCACCATTGACCCAGTAATACTCAATGTTTCTAGCTAATTTTATGCTACTACTCCCTCAATCCAAATTTCCATGACATAATTAAGTTTTGGAAACTAGGCTGACATTTGATAAGACAAAATGTTTCCCAATAAAAAGCAATTTCCTTTGAGAATGTTTTACAAAAGAAACCACCTTAATTCTATCTGTTATAATGGTAGATATGACTGTAGGTGGGGGAGAGATTACTGGTATTTAGTTCTATTCAGTTCTGGCTCAGACTAGACCAAGTCTCATAAACCCAAACAGTTCTTTGCCCAACTTTGTGTGGACCAAGAAAATGTGTATTCCATCTTTGAATATTCAAAATGATACTTAGCAAATAACAGGACTGGAATGAAAAGAACAGAACAACACACTAAATTGTCTTTATATGAGAGATTTTTTTTTTTGAGATTGTATATGAGAGATATATTACAAATACAGGAAATTATATGCAACAGGGACAAAGGGCCTTTAGTTTCATAGTAACTGTTTCTCCAACATAATGCTACCAGTACACTAAAAATAATGAAATTGGCCAGGGCATTTGGTCTTATACCTTTTATTGGTTTCGGGAGCTAAAACAACTGTATATGCCACAACACAACTCAGAAATAGCTAAAATTACCCCCATCCTCACCCTCCAACCACAAAATGGAGTTAAATGTTATTTCCTCCCACATGGAGTCCCTAAAGCTATTTCACCATACAAAATATAGTCATTATAACTTGTAATGATATTCCATCAATCAACAATGAAATAAATACCTTTGGTGTTAAAGGAGTACTACCAGAACCAAGATTCTCCGGGAAAGTACGCTCTATAGCACGTCTATGATCATCATTGAAGGCATAATCGAGAGTTGATATTAGGCTTGAAGGTAAATTAATCTGCAAATGACCCGAAGATTGTAATGAACGAAAAAATTGAATTGGTTTATACCACAAGAACCATGCAGGCATTGCGCTAACATACCTTAGTTAGAGAAACAGAAGGAAAAGAAATCCCAACAAAGTATCCAAACACCATTCCCATGATAGTGGTTATAACAAGTCTAGTACTATCATTTGATCTTTTGAAAGCCCCACTGCATCAATAGGAATAACAGAAAGAAGGTGATTTAAGCTAAATGTGTTAACGATAAGCTCAACTTTGAAATTCTTTAGAGAGACATGCAAATATTGCCTACAAACCTGCGGTAAGGGGTTCCCATTTTCACAAAAGTTGCTCAACTCAAAGGTCACACACTAGGCAGAAACCAATTCCTTGAGCATCCTCCAGTTTCAGAGAGCAAATTCACATGCCTGAAAGTTTAAATCCTATTAGTCATGGGACAATAAGTCACACATCACAATCACTCAAAAGAAAAAAGTCACACCCAACACCTAAATGATGTCACCTAATCTTTTAACCTGACATTGTGATCAATCGCTAGTAATGTCTTGGCAAAAAGTTCTATTAAAAAAATGTGGAATCTAATAGCACATGATCCATAACTATACAGCACACCGGGGAAAAAAAATTTGGACAACCATTCTCCCAAAAACTCAATCTCTCAATTCAATTTACTAACTAAAGACTCCAAACAAAACCAGCTAACGATCCTTATACTCTGGCTGGATAAAAGTTTTACAATAAAGACATATTTCCTTTCATAAGCAAGTTATGTTTCTGCTGAAACTTCAACAACATGAAAACAAAAACCTTTAACTTTAAAGTTACAATTTTTACACAACAACAACAACATACCCAGTGTAATCACACAAATGGGGTCTGGGAGGACCCTCCCATGTGTACACAACCTTACCCCTAACTCGTGAAGGTACAAAGACTATTTCCGATAGACACTCAGCTCAAGTAAAAAACATAAAAAAAAAAAAACAAGTGCGTAAAACAAATACAAAGTTACCATTTTTACAATTTCCTTAAAAATGGGGTTAACAAATCTTGCTTACTGATCTCAACCATAAACCTCCAACATCAAAATTACAAATATGTATATTTTTTTAAAAAAAAACCTCTACTCTCCTATAAATATTAAAACAAAATGAATCAAATTAAGACTAAACTATCAACAATGCTGCTGACATTCAATGTGAAAACTGAAAAATCCATTCTTGACATAGAAAAAAACTCTCAAAAAATGTAAATAAAATTCTTAATTAAACCCTTTTCGTTACCAAAAACACCCTAATCTCCATTTCTACGATCATCCATTTGAATTTATTTTTTTAAAATCTTCAAATTTAACTGTTAAAACCCAATAAAATCAAATAAATGGGCATTAAAAGAATCGTAAATGAGAAAAATAAAACTAGGGTTTGAGAGATTTACAGGTTCCGCCGATGGGTTTTCACGAAGAAGAAAGATAGATCTTCCTAAGAGATCGGGTTCAAGGTTTTCGATTTATTGGGGAAGAAATGTTACAAAATTTTGAAAATAAAATAAAATATGTGTTTTGCTTTGAAATTATGAAACAGAAAAAAAAATGAAAATGTCTTTTTTCTAACTTACTATATTATCCTTTGTGAATTATTCTCTCCGTCTCAAAATAAATTTTATTTTAGCTTATTTCACGTCGTTCCAAAATATAAATGTCTCCTTTCGTTTCATTTCATATTATTCGACTCATTTTGAGTTGATATAACTTTTAAGAGAACTTTTACTATTAGAGATGTATTTTTATTAATTTAAAACTTATTAATAATAGTATTTTATGAGGTTATTTATTATTAAAGGTAAAAGAAAAAAAATATAATAAAATCTTCTTGATTTTTTAAATTATCGAGTAAACTGAAATATTTATTTTTGATATAGGGTCATCTAAGAAATGAAGGGAGTAAATATAAGGTAAGTTTATTAAAGTTATCCTTGTTTATTCGATATATCTCGAAAATTAAGCGCTATAAGAAAAAGTGTTCTTTAGTATATATATATATATATATAGACTCTTTTTCTTTGGATAGTTTAATAAAATTTGCTACTGAAATATTAATGCAATATTATAGTGCTTAATTGATAAACATGGGAGAAACTATCAAAATCTTGATTTTGTCAAATTAATGTTGAATAAGATATGGATGTATTCAACTTTGCATGACAATATTTATATATTTCCCCCCTTTTATAATAAAATGTATACATCAAATTAGACATCGAGCTAAAAATATTTTACTCTTTTATCTTTATGGTGAGCCTGCTATTATATTTTGCGAGTGTTTTATGTGTAATTTTTTATAAGTTTTTTTTAACTATGTTGCTCGAAGTCTTTAAAAATGTCATGGATACGTATCGAACTCTCTAGATATAGTGTATTTTTTAAAGATCCGAAAAAGATACGACTAGTAAGATAATGATCTTTTTTTTTTTTTTTACCGTGGTTTCCGGGCGTCGCTTTGCGAACCCGACTAGCTGTACCCACCGGGTCCCGCTGTTTCAAGGCGGGTCCACCACGGTTAGTTCCACGGGGCCCTGGAGACGCGGCCGGTTTGTAATGCCTCCAGTGGCCCTGCTGGGGCTCGAACCGGCGACCTGAAGGACTTTGTCCCAGGCCTTTACCAGCTGAGCTACCCCTCAGGGTTAGATAATGATCTCATTATTTATGAACATGAGATGACATTATTATATTTGCCAACATGCTTCTTTCATGTTTTATCTTCCATAGCAGATGCATTTAATTAACTTATGTTAGGTAAACCATCTATATTTTTTGAAAGCAAAAGCACAATTTCTGGATTATTTTGAATAATAAAATAAAATTGTGTCATATGAGGTCTGCCCCACTCTGCTTAACATTGTACTTTTTTTTTGAGACTTTAACTGCCAAGTTTCCATGTTGGTGTTAGTTGGTAGGACTCTTTCACTCACTAGATTCGGATGTTAGTTTAACTTTTATGCATTGACAATGTATGTTATATTTCAATTGTCTTTCGTTGATTAAAAAGAAAAAAATAATGAGTTTATGTACCAAAAAAAGAAAAAAGAATACTCATTATTTGGTTTTTTGGACTCTCAAGCATGTTTAGTTTATAACAATTGATATCAGAACAGATCGAGCAATACTTGAGGCCGTGATTCAGAGTGTTGGTTAGGTGTTAAAAGACAAATACCAATAGATTTATGGGCCGAATGGGCTCTCCCACCTCATAGACTACTAGTGTTTTGGGTTGGACTCACCTATTCAGTCGGTAAGCCCAGCCAGTCCGACCCGACCCGACCCGACCCGACCCGACTCGACTCGATCCGATCCGACCTGACCTGACCTGACCTGACCTGAGATGTTTTAGTTACAAGGACATGTTGATTGAAACATGAGATTTTGTTGCAATGACATGATAATCTCAAACCGTATGATTTGAAGTCTAAAAAAAAAATTTGTAAGAAAATGAAAACTATTAATGATCAAACTTCAAAAGGCAATGTTAAAAATTTGTGAGTGAATTTTTTGTTTGATTGATAACAAAGAGGATACAGAAAGCCACTTTTGGCTGCAACAAAATAATGTAACATGGAAAATAAAAAGAATTGTAATTTGTAATCAGAATCTTGCACAATGTGATGGTAAACCTGTATCGTGGTGAACGGATACTATCTCCGTTGGACTGCATTGTAGTACGTCTGTTCCGAGTTTTGCTCCTGCTGTCTTTAAGCCTTTTAATGAAACAGGTTGATTGAAGAGATTCAACGAAGGTAACTTCGAAGCTTGAGGCATTTTCCCATTAGGTAAGTGGTTCTTGAAGTCTTCTTTGATCAATGGCACCTCAAAATCTGCCTTGTTATGTTTAACTACATTGTTCTTAGCTGCTATGTGAGCTCCTGGTTCCATATGGTTTGTTGAAAAGCTCATTTGATTTGGAAAGTTCGGATAAAGGCTAACGTATCCTCTTAAGTACATCATGTCTATCAAGAACTTCTTCCAAGAAGCTTGCCATCCATTAGTTCTTGATTTTGGTATCTGTACTGGATTTTGCTTTGGATCTTCCGTGAATCTCATGTTCATGTAGACGTAGAATTCCTTCCATTGCTTGGGGAAAAACACCGCGCCCCAACTGCAAGGCAGCTGATGGAGATATGGTGTGTTTGGATGAATGTGTTTGAAGAAGTCAGTTGCATTCCATTTAGGCCTTTCTTTAACAACTTCCACCAAACGTGGCGTGTAAAGAGAGATGGAGGAGAGCTCAGGGAGTGATATTTGAGGGTCATAGTGGTAGGCCAACAGAGCATATTTGATCCATAGGTAATAGTATGGGGAGACTTCGATGTCATCTTCGAGTAACAGACCAAAATCATCATCCGATGAGGGGTACCAACTCTCACTAACAGCTCGAATTAGGCCTCCTTGGATGATCCTTCTTCGAAGAGTTTTGGTTCCGTGAGGCCAATTGAATGAGTTAACAAGCTTTATAGTTGCCTCATCTACCTTACTATCCATGTTGAAAGTTATAGGAACTTGATCACCTATGTAGTACGCGTCACTCAGCGCCTTGAGAAGCCTTGCTAGTGAATTAGCTCTGTTCTGTGTGATGATGTTTATAGAAAGCGTCATACGGTTCCAATCTGCAGCAAGTACAAATTGCATTGTTCAGACTATAGATCAAATATAACAACAGCCACATACCCAGTCTAGTCCCACAACGTAAGGTCTGGGGAGGATAAAATGTACGCAGACCTTACTCCTACCTTAGAGGTGACGGAAGTACTAGAAACAACAGATAATAACAGATCATATGTTAAATCGAGGTACAAGGGAAATGTAAGGTGTAAGGTTCATCGATATCTTACTTGGCAATGCTGTGGAACGAAGATCAGCCATCCAAAGAACCTTAGTGACAGATGATCTAGGTAGAAGAACCAATTTTGAACTGTTTGTGTTAGTTTCTACAGCCATCTTGAGTGCTTTCATCACATTAGAATCTGCATCAGCTACTGTGATCACGAGGCTCGGGTTGTGAATCTTGATTAGTCCTTTCATGCTGGCATAGACTGCTTGAACGACGGGGACTTCTGAATTCGATATCCCAGATAATGCCCCAACTCCTAAATCCATAATCTTGAACCTCCTTTCTGTGCATACTACTTTAGGCCATTTCAAAGCTGCAGCAGCATCTTCACAAGGGCAGAAACTGCCTCCTGAGACAACAATGTAGGCCTTTTTTCCAACTGTTGACCTGAACTTCTCAAGAAGAGGCGCGAGAGCTTTAACTTCATCGACAGAATGGGTGTAGAAAAGTACATCAATCTTCTGAGGATTCATTGCTGCCCATTGCGTTATGTAACCAGTAGAGAGTGCTTTCCACCACTGATCATCTCGGACTTGAACCGTGTCCTTGAATATAACAGTGGTTTCGGATACATAAGCAAGTCTGTGCTCACTGTCACCCCATGTTTCTTTGTCATTTGGATCAACTGGTAGCACAAATGAACCAGCATTTCTGTACTTCTGAAGCTGATAGCTGCATTTTTTTTCCCACGAAAGTAAAATTCTTAGAAACTTCAAACACGTAACTGCAAGGCATAATACATAAACAGACACTCAAACTTGGCCTCAACTGACAAGTAAACACTCCAACTGTGATTACACACATCTAGACACCTCAACTCGTCTTCACTGTGTCAGCCGAACACTCCAACTTACCAAAATTTATGTGTCACGTCAGCATGGGGTATCCACGAGACACAATGAGGACGAGTTGGACTGTTATAAATTATGTCACTCTGATCATACTATATCTATCTACAAGCAAATTGTATTGTACTTATCTATCATCAAGTTGAACTAATAAAAGAAGTAACACAGATAGATCATTTCTAACATAATTGAAGTAGAAAGCATTACCTTAAGTGCAAGTCTTCTCCTGTCATGAAAGTGAAGGGCGTCTCGATGAAAAGTGTCTTGACAAGTTCAGCAGAAAGAAACCAAGAACTCGATAGGAAATCCGCTTGAACAATTCTATCCACAGTGATATTATAAGCAGGATCAGGCAAATAAAGCCCTGCCTCCTTGGATCGAAACTTCCTATAGCTCGGAAAAATGAAATCTTTCTGTCTAAAAGGCAAAATCCTACCAATACTTCCCAAAACAGAATTCATATACTTGTCTGTTCCTGCAACATGTGCTAAAATCTGCAACATCTTCTTCCCTGGGATCATGTCATCGTCTACGATATACACAAGATCAGCTTCTGTTTGCAAAGCCATTTGAAACCTTCCATAGTACTTAAAATCATAAGATGAACTTATAAAACTTATACGCGAGTCATTGTAACTATCTACAATCCTCTTGAGTGATTCCTCATTAGGACTTCCAAACGCGACAACCCAAACATGATGAAATTGAAGTGTTTGTCCAAGTAAAGAATCAATCTGAGAACACAGTGTTTTCCTCTTGAAATGATTCAATATCACAGTGATTTTCGGCTTGTTTGGACCGCGTAAATCCCATTTAGACTTCATTAACATCAACTCAGAAAGTGTCTCAGTACCACCAAGATTCTTGATCTGAAAATCCCTCAATTCTTGATACAACTCTGTCTTCAACTTAATCATAAGTGCATCATTAGACTTCTTCTGTTCAAAATCAATCTTCTCATGTTCACAAACATCAACAATTGATTTTGACTCAACAACATGACTAACAACATGTGGAGGTATAATGAAGTGTTTCCACGACTGAGCGATACGCGTAGCCCAAGTAAAATCTGGTTTACTACTTAAATCTATTGATGGACTCATGTAATACAGAAGAAATGTTGCATAAACAGCAAAAGAAAACTGTAAACAAGTTAATATTGTCACAACTTTAGTTGAAGAACCTTTTTGTGATCTCATTTTTGCTGCTTTTCCTCCCATATAGTCACTCAACATTCCTTCTAAAGAATCTCCACTTCTTATATTAGGATTTCTAGCTAACCCCATCTCATATATGGAGCCAAATCCACCTACAAAAATGTCAAAAAAAATTAAAATTAAAAACCAAACACTTAAACTCAAAGACTACAAATACAACGACATAGCCAAGATTTTCACTAAGGGGTTCAATGTCTGCTATATATATATGTACATAAAAGATAACTTTAACTATGTCTGAACAGTATAATTTTCTGTCGAAGGGATACATATAACAATCAAGTAAAGATCAAATCTTGAAAGAACACATTATTTTCAGCATATATATACAGTAAATATATACTATGAAAAGTACTATACATATAAGCTCTATGTACACCAATATTTTCGACAAACTCAAAATCTTGAAACTCGTTAAGTTAAAATTCTAGAACTGCCTTTGTTGATACTTAACCCAAACTATACATTTATACCACACAATTTCAATCTATGATTGTAAGAACACATTATTTTTCAACATAGACTATAAATATATACGTGAAAAACTCCGTAAAGTAGTATGCATATAAGTTCTACACCAATATTTTCGAAAAACTAAGAATCTTGAACTCGTTAAGTTAAAATTCTGGAACTCCTCTATTGATACTTAACCAAAACTACACACTTACCAAACAATATGTCAATAGTTCAAACAAAGGTTTTATGATTGAAAAAACAACACATTATTTTCAACATAGACTATAAATATATACGTGAAAAACTCCGAAAAGTAGTATGAACACAAGTTACATTCTACACCAATATTTTCAAAGACCTCAGAATCTTGAAACTCGTTAAGTTAAAATTCTGAAACTGCCTTTATTGATATTTATCCAAAACTACAACACTTACCACACAATATATGTCAATAGTTGATCAAACAAGGTTGTTCTATGATTGAAAATGAGCTACTAAAAAGTGTTATGACTTTTTTTTTTTTTTTTTGGTATTGGAATTTGTAGAGCAATGGATCTTGTGCAAAAACTATATAGTATATATATAGGACATTTATTAAAAGTATATATGTGAAAAGTAATAAAGTTGGAATTGAAGGAAGCCATGAGAAATGAGGCAAGATCACATGGGGTTAACGGTTTAAAGGTAATATTATAATTATACTATATGCTTTCTTACACATACAATCACTCAATTCATTAATTAAAAACTCCGGTTTTTTAGCCTTATAAGAAGGCCTCCTAATGCGTTTTCAACACTCCAAATCTAATCTGTGTACCTAAGAGAGTCTTATAATATCAGTTTTCCATAAGTTTCATATTTTAACTATCTGAATTATCAGTGTATCATCATGCAGAGGCGTATTCAGGATTTTAAGATGATAGGTGCACTATTACGAACAAGTGGATCTAAGATATAAAGTTGATCGGTTTAAAATTTAGGTTTTTATCACTAAAAATAATTAAAATTTAAAAATTATAGGTCCAAAATTATTTTTACCTATCCAAACCACTTAGAGAGGCGTTATCCAAATTTAGAAAGGAAAATAAAACGAGAGAAATAAAAAATTCAAATTTCTAATTTCACTTAGAGAGGTGCACCCTACGATAATCACATTGTATGATACTTCAACTATGGGTTTACATATCTATATTTAAATATTTTCAAAAAAAATATAACACTACCATATATGATTTCAGGAGGGGAGCATGGATTCACGTGAGCCCGGTGAGCTCCTCCTAGATACGCCTCTGTCACCATGTATGTATTAAAACACATTTCGATATTGATTAGGCGGCCACATATACTCTGAAGCCGATTATATAGTCTAATTATCAGCTATTTCGTAATTTTTCTACATGAACTGTCTATGTATTAATTTAAACATACTTTGAAGTTCATTAGTCCAATTATCCGTTGTTCATTTTTCCTATCTGGACTATCACCATCTATGTATTGATTAAAAAATTAAAACACACCTCAAAACTAATTAGTCCAACTATCGATTGTTCCCTTCATTTACCTGGATTGTCACCATCTACTCAACTAGGTATGTTTTAAATATAGATAGTGATAGTTTATATGAAAAAAAAGGAGAAGAACAATAACTGATAGTTAATATGTGAATAAACTCGCAAAAAAGTAATGGTTATGTTTTTGACCATTATTATAGTTAGTACTAGTAGTAAATTATAACATTGTTCTTCAAAAACATCAGTAAACAATTAATTTGTCACTAGATAATTTTTATTTTATCATTTTCTTTTTATAATATAAGAAATACAATCTGAAAACGGATTACTTTAGGGAGGAAAAGTATTTAAATTATCAAATTTTAGAAAGAGAAAAAACGTTGAAATTAGGATATTACTCAAAGTTGTTGATCACATGAATTTTTTAAATAGTACTCCATCATTATTCAGGTACATAGTATATTTCACTTGCAAAAAACTCAAAGAATCACACAATTTCCAAAATGTTAAAACCACTCACAATCTCAAATTGTCAAACCCAACTTCAAAGAAATAATTTAAAAAAAACAGACAGTTCGATGTACAAAACATTCCATAATTCATGCAGGGTTGAAAAATTAAAGTCGCAGTATACTCCGTATAGATAGCATACTCTAATGCAAATATTAGTAATACTTTTCACGACTCAAACTCATACTTTATAAGTCACAAGGACACAATTTTACCGTTCTTTTGAAGACACTTCTTTTAAATTTGCAATAATCACTATATTAAAAAAAAAGTATAAATATATAGTGATGAATTATAATTTTTATTGCTGAACAATAAAAAATTCGACGCTAATCCTTCCCTTTTTAACGAAGAATTATCAAAGAATCATGTTAGATATGAATTATTCACCGACATATATATTATCATCTTTCATTACAATTTATGTAAATCTATTTGACTGGGCGCACAAGTTTTTTTTTTTTTAAAAGGAAGAACGTTTGAAATTTGTAATGTTATAATATAAGCATGCAAGTCACTAATATATTTATTCAATCTCGATATTATAATATTCTTATCATTCTAATTCTGAAACAATTTTTTCTCATCCAAACGACACTTAAAATGAGACGGAGAAAATAATAAATACTAAGAATACGTGTATACATTACCTTGGGAATGAAGAAAAATGAAAATATTTGAGAGCCTTTTCTTCTTGAGCAAATTAAGCTCACACCAAAAAATGTCAAAAAAAAATTGTGATTGGACAAAAATAGATTGAGTATGAAGAATTTATAGTGAAATAAAAAAGTTGGCCTATGTTGACCTTTTAATAATAATTAGTATGAACATACATATTATGTATAATATATAGTAGTATACATTTTAATTTTTGAGTGGATGAATATTGCAACAATACTTCATGTTATTGCTTTTTTGCCTAACTTTTGGAACAAGTTGAATGCTTGATTAATTTGCTTACATTTGTGACATATTTTTATAAAGTTTATCTTCGAGGAAATTGCATATATGCAGCCAATATAATGGTTCTGAAAATTTGTAATTTAGGAAAATCAATCACCTAAAAAAAATAGAAAAAAATCAACCTCCGGAGATCGATCGATTTCTTTAGTGTCTGAAATTCGAAAAATACAAATCGACATCTAGAGATCAGTTTCTTTTTTGTAGTGATTGTTTTAATAACTTATAAGTGACGAAAATTTTACGCATGAAACGGTGCATGACAAAAAGACAAACGCAAATTAAGTGAAACTTTAATTAAGGATTTGTTTTTGTCATTAATTCATTTAAAAGTTAGGTGAATATTTACATGAAAATAAGGTTTATGTCTCTTGTCTTTTTTTTTTTCTCTCGAAATGATTAACATATACTGAAGCAAAAAAATGAACTTTCATTTAATTGCAATAATAAACAAAGGAATAAAAACAGTGAAAATTAAATTTGTTTGTGAAATTAATAATTAATGCATGCTGGAAAAAGTCAACGTAAAATAGATAAAACTAAAAATGTGTTGGTCAACGATTAGATCTATAATTATATTTTTTCTTAAGCTAAAAAAAAATAAAAAAATAAGTTACGTAGAACCTCTAGTAATTGGAAAATGGTTTTAATTTATATAACTAAGAGTGCAATTTTTTTTGGTCGGGCACCTAAAAATAATTACTATTTTGAAAAATAAGACAAACGTATTACATGCTATGACATGTTAAACTAGACTAATAACGTTAAAAAAAATAATTACGCTATCAGTGCGGTTCTAGCAAGAACGACTCCTCAATAAAGGAGTATTTCATTTGTGTTTGTGTTGACGATTTCTAATTTGAATACGCCGAGTTATGCCCCTTTCCAACGATAGACATATTGTCCTCTTCAGATATAATCTATATTTTTACGAAATACAATAACTATTTTTATTACTTCTGAATAAACAGGTAACTACACATAAATTTATAAAATCAATTTCTAACATTTAAAAATAATTCTCAACACATAATTTTTATTTTAATCAGCTAATTCAAACAGATTCTCGCGTCGAATCATTTCCTCAAAAAATTATATTGACTTCCAAAGTGCTTTATTTGGTATTTTTTGTTGTATAGTGTATAGAAGTACATGATTGACTCTTGAGAAAGATTTTAGGGTTTGACCCTATATAGAATATAGAAAAAAATAAATGAAAAAATATTATTAATTATTTTTTAGTGTAGATTTTTTTTATTATTATATAAAAGGATGCCATAATTCCCTAATCATAATTAAGTGGGCGGTAGGTACATGTGAAGAGATCCATTCTCTACGTACAATTTCATGATCAATGTGAAACTCTAATTATTATCAAATGGATTTGACTTATATACGTGATAGATTAATAGTGTAAAATTTTTACACTACCGGTATATATAAATTAACATGTTATAATATGTAGTTTTTTTTTTTTTTTTTTGGATTAATAACTCATATTTGAAGGTATAATTTTTGTAGTTTTGTTATTTTATGCCTATATCTAGAGTTTGATGCAATTTATAATGTATAGTTTCTGCTACTTTTTATCTATGAAAATTCATTTACATTATCAGTGTAACAATAACAATAACATATCCATTGTAATTTCAGATATATATATATATATATATATATATATATATATATATATATATATATATATATTATTATTATTATTATATAATATATACAACCTTTACCTCTATTTTTATGAAGAGTAAATAGATTATTTCCGATATTCAGAAAAATTAAAGTTGAAAAAATCATATGGATAACTACACATACATGAAATTTATGTTAGGCGTTGCCTAGTTGCATAATGCAAATGGCCTAACAATATATATATATATATATATATATATATATAGCAATTAATAATGTGTTTGAAATCATATAGTCTAAACTTTTTTATTTTTCTATTTAGATATACATAAACCTCTTGGTCAATATGAAAGAATTTGGTCCTCAAGTGGATGTTAGCTATAAATCTTTTGATAATATATAAGTGGAGTTATTCCTAATTTAAATATATCATCTCGAGGCATTTCACATGCTATAAGGAAACTTCTATGTCCTTCTAATTTTCAAAGGAAATAATTTTATATATCATACTATATATTATGTCATAAATAATATAATAAATATATGTATAGGGTGATTTGATCCTAATGTTCCCTATATTAAGGTCAAAAACACTTGTCTTTATTGTTATATAATTAGTGTAAAAATCATATAATGTGGCCTTTGTTTTTTTTTTTTGTTTTTTTTCTTTTTGTCTTTATACTTATATTAGTCAACTTTCTATCAGAATATATATTCTTGGTCGAAGAGCCTCTTTTAAAGTGAGATGTGTTTAAATAGAACGATATAAACAATGAAAAGTAATATAATCGATTCCACCTTGTTTGAAATTGAATCGTATTTATTAGAGTATACAACAAAATTGTATTGTACTCCAATTATTGGTAGCTAGGGGCACTTAGTCATGGTACTATATGAATTACATTGGGACTTGGGGAAAAAGTTACTATTATTTTGAAATAATAAGAAGATTAATACTATTATATCTAAAATATATTATACATATTAAATAAAGTTTGGGTATTAATTGGTCTAGGACATTGCATTATCACGCTATCTATATATTAATTAAATCAAGTTGAAGATTTCATAATTGTCTTATTATTTTTATTTATAATTATTTAGGATCACTAAGAAACTTTGATATTTTTTTTTTTGTATAAATGGGAATTGTCCATTTGACAAAAGTGACTCAAAATACCACTGTGTAATCAGTAGTGCGGTTGGTAGGTGAATTAACTTTATAATAATAATAAATCTTTGATTTTTTTTCATATATTTCGTACACCAAATATTTCTTTGTAATATATGTGTTAAAATTATTAATAACAATTTAAATTCAACTATTGAAAATAATCTTTTATCCTTCACAGAGTATGAACAAGGCAATACATATATATATACCAAACTTCTTAAATCCTACTTATGAAATTACACGTATGTTATTGTTGTTGTAATTTGAATTCCATGTAATACGTCTAAGAATGACAATAAGATCTAGACTACGAGGATACAAAAATGAAGTAGATGTTTGCCGATGGATTTTGTATTTTTTTTTAAATTTATGAAGTTGGATTTGAAGATAGAATTATGTTTAGTTATATTTTTGCAAAGGAAGGAGGAGAACACATTATTTGAAAATAATGAAGATGGAGTTGAAAAACAAATTCGGAATCCAATCCAATTCCAAATTAAATTTGAAAACTTTATAACCAAACATTAACTTTGAATTTAAGTGAAAAATTATTATTCTTTAAGATAGAATATATATCAAAATTGTTCATAAGCACATGGATTGGGTCTTGCCCCAGTTTGGACTTATTTTTCTTGGCCATTGGGCCTTATGACCCTTACACTAATCCCTTCTTCTTTTCATTTTTCATTTTTTACATGTTAAATGTTAAAAAATCATGGGGTGTCCTATTTGGACAGAGTATTTAGTATTTATTATGAATTTAGCTTTTTTAAAATTTGAAGTTCATGCAATTATATTGTTATCTTGATTCTTCTCTCCTAAATTCTTCGTGATTCAAAAAATGAGACAACATATTTCTCGAACTTAAAATGATGTGAACCTCTTTCTGATGTATCTAAGAATCGAGTGTTGAGTACCTTCACCGACTGCAAAATGCTTTCTCCAATAATGCTCTGAATGTCCTAAGAAAAGTTATGTAACCCCTATTTATAGTGGTAGGGAATATATGTCGTTCAAGTGTAAATGAATTCTCTTGCTTAATTCTGATTAATACATGTAAGTCATCAAGTTTATAACATATAATAAGGTTGCTTGCGATTAGTCAAGCTTTGTCATTTGAATACGTAACGACTTTTGATTGGTTCTTGTTTTGATTAGGCGTTGCCACATCATTTGCACACATGTCACTCAACACCATAATTATTTCTTCCATGTTTCATTTTTCTAATTTTTCACCTTATGATGTTTGTGGCACTTAACTGAGCATAAAGTTAAGGATTAGGTAATCATAATTCATATCTTTGACTAATATGCCAAGTGATAATTGTAATTATTTAACACACTCATCATCATTAAGATAATACTTATGATTGAGTTTAAGTTAGCAACAACATTGATCATATTTGTTTTTAGTTGAATATTCTTCACTTTTTACAACCCCTCCCCCCCTCCCCCCCCGCCCACCACCACATCTACCTTTTTTTTTTTTTACAAATAAATTTTTAGAAGTTATGCAAAGTCCAATCATCATAAATCATGCCTAGTGTCCAATTGTTATTGTTCCTTTTTTTAACTCTTTTGCATATAGCCTTGCGGCACACCAAAACTTATGCAGAATTTTCAAGTATATATTTGAGTACCCCATGACCATTTTAGTCAAATTATCATCACAAATAGATTTGATCGAGTTATATTTTCATGAGTTAAATTTAATCACTGTGTAATAACTAATCTCTTCCCGATTAATTCCGTCCCCTACATACACAAACAATGCATATAGTTTTCCCTTTGTCTCAATTTATGTAATAGTTTTCAAATTTCGAGAGCTAAATAAATAATTCTTTGAGCGTGCTTTTCAAACATGTAAATAATTCTGTCCAAATTTTCGATCAAATTAAAAAAATTTAAAATTTCATAAACGAAAAATGTCAAATAAATTGAGACTATATATATATAAGTCTAGCCTAGTGCTGGTCCTCTTAGAAACAAATCTAAATCTAAATCCACACAATCAAACAATATCTAGAATCTAGATTATGTTATATATATATTATAGAAACATCGTCAACAAGCATATACAAAATAGGGCAATATGACCTTAATCAGAAATTTCGAGTTCGAATTGAGAATGAAAATAGTTATATTTAGAGTATCGCCTTTTAAAAATGAATCCTGCAATACGTGAATTCAAATTTAATCAAGTCCTGATACGAATACAAAATCTCAAGTGAAAAATCAATAAAAAATATAAAAGAATATTGAACTATATGGTATACGAAAATTGTTATGGTGTTTGAGACACAACCAACAAGAGTTGTATGAGGGCACCATTTTCTTTTGACAAGTGTCTTTGTGAGCCCCTTTCCTTGTTGTGACACTTTCTGTCACACACTTTCATTTTCTCAAACTTTTTTTTTTTTCATTTGCATATTTTTTTCTTTGCAAAACCTCTTTTCTATTTTTATCTTTGCACCTTTTTTTATTTTTTACCAACGTTTTTATAGCTCTTATTTTTGTAGTCCTACTTCTCATTACAAAAAAAATTATAGTCATACTACTATTGTCGGCATGTGCTTTTCATATATCCATTTGAGTTTTTTTTTTCATTAATTCTCGTAACTCACAAGAAAAAAAGTTGATCTATAAAAAGTTTCATTTCACATTTTAAGACATCAAATATAAAGAAAATCTTGAACGAAAAAACACAAATTTAATATTGAAAATAATTATTGGATAAATGCCACAAAAATAGAGAATTTAACAAATATGGAAAAAAAATAACTAAGTGCTTAATATCATTAATATATTATTATTATTATTAATAATAATATTAATATTAATATTAAGCATTCAAATACATTAAGTGGTTATAGAATAAATGAAAACATATTTGATAATTAAGAATTATAAAAATTGAAATCCCAAAAACTAAATTAATGACTACTCTCTTCGTCCCCTTTTAGTTGTCATGGTTTTCTTTTTTAATTCAAACGATAAAATTTTTGACTAATATTTTACGATATATTTTTTATCATATTGATAGCGAAAATTTGCAATTTATAGTACTTTTCGTATAGCTTTTGAATATTTAAAATTTTAATTTAAAATATCAAATTAATATAATTTAATTTAACTTTGATATAAAAATAAAAAAAATATATTAAGTACTGTAGTTGAGTTCCAAAGTTTCTTTATAATATTAAAACAAAATTAGGCTAAGAGTTAGCAAGGTGAGAAAAATGCAAGTAAGAAAGAAAAGATTAAAATTGGAAGAGTAAAAGTAAGGAAATAAAATAATTAATAAGTATAATATGGCAGCCAAAGGGCCTCACACAACTGACAATATGTGTGCCTCAAACAGAATAAAATTTATGGTACACAAACAAAAGGATCAAAGATTATACATGTTGTATTATTGGTTTGAGTCAGAGTTCCATAAGGACAAAAAAAAGAAGAAAAGGAGCCTTTGTTTTCCATTATTTTTGAGGTTTTGTGCAAATCTATCATGATTTCAATATTACATCATATAAGCATCTACTTTATCACTAAATAAATTAGCTCCAATTCTGATAAACTAACTAGTTTTTTTTGCTACAAATACAAATAAAACAATTGAATTTAATTCTCTACTTGACTTTGATTGATTCAAAAGGAAAAAAAGGTGTGAAACTTAAATTACTCACTCAAAACGGGTTTTAAAAATTTATGTAGAACAATATAACTCGAATAAACCCTTCTGAATTCAAAATAAAATAAAGAGTCTATGGTTAGTGTAGACAATGTACCATCATATCAGAATCATAGATGAATGTAAAATTTAAATTATGAGATAAATCTTTTAAATTGTTAATATTTAACTAATTGCATTTTTAAAGTTTTGAATTCGTAATTTTAATTGTTACGGAAAATTAAATACATGTTCACTATTTATTTATATTATATGTCGAAAATACTAAATTCTGTTAAACTTATAATATGAAAAGAATCTTGGTTTCCTTTATTTTCTTGTCTTGCCAATTTGAAACATGAGTGCTTGTCTTTCTAGTCACTAGTCACTGATCTTACTTATATATTTTTGCTCTTTTGTCTTATTTATCGTAAAGCTACTAATCTTGAAAGTATTCTTTGAAGCAAAATTTTTGATAAATCAATGAAATTGGGATTGGACTCGCGCACATGAAAAATGGATTGACTAACAAAACTAGTGATTTTCCATTTGTTCACTATTTATTTATATTATATATCGAAAATACTAAATTCTGTTAAACTTATAATATGAAAAGAATCTTGGTTTCCTTTATTTTCTTGTCTTGCCAATTTGAAACATGAGTGCTTGTCTTTCTAGTCACTAGTCACTGATCTTACTTATATATTTTTGCTCTTTTGTCTTATTTATCGTAAAGCTACTAATCTTGAAAGTATTCTTTGAAGCAAAATTTTTGATAAATCAATGAAATTGGGATTGGACTCGCGCACATGAAAAATGGATTGACTAACAAAACTAGTGATTTTCCATTTGTTCACTATTTATTTATATTATATATCGAAAATACTAAATTCTGTTAAACTTATAATATGAAAAGAATCTTGGTTTCCTTTATTTTCTTGTCTTGCCAATTTGAAACATGAGTGCTTGTCTTTCTAGTCACTAGTCACTGATCTTACTTATATATTTTTGCTCTTTTGTCTTATTTATCGTAAAGCTACTAATCTTGAAAGTATTCTTTGAAGCAAAATTTTTGATAAATCAATGAAATTGGGATTGGACTCGCGCACATGAAAAATGGATTGACTAACAAAACTAGTGATTTTCCATTTGTTCACTATTTATTTATATTATATATCGAAAATACTAAATTCTGTTAAACTTATAATATGAAAAAAATCTTGGTTTCATTATTTTCTTGTCTTGCCAATTTGAAACATGAGTGCTTGCCTTTCTAGTCACTAGCAACTGATCTTACTTATATATTCTTGCTCTTTTGTCTTATTTATCGTAAAGCTACTAATCTTAAAAGTATTCTTTAAAGCAAAAATTTCGATAAATCAACGAAATTGGGATTGGACTCGCGCACATGAAAAATGGACTGACTAACAAAACTAGTGATTTTTCATTTACCCCCCCCCCCCCCCCCCCCCCCGGTATAGCTTTGTTGGTTTTGAGTTTATGAGTTCTAGATTCAAGAAAATGCAACCTACTAATTACTTGATAAATATTTATACGGATTTAAAATATAAATACAAAATTTGAGTCAAAACTATTGAATTCTGTTGAATTCGTAGACAAATAATAGAAATGGAGAAGTACTAACATAATTTGCATAAATAAAAGAGAATTGACACTATCCCTATTCCATGATACAATGTCAATTGAAAATCCTCAAACAGAGAAATAATATTGTTTGAGCACTTGTTTCTGCAGTCTAAATTACTATATATTATAAACTGCTGATTTTAATTTCTCCCCCTAAACTTTGATCTTTTTTTAACATTTATGTTAAACTAGCTTGATGGCATCTTCCATTTGGTGGAGGAATATACTCTTCTATCTCCTCCTTTTCCCAATTAAGTTTTGATGCAACATTTTCTTGACTAGGAAAGTAGTCCTGCAAAATAATACGAGCTCGTTTGGATTAGCTGATTAAAAGTCATTGATAAAGATAAAGTATTGAAACTGCTTTTATAAGTAAAAAGTTGCGTGTTTTGATAAAAGTACTTAAACTGATTCTTGAGTAATAAGTATCACGGGTGAGAAAATGTGTTGATAAATGATAACCACTTTTTTTTGTTGAAATGACCAAAATGTCCTTATAGTGATATAACTATAAAAAAGTTTGGTTAAACTGAAAGTGCTTGTAAGGTTATAAGCATTTCGAGCACACTTACAAACACGTAGATACGTTAAAAAGTGTTTATAAGCTAATTTACCTCGAGTTTATTCATAAGTTCCTTAGCAGTAGGCGCGGATACAAAGATTTGTCGCGCGTTAGGGCAGATGAAACCTTCCTCCACTGCTTTGTCTATGAAGGCTAAAAGGGAATTATAGTAACCATCAACATTCAATAGTCCTACTGGTTTGTCATGAATTCCAAGTTGAGACCAAGCAATGACTTCAAGAAGCTCTTCTAGAGTTCCATATCCACCTATGAACATTATGACACGTTGAGTCGTGTGATCATCTAATCTAACAATTTTAAGTTGATTATATATTCAAAGCAATGGATAAATAGTTATGTTTTTTAACCTACAAATAAAACAAGAAATTTTACTTTTTATCTATTTGAGTTTTTAGTTAAGAAACCACAAGTGGATAAATCTAGTAGTTTGGTTCAAATTGTGTATACGTGTTAAAATATTTACTAAAATATGTATAAATTTAGAAACCAGATAAGGAGTCTTGGAGCAATGGTAAAGTTGTTTGTACCTGACTAATACATCACATGTTTGAGTCATGGAAGCAACTACTAATGTTTACATTAGGATAGGTTGTCTACAGAACCTGTATGAACGTTAGATACTTTGTGCACCAGACTGTGCTTCTTTTTAAAGTACAAACTCAATAACCAATTACTAAAACTTGAGGTAGTTGTTCGAGAATTCAGAACCCATAAAGTTCAAATTCCTGTCCTTCTCGACTCTCTGCTCCTAAACATATACATAGCAGATTTCTTTTTGAAACTCTAGTATTAGAGCAGAACAACAACATACTCAGTATAATCCGACAAGTAGGATCCGTAGAGATGGCCAAGAATCTTGGAAAGGATAATGAAAACAAACCAGGTAAAGCTATAAAAGCATCAGAATGTTTGGCCATCTCTGCTTTCCTCTGGTGCATATCTGCAACTGCTTTTACCTCTCCTACTGTTTCACCAGTTATCTGCAAATGGACACACCACATACCAAGTCAATCCAAAAGGATTGGTGAGGGTCTTTTTGTATAATTGTGGTGTCTAATCAACTTATTATGCATATCACAATTAATTTTACGAGATATCTGTTAGTTCCCACTAAAGCAAGGCATAGTCATTACCAAATGGTAACTTTATAATTTTTATAATCATGAGTGTCTAAGCGAACTTTTATTTAATTATTCTACGAGTGGTACTATTTTTTATTTCATTTGTTTTGTATCTTGCTATTCCGTTGTTATATTTTTCCTTCACTTCTGCTTCGATAACATTCCTTTTGAGGTTTCAAAAACAACGTCTCTATCCCACAAAGATACGGGGGTAAGGTCTGCGTATATCTTGTTGTTTCCAGATCCAACTTGTGAGATTACACTAGATATATAGTGTCTGAGCTAACTTGAGTTATATATCTCGACTAATTTCATGGGACATCTGTTACCTCCCATTAACACGGATACCGATAGTTTTGTCCACCAAAACTTGAACAATATGAAAACAATCACCTAATAATTCTCAACTTTACTTATTGGCAGCAAGGCTAATATCTTTTGGTGTTTTTAGGAAATTGTATATACTCCCTCCGTCCACAATTGTTTGGCAGGTATACTAAAAATAGATGTCCAAGATTAATTGTCAATTTAAACAATCAAGAAATAATTAGTCACTTTTTTCTAATTCTGCCCTTAATGATTGTGTAGTTCAATTGAAATGTTATGTGGACTTTTGGTATTGTTGATATAGTAGGGTTATATTAGTCAAACTACATCTTGTATTAAATTTTCCTTGAGGGATGTACATGACCTTACCCTGACAAACAATTGTGGACAGAGGGAGTATGTGACAAGAATAGGACAAAATTGAAAGAATATGAATGTGAAGTACACGACAAAGGGAAGGAGAACAAAAAAAGAGATTATCATATAAATTCTAGAGTAGCCTCCTCACTCAAGTCTCATCATGTGAGAGCAAGGCAATAAGTGTAACTTTCTATCATTATAGTGTTTAATTTGAATATCCATTTGATTAGAAGACTTAATAAATGGACCATGATTAGCTAAATCAACAAATTAGGTGGGGGATTAGTGGACTCAACATTTCATGTGATTTTGGTCATGCTGTGTAGAACTAGTGAAATTTCAATGATCATTTTGTTTGCTTCTTGTGACTTTTAAGTACAATTTAAGTATTTCGTGTTAAAGTAGGGTTCTAGAAAGGCTTGCACTCAAAAGGACGTTGTACTATCATGATGCAAACATCACTGGCTAAGTACACAATTCGAACATGTGACCTATAGGTTACTCCAAGACTCCCTTTCATATACAAGAACATAGTAAAGAGTAGCATGGTGCACAAAACATCCTACGTTCACACAGGGTTAGAAGAAGGGTCACACCTACCCTGACACAAACATTTGTGATTGATCCCACGACTCGCACCCTTTATAACCTATAAGTCACACAGAAACAACTTTACGTTGCTCCCCTTCATGTACAAGAACACAGTAAAAGACAGTCTAGTGCACAAATATCCTGCGTTCACAGAGGATCAATAGAAGTGACACACCTAATAAAGTGTGAAGTAGACAACCTACCTCACAACTCGAACCCATACCCTATAGGTTCCAAGATTCTCCTTCTTTTTTTATGTCTAAAGTTGCAAAGAGGACCCATCTACTTACAATAAGGGGGACCAGGAGAAAGGAAAAGGAAAGGAAGGGGACAAGGAAAAGGATGGATTTTAAAGAAGAAAAGATGGAAAACAAATTAAACACAAACAACCAAACTAAACACTAATAAAAATTCTGTTTTTTTCACTTTAGGGTATGTCCCATACCGACAAGTGCAAGAACCATGTCCAAAGATAATAAAGATGAGGTTGAAATTCCACTAATAGACTACCACAAGATCAACAAAGAATAAGAACCAAAAAATATTCTAAATATCTTATGTTTCTCCTTTCCTCTCCTCACCTACGTTGTTCGAAATCTTTAAAAATATCATCAGAAAAATAAAGAAGACTTTTGAATCATATAGTCTTAAATTAAAGATATGGAGAGTATCAAAATATACTTTAATGTAGTAGTTTCAGACATGCCACGAGAAAAGTTAAAATTAAAGAGTCGTAAAAAAACGAAAAAATATTCTTCTTAAAACTGACTAAGAAGGAGAAACGGAGAAAGTATATTTTTGAGAATCTGACATGAATGCAACAATATTTTAAAGAATCCGAACAGAAAAAAAAAAAAAAAAAAAACTTCAAAATGCTACTAGTAATGTTAAAGGAAAAAAAAAAGCATACCTCTCTAGGCATGAGTGTCCTTGGAATCACTCTGAATACAAGAACATGATAAAAATTTAAGTCAGGGGTGTGTGTGATCATAGCAAGTAATTTATCTTATTTTTGATATTACAAGTTTGACTTTTTATAAAATATTACTATACGTATTAATGATCTTTTAAGTGATCTGATAATGTAGACGTAGAAACTCACCCAAGGACATGACGACCACCACTGTAAACTGCTTGAGAGACCAATCCCATCAAGCCAATACTTCCTCCTCCATAAACTAAGTCTATATTTCTTGATACCTTTTGTACAATCAAGAATAGTAATGTCATAAAACTGAAGTAGACGATGATATAACAACAATATATTTAGTGTAATCCCTCGACTTTTATCCTACCTCGTAAAGATAGACGAATTGTTTATGATATACCATCAACTTTAAACAAATAGTGGACAATCATAGTTCTTTAGAAACTTAACCAAGAAACTAGGGGTGGGGTAGAGTGAAAAGAATATTATAAAATTGGCCCCTTATGTTTGTAAAACAACTTAATGACACATTTGTTACAAAATATCAATTAGAAAAGTTTCAAGAATGTTCTTTCAAAGTGTAGAGCCTTGAGACATGAATTTATAACATGGTGAACCAAAACTCAAATCACTTATTTTTATATAACCATGGTGTTCGAATCAATTTATACATAATTTCACCCGATAGGATGAATCAAGATTTACGAGTCACAACACTTTTTTAATAGCCATCGTGTTATGTTGTTTAGACTTTTTAAAAATGTCAATATGTTCGTGTTGAATTATCCAAAAGTAGTATTTTTTGGAGAATCCAACTCCAACACGGACACAATATTAAAAGTGAAGGGTCTGCACAACTTATATTCAGACCAATCTACACATTATTTCACGGGGTACCAATTGCTTCCTACCAACATAAGTATCAAATAACTCTGTCCATCAAAACTAAGACAAATACGAAGAAATCATCTAATGTTATGTCCTAAGTTCTCCTAGTTATAATTATAGGAAACAAAATCATTTGTGCAACAATTAGTCTATTCTTGTAAAGTATTGAAAGCAGATTTTTTAAAAAATAAACAGAGAATTTTTACTCACAAGTTCTTTCCCAAGCTCAACTGCAGCCTCTTTATAGCCACTCTTCTTGCCAGGACTACTCCCACAAAACACACAAATTTTCTTAAACTTTGATTGCTTCATTTCTTTCTCCAACTTCTCCATCTCCATTTTTCTAATGTGTGTTGAGTAGTTGCTTAACTTCTACTTTGCTTGTGTATATATTGATGTTATTGATAGTGGCCTTTTTGTAGTAAACCTCCCAACACTACACCCCACACACTTGGAGGTGGGGTAAGGGGGGGGTGGGGTAGGACCCAAGGTTGTAGTATGCAAATATCCATTAAGACAAATACATTTCATACGCTCAGAACTGGACATTTGAAGCATGAACAATATACTATGATGATCGAATAAAAATCGAAATGAATCATGCTCTAGTATCATGTAAAAGAATCAATCTCCAGATTGTTCAAGCCATATAAAGAGATTATTCATCGCTTCTTCAACTATTTTAGTTAAAGGTTTCTTGAAATTCTTTTTTATTAATTGTCACGTGCTTATACAAATTGCATTCCATATTGAATGTTGAATAAATCAAGCTTGACACGCTTATATCCACATCCACTCACATTGCTATCAGGTATCATATTCCTCCTCTACCCTTCTTAAGTGCATTACTCAATTTGCCCCTTCACTTGTTGTTTGTTGTTCAGCCGAGGATCTATCAAAAACAATTCTTCTATCCAGTAAAATCTGCATACACCACTAAAAGGTTGTTTGGTACATGGGATGGGATAAGCATATATCCCATTATTTTGTCTCACCTTTTGATACCAAGCTGCATGCACTTTGACCGGATACTAGTCATTTCTCTCCAGCAACATCACTATATCAAAAAAGATCATTAACGGTAATTAAGATTAATTGTTACTAAATATGTATTTTTAGTGACAATTAGTACTCTTTGTATATGTTCCTAAAATCTTTAGCGACATTGGTTCTAATGACACTTAACTAATGCCGGTAAAGACTTTATTACTCTTTATTAATGTCAATATTTATTGCTGCTAAAAGTTATTTTTGTTGTAGTGCATGTACTAGGTACGTAATTCTGAACATTAAGGCTAGAACAGATGGGAAGAAATCAGCTAGTGTTTTGTCTTAATTAGGTTCGACGTTCTGTACTATGGGATAGTAATCCCACTGTTTTAGTATAAACGGTGTGATAAAATGATCGCGGGATCAACTAATAGCTCAAACTAAAACATGGATGTATAAAGTTAATCTCAAATTATATTTCGAACATATCAAACAACTCTTATTTATGGGATTACACCGAAAATAATGGTGTTGTTGTTGTTGATTCTCTCTTTGGTGCAAATACAAGTGAACATCCGTACGGAGTGGGAGTAAGGAACACTACATGTGGGGTTTCACAAGGGTGCATTTCAATTTGGAAAAAAGTCCAAGATGGAATCAGAATATTAACTTTATGCTAACATGAATATAATTAGAATAATGATCTCGTAAGAAAAATTTGAGAGAGTAGAATGTACATAAATTTTAATATATTTTAGTGAAATCTGATAAGGATATAATATATACAAATTAAAATATTATTTTCAGAGATAGAAACGTTATTTTTGTTACGCATGAAACATGAAATGGTAAAATAAGTTAAGATGAAAATATCGAAGAAAAGAGTATTGGCAACAAAAATAGTAACAAAAATTATAAAGACAAATATTGATAACAAAAATAGTAAAGATAATCAAACTAAAAGAAATAATAGTAGTGATAAAATTAAAGATAAGGATAATGATAAGATAATAATATATAGTACTAAAATATCACGTTATCCGATAGAAAAGAGGGAAATGTTCACTATCTTATATCTATTACTCCCTCCGTCTCTCATTTTATATGTCATTCTTTTTTATAAATAATTGGACCACAATACTTGTCATTTTATAAAATTTATGCATAAATTACCATATTTTGCCTATTATACCTTTGATAGAATAGTTAATTAATCTTGTCATTTATTAATAAAGTTGACTTAAGAAAACATTAAATAAGGGTAAAAGGGTATAGTTACATCATTTCTTAATGCAAGTGTAAAGTAAAAATGTGACATATAAAATGGGACGGAGGGAGTAATTTTCTATGCTTTCCTATGTAAGATCATGTTTCTTAAATTTTTTGTTTTTAATTTCTCGCCCTTCTTTACTTGAGGTATCTGTGTTCCTTCTCTTCACATGTATCCAAATTATTTCATTTTTGCTTCACGCATCTTATCTATCATGAAGGTCACTAACATATTATCCTGTATATTTTCATTTCTAATCTTATCTCCTAACTAGTATATGCTCCACACATCCATCTAAATATGAAGTTTATGTTTAAGTTATTGAATTTAGATGAATTATATTTTACTATACTACATTAGAGAGGGTAAAAATTTCGTTTTAATATCATATGAACGACTATATCAAATATTTATGTGATTATAATTTATTTTTTAAAGGATAAAATATTAAGTGTATAGTCTACACTAATTATTTCTAAATTTTGAAGTGTGTTTATTTTCCTTTTTAGCGAACTAAAAAGAAAACTTTTCTTAAATTTTTTACAACAAAAGTAACGATTTTAAAATGTTGAAATAATTATGGAAAATGATAATATACTTAAGTAATTTAATTTCTAAATGTTAAGTGTCTGACGCACTTGACAAATTTGGCATTTTGTTGAATGAGAATCTTAAAGTATTGATAAAGTCGTATATATGTATAGGTTATAAATTTGAATTATATGATTTTATACTGATATTTGTATTTGAGTAGATTGTCTATATTATTATATGGAAAAAAAAGTTTAGCAATAATAAAAAAGTTATTTTCGTGTCATGACCTACAGGTCACAAATCTGAATTTTAAAATTTATCGTTGATTCTTGCACCAAGATGGACCGTTGGGATGCCTACACTACATAACCTTAAAATATTTTTTCGAATTCTACGTGAACATGAAATGTTTAATACTCAAATTCTTTTTCTTAAAGTTTCAAATACCGATTGGCCAAATTAAGTCTTTAACTTACCCATCCCATAAATAACCAAAAAGTATGATTGATAAAACATTGGAGGAATATAAGTGATCACATGGGAAATTGAATATTATTAGGATATAATCAATTTGTTTAAGCTACATAGCATATTTGCTACACTAAAATGACCCTACAACTTAAGTTTATCCCCTTAACAAATGCATAAATGAGTCAACCTCCATTGAATCATGTGCTCATAGAAGCAAATGGTATAACAAATTATCTTGCAAAGTATGTAGCAAGTAATCGAAAGGATGTAGTGAAGCGGATGTCACTGTTTTTTTTTTAACTAGGGTACTTTTGAGTACTAAATATAAAAAAAATAATCATTGATAAGAAGTATTTCTCCTGAATGAGCCGAATGCAACGCCAATCAAAATTAATTAAATTTTAATACAAATATCATACATTAAATAAGAAAAAAAAACATGTAGTAATAAGTAATGAATATTATAGAGAACTTAATGTTTAATTTATTCTATTTCCTATAGTTGAGGGCATTCTTTTAGCCCCTTTCTTATTAATATATATCTTTGTTATATATATATTGTGTTTATTTGACTATTAATATGGACCTACTCTTTGTGAGGATCATGATTTGATATAGTGATGGGGCATTGTCTTCTCCTTATCAAGCAAGTGAAGCACACTAATTAATAATGGCATCATCACTACTCTATATATCCCATGCTTTAAATTTTATCTACAATTTGTAATAATTGAAATAGGATTAATTGATGACTATGAAAGTGGCAATCCTAACCAATTCCACTAAAAAAAAAAAAAAACTAGTTGTTCAAATTAAGGCCGCCACTAATTTGGCTTCTTTCACTTACCACCTAGGTTGATGTTGGGATCGAAATAATGAAGCGTTATACAAAAGTTAATAATACAAATTTTGAAAGATGTATGATTTTTAATATGATTTATATTTTAAAAATATAAAATTATGAAGAGAATAATTTCTCCCTAAACAGAAACGGGTTCATAATTTGAAGTGTATTACAAATGTCCAAGAGGAATCGAAATCCTCATCAAGGAGGGTTGATAAAGCTTAAGCAAGACTCATTTCTATCTGTGGACCAAGAGACTACTTTGTTATTAAGTTTCCAATTAATATTTCTTATATATTTAATAGATTTTGCAATATACATAAAGGATCCACAAAAATATTTTCGAGTTTCCAAAAACCCACACTCTATACCCTAGATTTGTCTTTGTGGCCGGCTAAACAAAACTCTTTAATTGACTAATGAATACTATTATGTTATTAAACGAAGGAAATATCTTCAATTTATAAAATTCTAAATCCTTTTTCTTTTTAAAAAGGATTAATTTTCTTTTAAAAGTAAAACACAAATATGATAAAAAAAAAAAACAATTAGGGCAAACTCTTCCTGTTGGTGACCAAAAGACTAGCACATGATTTGGCCCTTTAAAAGTGTTGTACCCTATCTTATCCACTAAAAATGCATTGGTTTTAAAGGTCTCGATATAAAAAATTCGACCAATATAATTATCTATTGTACACTCGTATATATAGTAGCATATATAACAAATCATTTGGTTTTTAAAACTCACTAATCCAATTAATAAGATATTTTGTATCAAAAATTTTATTTTAACTCTAAAAACTCGAATATGAGGCCTCTCGTTAAATTGCTAAAGTATAATGAATTCTTTACAAATATATGTATTAGTGTACGTATGACAAAGAGTTGATAAGATAAAAGATGACCACACCACACCATGAAGATATAGACAGTAGCTTTTTAATTAAAAAACAACACGTTTTATATGCTTTTGAAAAAATGTATTTTCACTACACAATGATTGCAATTCTGAGCACCATTTCTGGTCAAACCAAACATTTAAATAAGGTGTTTGAATTTTAAAAGTGTTGTATTTAATTGTAAATATTAGTTTAAGATATATATATATATATATATATATATATATATATATATAAAGTTTTTTTAACGGAAGCAAATTTGCAGTAATTACGATTAAGATCACTAATCATCGAAAAATCTTCAATCTCATGAACAACTTTAAAATTCTTCTCATTGATGCAAAGAATTAACCCTAACCCTAGCTATTTTCTAAGAATTTAGAATATGTTTAAGAATTTCAAGAAATTAAGAAATTGATTTGGGAATTTACACAAAAAAAGGATTAAAATTTGATGCATGTTATACTCCGACACGTGTCCTTTAGGATAAAGAATGTAATTATTTTTTTAAAAACTATAATATGATATGGAAAATGTCATTATAAAAAATGCATTGTATCAATTAAACATTTTATATTTATTTATATGTAAGTGTATAGTTGATTGGCCATTGAAGCAAATCATTTCTTAGTGGGGGAATTAATAGCATGAGTCATGACATTCTATTATTTTTTTTGGAAAATACTAACCATACTTTTTTTAATTACTTATATTATTTTTTTAGAGTTTTAATTCTAGTGATGATATGATTATGTTTGTATTTTGATGATTAGGTAAGTTCCAAGATATATTTAGAGCTAATTCAGAGTTAAATGAGGAAGGAAACCACATGAAATGAGTTCGCATTCGACACTTAGTCATATAATTGAGAAGTTTCAAATCATGACGTACAGTAAAAATTGCGTTGTGCTGAATAGGACCACCATGCCATCAAGGGTGTCCGCCCAAATCGTTTATTTTTTCAATTCTAGTAGGATTTGGATTTTAAGCCCCTATTGTAATGTACTCTATAAATACATTTTAAACATGATTTTTTAGATAACTTTTGACCTTGTAATAAGAACTGGCTATGAACCATCTTATGGAGGTCAAAGTTTATTGAGTTCTATTTCTTGTTTAGATAATTATGATAGTTGAATATAGTTAACAATTAATCCCAAGTATTTATGGGTTCGACACTTTAATTGTATCACTTTATTAGTTGTATGACCGCGTATACTTGTGTATACATTTTGAAAGCAACAAAAGTTTAAATTGTTAGATATGAAACACCTTTAATTTCCTTTTTATTATATTTTTTAAATAACATATGATCGATGCACTAACTTTAAGATTGTACAATACCCATACTTTACCCTTTATTGACAACTAAAAGTTTTGAAGAAATAAGGAATCAATAGAGGTTGCTTCACAAGATTAACTTAAAATATTCCATTTGTTGATTGTTACCTTTTTAAAAAAAAATCGTATTCTTTTAGACTTAGTTGATAAAGAAATAAGATAAAAATTGTACCTTAGTTGATAGAGAAATAATATATAAAGTTGAAATTGGAAAACCAATATGTTTCAAGAGTCTATATATGTGGTTCTTGATATAGACTCTGGATTTTTAAAGATAAACATCAAAATTCTTTTGATAGTTTTTCTTGACAGGTAGAAATGGAATGTCTACTGTAATCTGACTTGAATTACTTGTCGTTGGAAATCCTCACAACACGAATGATGAAATCCTAGCTAGTTGTTCTATTATATATCATGGAAAGTCACGAACGGACTCGTGGATCTTTTAATAACCCTTTATTATGAGTGGACCCATATAATATTTTCCGACACTTATCTAATAAAAAATAATGTGCATATTCAACCATTCATTTTTTTAATGCCTAGGACCACTTTGGAAATTTTCTAACAAGGTATTTTGTTTTAGCTTCTCTCTTTGTCATTGTTGCCTTCTTAAATTGGGAACTTTAATTTACACTTGTGGTGTCTAATGGGAAAAGGAAAATATCACTTTCATTGCTTCAAATTTATTGGTGGTATGTAAACATTCTAGTACAAATCCAGAAAGGTTGTGGTGAAATAATTTTTTTTTTTTAGCTTTAATCATAATCTCGGTTATGAGCCTCAGAAATAAAAATAAAATAAGGGAGCACTTTCCTTTTTAATGAGCCTAACATGTAGAGGTAAATTCAGCATTTGAAGTTTATGTAAAATAATAATTGGTTTTCAGTTAATAAATTTCTTGATAGAAATATTGAGTTTGGTAAAAGTTATTTAATTTCTGTGAATTTATACACTATGCTCTGAATCTACCTGCTTAATCGACATGAATATGTACTATCTTATACATGAAAATATTAATATCGAACGTCGAATGAAAAATCAATAAAATAAATGCATGTACATATGTCATATGTCAACATTACAACAACCTAACAAGTAAGAGAATTTCAGAGGGAACTTCCTTAGAAAAATCAACAATTAATATATAAAAAAAAGTCAAATGTTCAATTTAAGACAATTCATGAGTACTTTTCCATAGTGGGCTGCAAGATTAATATATTATGATATTGATAGGAAATTAGAGGAGGATGGAGAGTAAAAATATAAAGAGATAAGTATATACATAAAAAAAATTCAACATCTATTATATATACATAAAAAGGCGTGAAAGAATCTTTTACGATATCGTGGTTCTTCCCTCTGAGTATGTATGACTAGATGCGTTGGGTTTCATATTTGATTAACTAAAATTCTTAGGAAATAATCTTTTAGGTAAATAATTTTTTTTTTTTTTTTTTTTTTTTAAAGATAAAAATACAAGTTCTAAAAATGACATTTTATATTGATAGTGAATCAATAATTTGTACTCTAAGACTTTATTCCATAGGACATGCACCATTATATCAAATCAAATAACGTAACTAAAGTAATAATTTTATATTCCAAATTAACATAGTTAATATTTATACGTGATGATTAAACCTAGTTAAAACAAAAATGACATAATTAGCACAAGTCATAGTCCAAATTAACTACAAAAGCGATAGAAACCAAAAGGCACAGAAAATACTGGAAAGTTAAGAATAAGAAGGAAATAGAATAGTCTCGTCGATCCGTCTCAAATTAGTTATCATAATTAGTAAATTTTGACCAACGTTTTTAAATATAAAGTTTTGTCAAATTGACATGAGAAAAGTTACAAATTGCTGTATTTTTTTATATAGTTCTTAATATTTAATTTTAAAATTTTAATTGTAAAATTTTGAATTGATCAAATTCAATTTTAGCATCGAAAACTATTCAAATTTATTTTCGAAAAGCATATGGTAAATAAGAAAATATGAAGGTTGAGGATTAGTGTAGAAGGTTAGCATATAATAACATGTTGTCTTTTCATTATTCGTGTGTGGTAGTATTATTTCTTTAGTCTCCTACTTTCTTAGACTTCGATTTTATTTTTACATGTTGGTTTTTTTTTTCTTTGATTTTCATATTGATTGTTGCAACTACTGGTATTTTTTTTATTGGTTTTCTTTTTCTACTTGTTTGATACATTTTATTTGAGTGAAATATCTATTAAAAAAAAACCTCTTTTAACATTGTAGATTGTGTTGGTGTAATATACCACAAATATAATAAATTATAGTTGAAAATAAAATGATAAAAATGAATAAAAAAGTATTCAGTCTGAGACGCGGATATCTCGCTCTCTTTAATTTAAGCCCTCTAGGATACAACAGCCTAACAACGTCGTACAACTCAAGCAACTCGGAATTAATTGAAGAGTTCAAAGCTACACATAAGAATACCTTCCTTCAACATATAAATACTTTCTTTGTCTCAACTCTCTCTTTCACTACAGTAATCTCAATATAAACACAACATATATTACTCCTCATTTTTTTCACTTTATATTTTCTTGTATCTCTTCTTGTATTCAATCGTAATACTAGGGTAAGTGAATGACTTATAAGTTACATGAGTTACAAGAATAAAGATAAAGAATAATGGGTGAAATTAGTGGTAGATCATGACAATAGTGGTTACAAGAGTTACACCATAATAATGACCACGTTCTTGTCAATTTATACCCACTAAAATATGCACTTAATATTTTATTTTAATAATAAAATGCATATACACTAGCAGATTGGAGTAAAGGTGCACACATTTTATCATTATTAAAATGTATAATTTTACTGAATATGTTGTTATAAACTCGACAACCGAACGAAAGAAATAAGAAATATAGACAGGTCAACTTTTTGAAAATTGTGTCATGAGTTCCATCCAATATTAAATGCAAACATAAGGACTATTTATTTATTAGTTACTCCCTCCGTTTCACAAAGAATGATCTAGTTTGACTTGATACGCAGTTTAAGAAAATAAAGAAGATTTTTGAATCTTGTGGTCATAAATTAAAGTTATGTCAAATGTACAAAATTGTCCTTAATCTTGTGGCATTAAACATGCCACGTGGAAAACTGAATAAAAATGTTACCAAAAAAAGAAAGAGATCATTCTTTTTGAAACAGACTAAAAAGGAAATGTGATCATTCTTTTTTGCAACGGAGGGAGTATTACTTATGATTAAAGTAAACAAACCGACTTTATTTTTGTCCACACATTGAGGATGATTTATGTTATATTGTTTTCTTGATAAGTTTAAAGTGGTGTGTTTTATGGGGTTCAAAATTAACATAAAAAAGACGTGTGGGCAAAAAGTGAACAAATTAAAGTGATCTTTTTTTTTTAGATAAAAAAAGGAAAGGATAGATAACCACGCAAATACAACAATTTTTTATATGTTATTTTCACCAAAAAAGATGATTTGACAATGTTGATGTATATATGTCTTCTTAATTAATTCATTAAATTATTAGCTAAATCTTGATTTAATTTCTAATTTATGAGAAACACTTTTTTCTTGAAATATTATTTACTTTTTCTAAAAAGAATCACTATTAATAACATTATTATGTAGGCTTTAAAGATAGCAATCTAGGCGGATTGCAACTCAGACTCATTTTTATTCAACTTATTTTTTATCTATTCAAATTTAACTCAACTCGTTCATTTGCTGCTACCATTTTTCTCCTTCTTTTGTCTAATTTGAATTTTTACATAATAGAGCATCCCAACAAAGAACTTCACGATAAAAATTATTATAATCTTTACTTTTTTCAAACTAAGTCAATTTAATCACCCTATAATCAGTATACAATTTTGTATATATACTTCTTATACTTACTAAGTATATATATATCGATGATGGTTACAAATAACTGGATTGAAGAACTTGGGCCCAATACTGCTAAGACCTAAAAAGTGAAGCCCAACACTAACGATCCAAGAGTGATAGTAATAAAAAAAAATTATTTACATAAATCTCGTAGTATTAAGAATTAATTACATTATTTTCCTATTCTTTTTTAAATTACAAAAATCCCTTAAAATTTATGGACTTCCGGATACATCACTGGATTTTCGGATACATCATTGGATTTCCGTATGCATCAGCAGACATCATGATACATAGACGAGAAATATATCCAAGAGGGGAAGGATGTATCAGAGAGGGGATAAGACATTCGGATACATGGGGGGAGGGGGGAGATGTACCCAAGAGGGGAGGAATGTATCAGAGAGAAGATAGGATAGGGATACATAGGAGAGGGATATATCAGAGAGAGGAGAGATGTAATTCGAGAGGGATGGAAGCATCAGCGAGAGAGAAGTGATGTATTCGAGAGGGAATTTTGAAAATTTTCTAAATGGTAGTAAATTTTAGAGATTATGATAAAATAAGATGTGTATTTGGGTGATTTTTCCTTTAACTTGTAAATGAGTTATATTGAGCCATCGAGTTAACAAATGAACGGTCCATTAACTCATTCAAACTCGAACAAATTGAATGAGTTATATTTCCATGGACTAATTTTATCGCCCCTCCACATACATCTTATCAAGAAAGCACTTGCAATATTAAGGACCCAAACAAAATGCTACAAATCGATATTATTGATATGATTATAATAAAATCAAAATGACCATTATATTATTACTCTCAATAATAATACAATGAAATAATTAAATTCATGATGATTCATGAAGAACAATATTATTATTTTCGTTCATCATACGTCTTGTAAACTTGTTTGGTGCGTTCACACAAACACATACATGGTCAAGACAAGTTGGTAACAACTTTGGACCACAAAAGCTAATACAATCTGAAGCCTGAGTACATGGTTTATCTGCTGCTTGCACCAATAAATCTGCGGAAAAAATAATAATTTTGTGACTTTACTGTTATAACAGATAAATTTTAGCGACTATATATAAGAAAATAAAAGAAGATGAATTAGAGTAAGAATTCATACCTGATGAAATAAGAATTAAAGCAAAAACAAAAAGCATCTTTGAGAATTGTCTCTCCATTTTTATTTTTATTTTTGATATTTGATAATAATAATAATAATAATAATAATAAGTACTCTACTTAGTTAATATTATCAAGAATATATATAGTGGCATAAAATTTGATGTGGATTAATAAAATCTATGAAGTCAACTAGTGATTTTGGTAAGAAAATGGATGTATGGATGTAAAAGGAAATAAATTAATTTCACAATGTTTTATGGAATATAAACTATTAGTTTGGTGAAGAAATTGATGTAAAAGGGAAAATATTAATTTTTCAATGATTTATGGAATATGATTATATGAGCCATTGATTTGATAAGAAAATGTATGTAAAAGGAAAAATATTAATTTTTCAATGATTTATGGTTTATGATTAAATGAACTATTGATTTGGTAAGAAAATGGATATAAAAGGAAAAAGATTAATTTTTTAGTGTTTTATGGAATATGGTTTCATTTGTTTTTATTAGATGACCATGTTTGATTTTAAAATGCATATAGGTCCTTATTAGGTAACATGATAATTCACTGGTGTAAGATTTTTGAAATTTAAATTTGTTGGTGCAACATAACAACTAGGGGTGGCAAAACCAAACTTAATTCATTCAATCTGTTTAAATTTGGGCAGATTATTGACCCGTCTATTTATTAACTTAACTTATTACAACCCATTAATTGAATCATGATTTTTTTAAATTTTTTTTTGATATGTTATATATAACTATAATAAAGAAAAAATAATTTAATTAGTTACTAAAATATTTTAAAAGAACAAATAAAAACAATTAAAACCTAGAAAAAATTGAGTTAGATTGGTTCTTGACCTGTTTTATTACCTATTATCTGACCTATTTTGCCCCAAACAAATTTAGAATGAATTAGTTCTTGACCCATATTTATCATGATCCATTATAATCCACTCAAATTTAATTTAACCCACTCAGTTATCACTTCTAACCACTACTCAAAGGGGAAGCTGTAAAAATCACAACCTATTATAACAGAATTTTAATTCCTAACTCCACTAAAAAAATGAGCAGAAAAAAATTTCACCATACTTGTAATTTAACATTTAACTCTTAAATCTTAATAGAAAAACTACATAATTCGACATATATACTTCACTATTATATATACTATTATTACTTATACTTTTAAAATGTTACGTATCCGTCATTAATTAAAAGTTTCCTACCCCTATATTGAGGAAGATACACTTAGATACATGTATTTTAGCTACCAGATACAGTAAAATAGGGAGAGAGGTGAGCGAAATGGGGAGGGACGTGAGCGAGATGGGGAGGGAGACGAGTGAGATTCGTTATGTATCCAGATACATGTGAATCACACTAGGTACATGTATTTGTATGTATCATGTGACTAGTGTGATTCACATGTATCTGGGATGATAAATAAATAGGAGGGTGACGAGCGAAATGGGAGAGAGGCGAGGGATGCAAGCGAGATTTGTTATGTATTACATATACATGTGATACCACTTAGATACAATGTATCTTGAACCAGTGGTGGAGCTAGAATTTTCAATAAGGGGTTCAAAATCTGTAGAAATAGACACACAAAGTAGCCGAAAGAGGTTCGACATCTACTATATATACATAATAAATTATTTTAATTATATATAAATAAATACCGAAGGGCGTTCTATATAAGGTGGCTCTGCCCTCTCTAGAACGAATTACACCTAATTTATGACTCATGTATCTGGAATACTTTTCAAGTCAACCATAACTTGAAAAAACAAAATAATTTTATCAATCAAATAACAATTAAAAGTACTCTAGTATACTGGATTCAAAATCCTATTGCACGTAAACTATGAACAAGACTGTTATAAAATGATTTGAATATATAAAGAAATATAGATAATAGCAAATGTTTATCAAGAAAGCACTTGCATTAATAATGACGCACTTGTCGATATGTATTATTAATGCAATAATATAATATTACTTTCAATAAATAATTAAATTCTTAAAGCAACTTGGTAAAGAGCATGATCAATATTTTCATTCATCATACGTCTTGCAAACTTGTTCCTCACGTGCACGCAAATACATTGATTATGACACAATCTGAATCATTGTTACAATGTTCTATCCCTGTTGTTTGCAACATTGAATCTGCAAAAAAAATAAAATTATCCGGATACATTAGCAGAAATTAAATTTGAATACATAGGTGAAGGATGTATCCGAGAAGTGAGGGATGTATCCGAGAATGGGGGATGTATCCGAGAAGTGAGGGATGTATCCGAGAGGGGATAAGACATCTGGATATATACATCACTGGACTTCTAGATACATCAACAGATATCTGGATACATAAGTGAGGGGAGGGATGTATCCAAGAGGGGATAATGATGTATCAGCAAGGAGAGTGATGTATCTGAGAGGGAAATTTTGATAAGATAAGATAATAGTAAGATAAGATTTGTATTTATGTAATTTTTCCATGAATTATTTATGAATAAAATGCAAGAGTTATGACATCTCACTCTCTGCGTGAGCGTTTTGCCACTCTATAAGTTCCTTTTCGAAAAAATAAAATAAAATTTTACAACGTAAAAAATGAGAAAATCATTTATATATTTTGAGAAAATCACACCGTTAGTTATTTTAATGTGATAGGAAAAAAATTGTAACTTTATTAAATTGATGAGTACGTAACGTTTTTAAAAAAGAAAAAATATGAAAGAAAAATAAGAATTCATACCAGTCGAAATAAGAAATAAAGCAAATAGAAAAATCATCATTTTTGAGAATTGTCTATCCATTTTTTCCCCCTAGATAATGCTAATTGTAACACTGCAATTTAAAAATATGTTTTAATGTAACTATCAAGAAAATATATAGTGAAAATATAGTGACATAGAATTGAATGTAAATTGGTACAAATCTATGAAGTGGATTATTAATTTCCTAATAAAATAAAAAGGAATGTAAAAGGGGAAATAATAATAATTATTCATTAATTTATGGAATATGATTTTCATTAGTTTTATTACATGGTCAAACAATTAATGAATGCCAAATGGTACAAATCTATAAAGTGAATTATCAGTGTAGACAATAAAGTTTAATTGATAAAAAGGAAAAAACTCATAAATATTTTTTATTTATGTGAAAAATCTCATAAATACAATTATTATATATCTCCAATTTATTATTTTGACTTAAGAATATCCCCCAACCTATTGAAAATGGCTCGAAAATAGTCTGCTTCCGACTTTTGATCTAAAATACCCTAAACTTTTGTTTTTGGTTTAAGAATACCCCACTTCCATCTTATAGTCTAAAAATATCACCAGATTTTGTTATTTATTTATATTTATATATCTTATATTCATAATTTTTATATCGATTAAACTATCAAGAAAGTCTCCTAAAAGTTCGCTCCTAAATGCAAAAACATGTCTTATAAAATGGTGAGACTATACGTAATGCTCCCGCTCCCCAACTCATTATGAAGGTCCTCATAAAGTTTTTTCAAAAAAACCTTCCGGGCAAATCCATGTTCTAATACACACGAAAAAACAAAAAAGTCACGTAATTCCTAAAAGTTGGCCCCTAAATGCAAAATATGCTTTAAAAAATGGCGAGACTATAAGTAATATTTCCCCAACTCATAAAAGAGGTCCTCATAAAGCTTTTTTCAGAGAAACCGTTCAGGCGCAATAAAGCACCAAATTCATGGTCTAATACACACGAAAATCATGAGAGTCACGTAATTCCTAAAACTTAGCCCAAAAATGCAAAAAATATGCCTAAAAAATTGTGAAACTATACGTTATGCTCCCCCAACACATTACGGAGATCCTCATAAAAAAATTCAGAAAAACCTTCCGAGTGCAACAAGGCCAAATCTATTATGCTTCAAAAATGGTGGGACAACATGTAATGCTCCCCTAACTCACTACGGAGGTCCTCATAAAGTTTTTTCTGAAAAATCTTTCGGGCGCCAAAATCATGGACTAATACACAAGAAAAATAAAAAAAAATTGCGTAATTCCTAAAAGTTGACCCCTAAATACAAAAATATGCCTTAAATATTGGTGGGACTATACATAATGCTCCCCCAACTCATTACAGAGGTCCTCATAAAGTTTTTTCAGAAAAACCATCAAGGCATGTACGTTACACACGAAAAATCAAGAAGGTCGCATAATTCCTAAAAGTTGGCCCTAAATGCGAAAATATGTCTTAAAAAATGGTGGGACTATATGTAATGCTCCCCCAACTCATTACAGAGGTCTTCATAAAAAAATTCTGCAAAAACTGACAAATTCATGGGCTAATATACACGAAAAATCAAGAAAGTCGCGTAATTCCTAAAATTTGACCCCTAAATGCAAAAATATGCTTTAAAAAATGGTGGGACTATGCGTAATGCTCCCCCAATTCATTACTGAGGTCCTCTTCAACCTTCTGAGTGCCATAAGGCGCCAAATCTTTGGGCTAATACAAACACAAAAATAAAAAAGTTGCATAATTCCTAAAAGTTTGTCCCTAAATGAAAAAATATGCTTTAAAAATGGTGGGACTATAAGTAATGTTCCCCCAACTCATTACATAGTTCCTCATAAAAAAAATTTAGTAAAAACCTTTCGGGCGCCAATGGCGCCAAATCCATGGGCATTACACATGAAAAATCAAGAAAGTTACGTAATTTCTAAAAGTTGGCCTCTAAATGGAAACATATGCTTTAAAAATGGTGGGACTATACGTAATGTTCCCCCAACTCATTAAGGAGGTCCTCATAATTTTTTTCAGAAAAACCTTTCGAGAGCCACAAGGCGTCAAATTTATAGGTTAATACACACGAAAATAAAAAATGTCGCATAATTCCTAAATATTGGTTCCTAAATCCAAAAATATATCTTAAATTGGTGGGACTATATGTAATGCTCCCCCAACTCGTTACGTAGATCCTCATAAAGTTTTTAAAAATAAATCTTTCGGATGCCACGAGGCGCCATCACTTCAAGGACATATCAGTAGCTTTATCATAAGCCTACATAATAATAGATTAGAGAAAAGACATAAAGTCACCACTAAAGTTGTCTCGTATTTGCATAAAGACACCTTAATTTTGGAAGTGTCCTATTACCCCACAGAACTATTTAATATCTTTGTAAATGGGCCATTTTGACGCATTTCTTCGTCTTGGTTGTTACCACGCACATGAGGCGCGTGACCCAGTCTTTTCACTTATTTGCATAAAGACACCTTAATTTTGGAAGTGTCCTATTACCCCACAGAACTATTCAATATCTTTGTAAATGGGCCATTTTGACCCATTTCCTCGTCTTGGTTGTTACCACGCACATGAGGCGCGTGACCCAGTCTTTTCACTGCCATTAACTAGTTTTAAAGTGTCATATGTCGTTTTATTTCTTTATTATTAATTATTTGATTAATTTACGTCATCTTCCCCATTATCTTCTTCACCCAAATTGAAAATTCAATTATCTTTTTTTCATCTTCTTCAACTTAGAAGATCGTTTACCTCATCGATTTTTATCACTTTTTTTCTTGTCTCTTAGCTTTTCTTGTGAACTCAATTGATTAGAGAGTACTATGAAACTCCATTTTTTTTTAGTCTCATTACCTTGCTTTAGTAACTTGAGAGTTGAATAGATTTTTTTTTAGTGATGTTTTAGTGGCGGAAATAGTGTTGTAACAGGGAAGCATCATGGAGGCTATGTTGAAGACGACAATGGCTGCTATTTTTGGAGGATTTACAACAAAGAATAAAGGATTTGAGTTATGAAGATTTAAGAAGAAAGAGGGAAAAAATGAAAATAAAGTTAATAAAAATAGAAAAAATGAAAATGAAAATGAAACTAAAAATTAAAAATTAAAAAAATTTAATACGTGTCAAACAACAATTGGTGCGTGATTGCACCTCTTTTCTTGCAATTGAGGTTGGGTGAAAAGTGGGAAATAGAACACCCACAAAGTTAAGGTGTCTTTTTGAAAATTCGAGACAACTTTAATGGTGACTTTATGTTTTTTCTCTAATAGATTATAATAAATGACATTAGCATATAGAAATTTGTTTACATATAAAAGATTAAATCACTGTATAAAATTTATATTCATACGTGAACAAATAAAGGATAGTTTAGTTAAATTATCTTTTTTTAATTAGAATGGTCCGATGGGATAATGTTATTTTCATCGAAAAATGATTTGACATCATTGATGTATATGCATTATTTTTTTAATTCATTAATAATTTAAGGGCAAATTACAGAAATCACACACTTTTAAGGCAAAATTACAATATATCCCTTTAAAGTTTATAATTATAGAAATCCCTCAAACGGATACAATAATATAAGTGTTGATACATTAATTTGATGTGCGAGATACAATAATATAAGCGTTGATACATGCGTGAGATACAATAATATAAGCGCTGATACATTAATCTGATGCGCGAGATACAATAATATAAGCACTGATACATTAATTTGATCCGCGAAATACAATAATATAAGCGTTGATACACTAATCTGATACGCGAAAATGAGGAATTTTAGAGATTTGTAAAACTTATAGGGGATAATGGTAATAAGTAAATTAAAAGGTGAGATTTCTCTAATTTTTCCATAATTTAAAATAAGTTATCCATCAAATAAAACTGACATATATGTATATACTTTAAAATAACAAAAATTATCTTTCTTTTAGCATTTTTTGTCTTTAACAATTAGGTAAATATTAAATATTGTTATGGGGTTATAACAGTAATCGAATCGAAATTGATAATCCGAACCGAATAAAAATTATTGGTTTATTAGTAATGAGTGATTGGTTAGCGGTATTGATAACAATTTTGATTTTTTTTTTGTTATCGGGTTATCAATTCTTAACGGTTTGAGTTTTTTTCTTAACAGGTCAACCGTTAACCCGATAGTAAATTAAAAAATTGTATTTAAACCATTTTGAATATAAAGTCCTTGACTTAGAGTTTAGTTTCCTACTTTTATTTTTGGCTGTCTCAAACTCTTTATTCTACAATGTAAAAGTGTTTGCTTTTGAGCAAAGATACAATTTGTGAACTCATGTTCATTTGGTTTGTCACCTTGTTTCTAAGTGATTTTCAATGTTTTTTTGTGTCAAATCTTAACGTTTGAATCGATAACCGAACCGATTATGATCAATAATCGATAAGTCAATATCTTAATGATTATATAAAGGTTTAGCATCTCTACAAACTGATAACCAATAAGCCAAATCGATAAATTTCAAAATCAAACCGAACCGACCGATACACAAATCAGTAAGAAAATAAAAAATATATTGAAATAAATTAGACAATTATAAAGATATATGATTGTATAAGGGCCGACTCAACAAGATTGGGGGCCTAAAGCCAAACCTTAAAGAGGGGCCCTAAAAAAAAATTTAATTTTTTTTTTCAAAAAAATAATAATCATGTATATAGTTATTTGAAATCTATTTTTCTAGCCTTTTTAGATGTGAAGTCATTGATTACTATTTTTTAATCATTTGTTTTAGTAATTCATTTTCAATTTGATAATATAGCTAATGCATTCAATCTCACAATTTTGATCTTAGATAAGATTTTATCAATTTTAGTTTCGAAAACTTCTTTCGGCCGAGGTAATAGTTACAGGAATTGTTAGCATTATTCTATAAGCAATATATGCATTAGGAAAAGAATCAAATCTTTTTATTTGATTGAGTATATATACTTACTATCTAAGAATATCAACAATAACAAAAGTTCAGGAAAAATTATAAAATAAAGTTAGAATAATAAAACCTGGCTCACGAATGTGATAAGTTGATAAAACAATATTGAAATAGTGTTGCGTTCCTTCAATATAATGATTGCTTGTTGCACTTCTTAAGATTTTGAAGAAGACACTCAAAAGCAAATTTTATTCTTTTTTTAACTTGTAAGCAAAAATAAATCATTTTTTTTAGGAGAGAGTTCAATATTGAGGATAAAAATAATAAATTAGAGAACAAAAATGATGAGTATAAGGTAAATAATAATATAAGGTCAAATTTTTAGGAGATAAATATGGAAACAAAATTTCCCACTTAAGGAAATTATTTTCAAAAAATGTTTCATTCCTTTAGAAAAGTGGGGAAAACTAACGGTTATTTTGTTTTTTTTTATACTTCTTACATGTTTTTTTCAATTTAAAAATACATATAATTTTAAGTAATATGTATAGTATTTTAAAAAAAAATTGGGGGACCCCAAAAAATATGGGACCTCAAGTGATGACTTTAGTGGCCTAGTGATTAAGATGATCCTGATTGTATAGAGAAATTTTAATAATAAAAATGCTTTTAAAAAAAACCACTTTCATTAATATGGACCCAAGCAAACTATTACATATCGATATTATTGAGATACATTAATAATAAAATTAAAACAACCACTATATTATTACTCTCAATAATATCATGAATAATTAAATTCATCATACGTTTTGCAAATTTGTCTTCCTCGCGATAACATTCACAATAATGTTGAATACATCTCCATTTTTTTTCTTAATAATTCTAATTGTAATATTGCAATTTAAGAATATTTTTAAAATGTAACTACCAAGAATATATATATAGTGACATAGAATTGAATGTAAATTGCTACAAATTTATGGAGTGAATTATTGATTTGCTAAGGAATGCAAAAGGGGAAAAAATAATAAATATTCATTATTTTATGGAATATGATTTTCATTAGTTTTATTACATGGTCAAACAATGTTTGGATGTAGATTGGTACAAATCTATGAAGTAAATTATTGGTGTTGACAGTGAAATTTTATTTATAATTTGAAAAAGGCTCATAAATATTTTTTACCTATGTGAAAAGACTACCCTTATATCCTCGATCTATTCTTTTTTGACTCAAGAATATCTCTAGTCTATTGAAAATGACTCCACCTTTGTTTTTGGTTCAAGTCAGAAGTGGAACTAGGATTTCAAGTCGGTGGATTCTAAATTTTTAAAAAGAACAACGATCTTAACCTTAAGTAACAATTATCAAATTAACGAACAAAACAAGTATTTAATGCACCAAAATATGTGCTTTGGAGTTGTATGATCTATTTTCTTAGTTCACTTATTCTTTAATTTTATATGAATATTAAGTCCAATAAAATTTAAATAACTTCACTCATTTTTAAGCCAGAGTTCTTTTTTTTACACTTTTTTTTTCCCTCTGGCCTGTTACTATAATTTACACAGCAGCAATAAGAGTTTTTCTACTTTCACTGAAGTTTAAACTTTAAACAAATATTATGAAAATCCCAATGTACATAGTATAACACCTCTCACATTTGTATACTTGTATATTCATATGATATATTTGCTCTTTTTAAGTTACTCTTCATCAACTGAAAAATCAGGCTCTGCAGGTTTCTGTAGTGAGCTAACTGCATCGGAATCCGAACTCGAATGTTTGTGAAGACCTCTTCTACTTGTTGTCAATCTTGCTGCATAGGCTACAAAGCCTGATCCAGGTGCAGATGCATTCTTATCCAATTGTACGTTTACCGACTCAGTCTCATCCATAAGATTCTCCAGAGCTCTAAGCTCGGCTGCACCCTTTCGTTTTTTATGTCTACGCCATGCTGCTTGGATGAAACATGCAGCCCAAGTTCGCCACTGGTGTGAGTAGAATCTGAATTTGTGCCTTAGTTGTTTGCTATGTAGCCTCCGGAATTGTGCTGCAACAAACTTTAAGTCCTCTGCTACTAGCGCGAATGACTCTACTTCTGATACTGCTTTTACTGTCCTAGTGGAGGATGGTAGAATCACACCTGGACGTGGATCGAGTGCCCATGTTAACAGTTCCTCACCACAGAAGTCGCCTGGACCAATGCGACAAGAATTGAAGAAACCAGTACGACCACCATTTGTTGTGTAAGAATCAAGATTCCCTCGAATTATGAAGAGCATTTCGTTGACAGGATCACCCTCGCGCACAAGACAAGTGCCTTGTGTGCATAATGCAGGTTTGAGCCTCTCACATATTGCATCCAACATCCTTTCATCCATTTGATCAAACAGAGGAACCTATCAAGTTTCAACGATGGTTAGTCAGATAGGTATTGTACTAACATTGACATAAACAGACACTCAAACTTAGGCCTCAGCTGGCAAAGTAAGCCGTCCAACTTTGAGAGTGCACATCTAGACAGATACCTCAACTCGGTCTCAACTGACAACTAAACACTCCAACTCTCCCCGCTGTGTCTCGTGGACACTAGACGCTGACGTGATACATAAATTTTAGGAGGTGTGTAGAAGATCATTTTGTAAGTTGGTGTGTTCAACTGACACATTTGAACCAGTTGAGGTGTCTAGATGTGCTTACTTACCGGATGACTCCAAGTTTGAGTGTCTGTTATGTATTATGCCGAAATGCCTTGTTTTTTTTCTTTCTCACACTACTTTCTAGTGTATTAGCATGAATCATGTTTTTGTTTCCTCGACTATATTCTAGTATTGCTTCGAGTACTCCAAGAACAAATTCATTTAACTTCCATGCATACCAATACTATACTATAAGATGAAACAACTATAAGACTCACCCTTCGAACTAGATCATAGCACAAATGGCGTTTGATATCTCTACGGAGATCTAAAGGAAGTCCTTTCAGAAGAGCTTCCTCGTCAACTCCTCTTGTAGCCACCCATTTGTATTGATCATACTTCCGTACAGACTGTCTTAGTTCTTGAGGTAACTGCCTATGGTGCATCCATTGTTCTGTATCAGTTCTCCTGATTCTCCATTCCTCTAATCTGACAGTTGTTGATTGGAGATACGTCTGCCAATAAAGTGCGTGAGTATATATGTATATCCAACAAAAAAACTTAAGTCATGTTACAACCTAAAGGCTTTGAAGAATATCTCAAATGTGACAATATTTTCACGTAGGGTTGTGGACGACAAGACGAAAATGCAGTAAGGGTACACGAGTGGACTTACTTGCATATTTCCAATCAGCAACGCAAACAGAACTAGGCCGAGAGTTGCTATTATGATGGCAAAACCTATCTCTCCAATGTAAGTGCTTGTTGCGAGATTTTGCCCAAGAGAACTGTGTATCAGACAATATAAAAATGAAGTCAAGATTCAACAACAACAACATATCTAGTGTAATCGCACAAGTGGGGTCAGGGGACGGTAGGATAAGCAGACCTTACCTCTACCTTTGCGAGACAGAGAGGCTGTTTCCCTAAACACTCATAGAAGAATTTCAAATTCTGTTTCACTTCCCTAAACATTTTAAAGTGCCTTACCTTAGGTTCTTCAAGCCCCACCATAGGCAGTAGAAGTATTTGTTGAAAAACGAAGCAGTTGTAACATTAGCTGTCACGGCATCACTGTAAATGCCAAAAGGGTAATCACTAGTAGTAGGATCACATTGCTTTGTAATATTGCTGGTCTGGAACCAGGCAATTCTTTGTGGTTCCTTGACCCTCCGACAATCAAAATATCCAAAATCACACGATCGCTCCTCAAAACTGCAGGCGTGTCTCCAACAAGCTTCTTGCCTCTCAATTGATAGAAGGTACCAGCAAGCTCCTCCTACCTATATTTGCAAATAAGAAAATATCATTGATTTGTATACGAAAAAATACCATTGGTACTTGTAATTGAAAGTGCCTTATGAGAACAAGCTTGGATAAAAACTGTATAAATTTTGTAGAATGAACTAGGACTGAAATTCAGTCCAAAACGTCTCAAATAGTCCCAAATTTTAGATTTGAACCCTCTCTCGACATTCCAGTTCTTTTGAGATATCATTTACTCGAAATAAAGTTTGTTTACAGCAAAATCGATTTTTAGAACTTGAACTTTGAGCTTCTTTAATGTCTGACAATAGAGTTAACACTCATTTTTAGTTTATTTTTCTTCCTCGAGATCTGCTTGCTCTTTTCCGAGCAAATTACTCAATTGTATAATTTCAATGCTATGTTATATGCAACCAAAGTAAATTCTTAAAAATTGCTATTTGAATCCACTTACATGGCTGGCTAACATGTAAAGCATCAAATTGTAAGCAGCTCCAGCCCATGCTGTTTCAGTGACAACACCAGTAGTCTTTACTATTTGTGATGACAGCGGAAATATGAGATAGAATCTCGGGAGGTACTGAAAAATGATAATGAATCTAAGGACATTCTTCGTATTCGCCATTGTTGAGCCACTTAAATTTGGAATAATGCCCCAAATTAATACCTGAAACGTATGGACAGCAATATTCGTTAACAATATCAACTTTAGTTCCACTAAGGAATGCAGTTAACCGAATTTTACAGTTGACAAACCTGTGGTAAAGGCAGGGCAGCAATCAGATCAATCCAGAAACCTTTTTTGTAGTATCTTTGAGCTATTTTTGAAGAATCTATAACAAGCTCTCCTCTCCCAAATACTCGAGAAGATGGAGCAACATAAGCAGTTCTAAACCGAATATATATCTGAATCATATAAAAGACATCAGCTATTGATCTAATAACTGTAAGGGCAATTTCAAGATTAGTTCCTATATCTATGCAGACTTCATCTTGGACCACAGGCAAGTAAAAGAATAGAGGGTCCACGAATAAACCAATTAAACAAGCAACTAAGAGAATCTTGTTCCATCTACGAACTGTAGGTCCACGAGGATCAAGTATCTTTTTCTTCACTCTTTCATAATCTTCTGAGAAAACCCGCGATAATACTTTAGCCTTCAAGGATTTCCCAGTCCTGTCAGGTTCCATTTCACTCATTCTACTAGCTGGCTCAGGTAATCGTGATCCATCAATCTTGTACTTAACTTTAATCACATTATCTCCATTCATCGCTGCATATTTTGTTGATTCAAGATCATCTTGGAATCTGAAATTAAAAAATAACCTTATAACATAATCGATGACGATCAACAACAACAACAAACCCAATATAATCCCACAAGTGGCGTCTGGGGAGGGTAAACTGTACACAAATCTTACAAAACAACAGCAAGACAATCGAAATATCAACAAACAATGAAAACAAGGCAATAGCAACAAACAGAACAACAACAAGATAATCAGATATCGAGGTGAAACAACAAGCAGTAATAGCTAATACTAAACTCCGAGAATCGATGACAAATTGATAATTTCATACATAATTTAAACAAATTCTCTGATACAAAACAGATGAGTATAATAGCTAGCAAATGAAAGACCAAACAGAACAAGAACTCATACTAGATATCATAATGGAATATGTCAAAAATGGACTAACCTTACGGATCTTGAATTACCATAAGCCATGACCACTAACTTAAAAACCCGTCCCAATAACAGGACTTCAGTCAATTAACTGCATACACGCGAAGCAACACAGCTCATACTCAAGAGTTTGAGCACATACTCAAAGATGATAATCACCCAAGAGCATCAATTATAGGCTTTTGATCTGTGGAACATAACAAAAAGAGAAGGTCTGTGACTATCACGGACGAATAACAAGAAAATGATACAAGATGAATTATAAGCCAAACAAGACAAAGAGAACTAGCTGTTCTTTTTTCTCTTTCAGTAGAAATCATGTGAAGAACTGAAAAAAGTTGAATACATATACACATTACACATAAAGTAGCAAAGACTCTACAATTAATACTCCTAACTTTTACAAGTCTAAAATATAGACTAAAAATTCAAGTCAAACTTGTGACCAAGTCTTCAAATCTCATTGTCTGGTAATATAGTCTAGCAAAAATTCCACATCTTTCAGAGAAAAAAAAATACATCTTTGATTTCTCAGTCCATTGGTTGAAGAATCAGTCAACACCTCGAACCAACCTTAAATACATTAAAATTTGTATTATAGCAAACAATAACCAAAGAATGCATCAACCCTTTAAAGCATATACTATAACAAAACAAAAAAATTAGTCATACATTCTATAGTGAACAGACAAATTCATATATAACACAGCAAGAGTAGAACAAAAAGCAATACATTAAAATCTACACTCAGTGAGAAATATTGATAGAAAACAAATTCTACTACTAGACAAAAGAGCCTCCAACCATGAAATTATGAGTTCGAGTCACTAACGGAGCAAAAAAGGTTGGAGCTCCTACTAAGTGGTAAAAAAATTAAAAATACTAGTACTACCCTTTGATAAAGCAACTAACAATCAATCTTTGAGGAACAAAATCAAATCTTTTTATTTTCTTTTCAAGAACCTTTTTTTTTATTTTTGGTTTGCTGATTTCTGTTTGTTTCTTTATAAATTTCAGAGAAAAATCAGACAGCATACATACAGCATCAATACAAAAAAGCTTTTAAAAAAAATCAAACCTTTTATTTTCTTTTCAAGAATCTTCTTTTTGCTAAATTTCAGAGAAAAATAAAAAAACCAACAGACTAAGTAATGCCCAGAAAAGGAAAGACACAAACTTTTTTATAAAATAGACAATATTTGTTTCTCCCCTTTGCTATTTGCAGCAACCCCAGTTGCAGAAATTTGGGAGAGAAGGATTTTCAGTTACAAAAAATGGGAATTTATATATATATAAAATAAAATCTGAATTTCTTTATTTTATTCTGATTTTTAGTGAGTATAGTACAGTATCAGTATGAAAAAGACAAGATTGTAATTGTGTGAAATGAATATGTTTTTTGGTTTTCTATTCGGTGTCCGGAGTATATATTGAAGCTCCAACTAAAATTGGATCGTGCATTGTAGCGTCCATTCAAGATGGCTCTTCCAATAAATTTTCTCCATATCCAAGTTTGAAACCGAGATATCTGCGTAAAAATGAAGCACTCTCATGACCGACTGCACCACAACTTATGTTGGTTTGTGAAATTAATAACAGGCAAGAAAAAAGTTCACAACTGGCTTAACTGTGGATTTTTTTTCTTTTTTTTGGATTTTCTAAAAATCCAAGGAGTTGACTAAATGGATAGTGTCACGTGGCAGTGTAAACATATGCTGCTATTTAATTTTATTTTATTTTACAACCGACTTATATTAATGCATAAATAGTCCAATTTTAATTTTTAATTTGAAATCAACATTTGTTTATGAATTATGCACAAAATTACAATTTCAAATTCTTCAAAAAAAAATAAAATGGATTTTATCAATTATCGTATTGTATTGTTAGTTTAAATACAATGTTTGTTTTGATTCTTTCTTAAATTTTATTGTATCGTATCATTTAAATCAATCGTTAGGTAACAATGAAAAGATCTATTTTTTGTAATGACTAATTTAGTGTGATTGCGTCGCTATCTTAATATTTTCTTTTCATTTTGTTTTTATTTGTTATTTAATAATCATATTTCATCTTTTATCATAGTTTTTCATAGTAGTTCTACACCGTACCTTACTTTTCTTGTAGGTTTATCATTAAAATTATGGATGTGTCACGTTATGTAACAACGGAGGATGATACAATTTATCCAAATAATGTATTAATTAAAATGATACAATACGATACACTACACTACAATACAATACTATACATCATGAAATAATATGTAACAATCATTCAAACAAAGTACTAAAGAATAACTAGTTATTGTTATTGTTGACTAGTGAATTATTGTAAGATAATGTGCATTTGAAAGTTTGTAGGAATAACATGTAATCGAAAATATTTATTTATAAAAAGGACATGGATAATGCATTTAGTAATGCGGCGTTTTAGGATATTATGATATATTTGTTTATGAACTATGAGTTACTTATTTGGAAAGATTATATAAAAATTGAAGAAGTTTTAATTGTTTTCACAAATTGTGGCGCTTTTATGTTTATGATAAAAAAAAAATTATAACTTAGGAAATTAAAATTTCAATAATCATCACTCTCTAAAATTTTAAAAGAATATTTCCTATGGACTAATTTATTAAGTAATTGTTTTCTTTTTCTTAAATTATTTTTCTCCTAATATGTTTTGACCTTTCATAAAATTGTACGGACATTTGGGGCTTGTACTTAGTGGAAATCTAGTCTCTTGGGAAATACATTATGTTTCTTAATTAGCAACAAATGGAATCTAAACCCCCACTATTTTTGGTTAATCAATTAAATTTTAATCTTTTTAAAGCCCAAATTGGATTAAGAAAGTAAGATTTAAAATTGTTTACCTAAGAGTGAAGTTAGATTGGTGGATCGTCATCATGATTTGAGATTAAATTGATTTAAAATTTGAATTTTATTTGAACATGTAATTTAACGAGTACTACTTTTAAATATTTGAAATGGATATATTTTTTGATAATTTATGTATGTAAAATAATGTTTACTGTCACGATCCAAGTTATTATCCGCATTAATCTAATAGATTCTATATATTTTCGCGAGCCTCCCTCTGTTATGGCCATCAAGTTTATAATATGTTATGTTTTAAAGTATATCTACAAAATTCTCCAAATTGTTATTAAATGAATAATCCAACATGCAGAAATCTTTAATTGAAGAAATGTTAAAGAAAAGAAGAGAGAAGGAATTGATTCACTTTAAAAGAAGATAATATTCTTCACTACTTTTTCTACTTTAGCATCATTCATTAACCACATTGTGCATGTTATTAGAAAGAAAGGAAAAAATAGTGAAAATTTCAACTTTAAATGAGTACCAATAAGTCAATAACATTAGTATATAAATTAGTGTTTATATTCGCCACCTTTATGCTTGAAAAATTGACTAATTAGTGCTAACAACAATAGTTGCATTATTCATGTTGTCCATCAATTGCATGAATAGTAATACTTCTAGAAGAATGAGAACTCCACTTCTGATATAATTTATTTTATGGTACGAGCTCGATAAAATTCAGTAATATTAATTATATATATATTTTTTTTTATTTAATATATAAAAATTATCAAATTTAGAACTCTATAAATTCAATAAACTAAACTTCTGAATTCATAAAATTCAAATTGTGAATCTACACAGTTTACACGCCGTCCAAAAACTTTTTAAATTTTAAGCAGAAACTAAAAGATGAATATAATTTATTTATTTTTTATAAAAAGGAAAAATAATCCAACTGGATAGTTTGACAATGTTAAGGGAGTTCAATCATTGTCCTAAATTTACTTTTTCTTAGGTCACAATTGTCAAAGGGATGTTTAGGTAAGATTGAAGTTTGTTAAATGTTTAGCTAAGAATGAGTAGACTTGAATTATAACTATGACTTTTTGAAGATTCACATGTGACTCATACAGTTGAGCCAGCATGATCGGAACTAGAAATTCAAATACGAATTCGGTTAAATTCAATATTTTTTATTCTAATAATATATTGATATTTTAAATAAATATATTAATTATTAAATTTAGAATGCAATCATTAACATTTCAAATTATCATTCTAAAATTCAGAATCATAAAGTTGAAATACTAGATTCACCCCGAAGGGTGACAACCTTTCTATCCCTACCTAATTAAACACTTATCAGTTATCAAAGCATATGTTTCCAAGAGATCATACTTCACATACACATGTTTGATTTTAAGTGTGTATATAATACACATATAATAATTATAACTAAAAGAGGATATAATATGTGGAACAATATATGCATGATATTAATCTATATATTATATATCATTATGTATTAAGATGGAGACATATTAGTCAACATACATGTCTAGAGCTATTAAATTAAATAAATCACTCGCTTAATTATATTTGTTTGATGTCTTAATAATAATTAGATGTGCTTTACTTACTAATATTGTTGCACACTTGTAATTATACGAAGCTCCAATTATTACATTAGTTTATTGTTGTTACTGTTTTTTTGTATGCTATGTAGTTTGTAGAGCTTTCGATAGCACTTTATTTCGTTGTTACTGCTTCCATTTTTGTTTTTGTTTTTTCTAACTGCTTTGAGATGCTTTACTTGAGCTGAGAAGATTGATCGGAAACAATCTCTCTGTTTTTATGAGGTAAAAATAACCTATAACTGCTAAGGTTGTACACTTACCACCCTCCTAGCTCAAATCCTATTTGTTAGTAGTAGTACAAAGTTGTACTTTATTACATCAAGTAGGCATTTGACCATATAATTTGAAGCTCAAATTTAAATTGAAAAATAGATTTTTATATAGAATGTGTTTATTATTTTCTAATTACGTAAGAAATTAACCACCTATTAATTATGTAGGGTTATCTTAGCTTCCAATTCAATGCACAAACACTACTTATAAATGAAATATATGCTTATTTAAAGCACTATAATTAATGCTTTTTTTTTTTTTTACAAATAAATAAAATATAGCTTCAATGAAGTGCTTATATAATTCATTGAAGAAACAAGAATGTACATGTTATAGCCTTGAATAAAAGAGATGGCCAACAATCAATTCATGGTCTAATTGAAGAAACAAGAATGTACATGTTATAGCCTTGATTAAAAGAGATGGCCAGCAATCAATTCATAGGAGACCATGACTAATCATCTTAGCTAGGTCAAGGTCCACATCTTGTCAATTGGTTTGTAATTTTTTAACAAATTTATTTGTAATTATTGGGCGGTTCGAGTCGGAGTCAGGATCAAATATGACACCTACTTGGTGGGATTAGTTGAAAAATGAAGTTGTATCTTTACTATTTTAAATTATATCTTTTGATATAAACGTAAGCGTTTGATCCTAATAAGTGGTATCAGAACCAAAATCATGTGACCCATGAGTTCAATTTTCAAGAGCAACATATTGCATAAAGCAAGTGTTGGGAGATGAATTGTTAGGTAACACCAATATATTATCCATGGGAAGGCCTAAGAGGGGCCTGGGATGGCGTGATTCAGAGTCATGATTGAATATGATGTTTTTTTTTTTGTGAATTTAGTTAAGAAATAAAGTTACACTTTTGTTATTAGCTATAATTTTTGACATGCTCAATTATAAACACTTGAACCTAACAAATGACATCAGAACCAGAACGTGTGTTATGTTTGGTATTCCACTCCATTTTACTTTTTTCTTAAATTCTGTACGGATTCAAACTATGTACTATATAAATTGAAACAGAAGGAGTATATAATTGCATGACGGTGGGGGGTTTATTTGTAAATTCACATTGAGGTTAGAACTGCCGGCAAAGAAATTAATGTAAGGTGTTGGGTTGGGCCCCCGACATTGACAGCGAGATCTCGCGGCCCAAAGCCCATCTATATTATATGGCCCACATGAAAATGCATATGTTGGAAGTGGGCCCATTTGACGTTAGCTTAAAAGAAAAAAAAAACTTATAATAAACAATTTCATAAAATAATAATAATAATAATAAAAGAATTCTAACCTTGTTTTTTCTTTAGTGGAAGAGATGAAAAATTGTCCTTATGGTACTATTTTGTTGTACTTTAAAAATGTTAGTTTGTTTTTTTTTTGAGCCGAGGGTTATTAACTATTGGAAATAGATGATTTATCTCTGGGATAATAGTAAAATCTGCATATACTCTATCTTTCTTCAATTCTAACATTGTTTTTTTTCTCAAGTGAAAATCTGTTGTTTCTCGTACTTTGATTATCTATTGTTTTGTCATAGTTACCGTTTAGAACTAGACAACTTTGAAATGTTTTTTCTTTAGTTGAGGGTCTGTCGAAAACAACCCTCTCTACATCTAAGATAGGGAATAAAGTCTATATATATTTTATCATCCACAAACTCCATTTTGTGAGGCTACACTGAATGTATTATTGTTGTTGGGAGAGACCAAAAATTAAGAAATTTTGAATTCAGACCTTGTTTTTTTCTCAAGTGGAAAAGAACTAGAAATATTGTTACTATATGTTGTTTCTCGTACTTTGCTATCTATTATTTTCTTGTAGTTACTACTAGAATGATTTGTTATACTTTCACTTTGATTTATTCTTTTTTGTGTGGACGACTTGAACTGTCTTTCCTTTAGTTGAAACAACTTCTCTACCTCTAGGGTAGGGATAAGGTTTGCGTATATTCTATCATCCATAAACCCCACTTTGTGAGACTACATTGAATGTATTATTATTGTTGGAAAAGACGGAAAAATAAGAAATTTTAAATTCAGACCTTTTTTTCTTCTCGAGTGGGAAAGACGAAAAATGAATAAATTTTATTTTGTGGCTTTTTGAGTTTAGACATTAGATATAGGCTGGCAGGGCGGTTGTTGTGTGGGTCCCGCCTGCCTGCCAAACATTTCAACCCGCACCATCCCGCCCCACATAGCAAAATTTTCTATTTTCTTTCTTAAAATGTACCATATGATAGTGTATCATATTTAGACCTGCTTAGAGAAATCTAGGAAATGACTAGTAGAATACAACTAAAAAGAGTAAAGCTCAATGCATAACGCATTACGCCTTAGCAGAATTTGAGAAAGGGTCACACCCCAGGAGGTGTGATGTATACAGGCTAACCTAGAGATCATTTACAAAAGAAAGACGACTATTGTAAACCTGTTTACATCAATTGAAAAAAAAATGCCTTTTGCGCGAAAAAAATGTATGTTGTTTTACCTGTAGCATGACTCTGTCAACACTTGTTCATGTGTACTGTTGGCATATGAAATTTCTCAAATCGCGGTTCAGTTAGATCCACTGGTTCATCATCATGTGCACTCCAACATTTGGAATTTGAACTCTGGAGGAGCAGATTTTCGACATATGCAGCTGGAATAACGTCTTCTTTTGGATCACTAGATACTCTACAATGAATGAATGCACAATCTGGCAACAAGCAGTGAGCTGCGCGATTCTCAGATGTGATTTGCTTGATCTCCTCGACTTCAACAAAGCCCGAACTTTCTCCATTACTCTTGTTGTCATAACTGAATGAGCCCTATATAATGTGTAAACAGGTTTCTCAGCATGATGAATGTTTAGATTACAACAAAAACTGGACTTGAAATATCATTCCAGGGGACAATAGTGTACTCGAGGGCCAGTGGCATACTGTTTGAAACTCGGAACATAGTGGACCTTCCCTTTTATCTAAGGCAGGGTTCGAACCTATGCAGCATTCGTAACATTTCATAGATGATAAATATATAGGATTCCTAACATTTCAGCTAGATGAAGTTTCTTCTAAATCGGAACGTATATGTACATTGGCATATAAGAACCTAGTCTCTATGTTGTATAGGCATAAAGAATAGTTGGTAATGTTTATCCGTTTTGTGAAATCGATAGATCAATTAAACAACTATGCAAACATAAAATGGCAGCATGTCAATAGAAAACCAAAATAAGTTCAGTTCATATACCTTGAAGTCATCTCTCGAAAAGTGTTTCCGATTAGATGTTTCAGGTGCAATAGTTGACAAAATTTGAACAACTTCACTCATAGTTGGCCGAGAATCTGGGTCCAGTAGAAGACACTCTTTAGCCAAGTAAGCCATTACCTGCAATTCTTCCTCTTCAAAATCCCCGTTCAGATTTGGATCAGGCAATTCTGAGACCACACGTCTACTGTCTAGTAGACGAGGGGTGGCCTGTATTTAGATGAAAATTAGTAATCGCCATTATCTTTTTTCGTGAGAGGACTGAGGTTTTGCAAAGGAGTCTGATAACATTAATTCAATGTTCAAATAAGTTTCCGTACCCATATCACGAGGCTTTCTTCTGCTTTGTTGGCTGACTTATGGATTGGTTGTCGTCCGGTTATCAGTTCAAGGAGCACAACTCCGAAGCTAAAAACATCCGACTTCAGAGAAGCTCTTCCAATAATTGCATATTCAGGTGCGAAATAGCCAAATGTCCCCTGCATCCGAGCAGGAGAGCTGGAACAGCTAGGGATACCATCATTTTGGAGATGCTTCGCCATGCCAAGATCAGTAATCTGAACACATTATATTCAGGTAGTCAGACAAAGTGGGATATAGTAATAACGGAAAATGAGACGATTTACAACTTGTAGGTATTAACTCTGGCAATCATAAAAAGACGGTAATTTTCAAACTTACCTTAGCTCTATAGTTATCATCCAATAGGACGTTAGTGGATTTAACATCTCGGTGTAAGATTCTTGGTGCAGCTGCTTCATGAAGATACTCCAAGCCACGTGCAGCTCCAAAAGCAACTGCGACCCGTGTGCTCCAATCCAGATGTCTCCCGGAAGCCCCATCCAGACAATCTCTCAGATTGCCATTTTCCATGAATTCGAAAACAAGCAGCCTCTCTGCATGTTTACCATGATGCTCGGAGCAGTAGCCAAGCAACGGAACCACATGACGATGATGAAGTCTTGAAATGAGTTCTATCTAGCAAATTTTAAGAACATATTTAAATAACCTTCTCATCATGTGTAAAGGCTCCCAACCATGTTTAACACATAAGGTGAATGATCCTTGTAGGTATTATTACCTCTGTCAAGAAAGCAGAGTCAGCGTCCCGCCCTGCCTGAGTTTTAATTCGCTTAATTGCGAGAGCTTTTCCATCTTTGAAATAACCACGGTATACGCAGCTGCTTCCTCCCACCCCAATCAAATTGGAATCAGAGAACTTATTGGTTGCACTCTCTAAGTCAGCATATGAAAACTGAATAATCGTTCCGTAAAACACTTCTGGTTTTCTTTTGAAAAAAATAGATGCTTTAGGAACACAACCTACAGGATAAAAAGTTCAAAGAGAAACGAACACAATTCAAGACATCAGGAAGCTCATACTACATAGCGAAATCACTCTTAAGGATCGGAAGAGCAAGTCCATCCTAAGCAGAAAGTGATACAATATAACATCTGTTGTTTCATTTCAAAGAAGTTACCTGCAATACAGTTGGAGGAACCTATGTATCCTCCATGTTCTCCAGTTGTAGTTCCTTGGCTTAGTATTAAGTTGGTAGCACTGTTGCAACTTGTATATTTGTCGGACGAAAATAGAGATCGTTGAATAGAATATTTATCCTTTCTATAGGCATAGCACAACATCGAAGCAACAAAACCAAGAGTTATGACCGTTGCACATAATAAGAGAATGACCAAAATAACTTTGCTGGATATCTTCTTCTTTGCAGATTGCGTTTCAAGTTGAGTTCCTATCAGAACGAAACACATAATTAATCAACTGTCTGAACCTGTTAGTATTCGCAATCAAGGAAAAAGAATGAGCAAAAATTAGTGTGTAGAGAGCATAGAAGAAAAGCAGATAACCGCAACAAACAGTTGATGCAATGAATCACTCATTTGATTGACGTGTTTCGAAGATCAGACATGAAGAAAAATACCATAACGACAATCACAGGCTGTAAAACAGCTGCTGTGATTATGATCAGTAGCCACTCTAGGAAATCCATCAGCTGCACATATACATATCCATTTGTTCTTGCTTGATTCGTCTGCAAAAATGCATAGAACGAAATTAGTGCGGAGTGAACTTTTCTACATTGTATGATCCTTCATATGACAAGATCAACATGTAACAAGGAAAGAGTCATCTCAAGTTTTCTAAAGAAACAATTGCCTCTATGACAGTTCATGAAAATGACATCACGTGAAACTTTTACTTGCTTCAAATAAGTATTCACAGTCCAAACACTACAGCAACTGTGACACAGTACTGCAGCAAAAAGCTTTCTAAAACAAGGTAAAGAAAATCATACCAATAGTGCAATCACAGGATGATGAACAGTTTTCTGGAAGGGAAAAACTTGGGTTGGCGAGACAGCTGCAGGTCCAATTACTTGTTACTGATGCATTACGCACTTCTTCATCTGATAAAGACAGATGCAGACAGTGTTTCAATTTACTGCAAGTACATTTAAAAGGGAATTTACACGGAAGGAGGCATCCGTAATGCTCTCAACAACAATACTCACCGCCAACAATTTGCTGTATCCACACCAAGCTAATGATGAAAGCAATTGCTGCTTCCTTTCGACCCCTCATTTCTTGTTGTCAAATCACTGAATTGAATTTAAAATGAAGATTAATTTAGAAATTTTCAATGTTAGTTGTGCGTGTTCTTTGAGGTTCAAACCATCAAGTCTTCAGATGTTTGAAAGCATTTTCAACTAAGTAACTCGAACGAATTCACTCATTCAGTGTAAATCCTCGAAAACATTGTAAAAGCTTTTGGTAACAACACAAATATTTCAAAATAATGAGTAAAGAGATATCTTACCAAAGAGTAGTTCATTCACGAAATCTTCATGTCAAGAACCATTCTGCAAGAAGGCAATCCCAAATTATTACATTGTATAACAGCGTAAATCCAACGAAAATGATCATAACGTCATCCATAAATCATTATTCTGGTACAAAGAGAAAAGACGAGGAAACTAGAAGATATCATATTATCCACAAATTGCCTTTCAGTACAAGAGAAAAGACAAAGATCAGAACAGCCTGGAAAACAGTTTTCAGATTCTTGCCCTCGAAAGGTTATTCTATTGGTCTAACATGATAATTAAACTCGAAAGCTGGAATTATAATAAACATAAACAATCGAACAGTAAGAGTGTGAATGATAATTTGTAATCTACGATAGTTAGGACTTAATAGACGGTAGGCCAACAAATGTAAGTAGGTTTGAACTTCTCTGGATGTACATTTAAACAATTTCTGCAGCACAAATAGCTGAATGATATCTAGGTAGTTAGTAAGTCTCCTGAGAGAAAGTGATGCTCAACTAACAGCTCTAAATGCAGTGTTTCGGAGAATTGAAATGACACAGTGACAGTGTTCGTAACATTTGGAAGGAAAGAAACAATTCCACACGCACAAGCATAGACAATCTCAATCAAGCATCAGCAACATGAATATATATATGATATCCTACCACATTTCTTGAATAGTACAACCGCGCCATGTGCTCCTCTCGTATCAACTGAGTCTAATTTTTGTGATCAAAAGCGGAAATTGTTAAACTTTGAGATCAAGAAAATCTTATCCTCCCTACTTAACTATGCTTATTCACCATACAAGGTAGACCTATCAAAGATTTAAGAACAAAAAGGCCAAAAATAGTCATCTTGACAACACACACCTAAGACAAAGACATTTCATTTTCTAACTCCATCCATCAAAAAAAGAAAAAAAATACTCACTTTTAAAGATTTAAAAAGGTCTGTTAGATAGAAAATAATTCAATTACAAAGCTGAAACCAAACTCCATGAAAGCAACCCAATTTTCAAATCAGAAAAAGACTTGTCAACAACAATCAAAGCAATAACAAATACATTGTCAAAATACAGTAACAAACTAATAATTAGAAGCCACCGCACAGAGACAGAATTTTCACTAAATTAACGAGTTCAAAATATGAAAATGTAAACACACAATGAAATCAAATGAGGTTCAACATCTAATATATATATATACATAAAAAAAAAACTTTTTTAACCATAGTACAATTTTCGACTCGGTGACATAACACATCAAGAAACCAAACGGGGTTCATCATCTACTATTTATAAACATAAAAAACAACGTTTTTAACCATATATAAACAGTACAATTTTCGACTCAATGACAAAACACAGCAAGAAACCAAATGGGGTTGATCCTCTACCATATATATACATAAAAAATAAAAAATAAATTAACCATAGTACAATTTTCAACTACAAAACACATCAAGAAACCAAATGGGGTTCATTTTCTACTAAATATATACATAAAAAAAAACCTTTTTAACCATAATACAATTTTCAACTACAAAACACATCAAGAAACCAGATGCGGTTCATTATCTACTACTCCATATGCATAAAAAAAACAACTTTTTTAATCATATATAAACAGTATAATTTTCGAATCACACATCAAGAAACCAAATGGGATTAATCATCTACCGTATACAATACATAAAAAAATAATTTTTTTAACCATATATAAACAATATAATTTTCCGTAACCCCGTCATACGTTTTGAACAATGTGGTATGGTAGAAACAGTAAAGTGTTTACCAACGGTTAGGAAAGACTTTGCTTCCAAGACATTTTTGATAGAATCTAAAAAGCTGTTGTGGCCTGCAACATCAACTACAAGTAGCTAAGCAGAGTTTGTTTTTCTTGTATTATTACGACTTTCTTTAAAGTGATGTTTTTTTAAAAATAAAAAATAAAATTAATTAAAAAGACGTGCATAAATGATATGATATGATAATAATTATTTTTAATTTAAAAAGAGACCCACAAAATTAGTGTCGGCTGTCGAGTAAAGACTAATAAAGTAGAAATTAACAAAAAGGGAACATTAAATATTTGATGCTTTTCTTGTCTAATTTACCAATATTTTGATTCTTAGAAGAGGGAAAAATTACAAAATTTCAAAAAATATTCCTTTTTTTTTTGGTATTTTGTGCTGATTTGGCTTTCAATTTATTCGTATAATAAATTTATCATTTACTTAATCAAATAAAATTAAGAAGAAATGAACATATTTTTGCTCTTTTAACAACAATTATAATATATACAATGTAATTCTATGAGATTTATCATTTACTTAATCAAATAAAATTAAGAAGAAATAAGCATATTTATGGTCTTCACCAACAATAACAACATAACGAGTGTAATTCCACGAGATTTATGCTCTACTTAATCAAATAAAATAAAGAAAGAAATGAGCATATTTATGTTCTATAACAACAACAATATATTCAGTTTAATTCTATCAAATTTATGCTCTTTAACAATAATAACATATTCAATACAACCTAATGATATTTATGCTCTTTAACAAGCAACAATAATAACAACATACTCGGTGTAATTCCATCACAAGAAATTTTATGCTCTTTGATAACAACCTACCCAATATATAACCCCAAAAGATCTGTTCGTTAACAACAATAACAATATACCCAATATAATTCTACGAGATTTACGCTTCTTCTTTAATCTTTAATATAAACGTGAATATTGGCTCCAACAGTAAATGAAAGAATTAAATATATTTTCAACAACAAAAACAAAACAATTATTTTTACTCTGAATTTTCATTCAAAACAATTCACGTAATATGTCAAATTAGCATTTAATTTGAGTAATTTTGTGCTGCTATTATTTTCAATAGGTCCACAAATGAAGAATCCAATTACTTTATTTTCAAACACTCATTGAAAACGAAATGTACCATTAATTTAATATATCCATCATTATTAAATCTAAACACCAATAACAATACAAAATAATCGTCATTATTATTTCTTAATTTTATTTTCTGTGCCGACACTGGAAATTAATTAAAATCACAATAAAATTAAAATTCGTCGACGGTTACTTTGAGCTGTTGTTTGTTTATTTCTTCGTATTTCTCCGTTATCGAATCGGAGAAGCTGCCGTAAATGCCACGTGTACGAGAAATTAGCTGAGGGGAATTTTACGTACCGTAATTCACCGGAAAAAGCTGCCGGGAAAAAATAAAAATTCCGATGCCGAGTAGAAGAAAATGGGCAATGTAGTGAGCATTAACAGAGTAGTAGTAAAAAGCTTGCAGAGCTCAACGACTGAGCTGCACAGATTTCGAGGAAGCCACGTGTATATACTTGTGGGCCCAGGGAGGCTCCCATGTGGAAATTTGGACTTCCCAATGTGGCAGAGCCAAATTAAAAAATTTGAATTTTAGCAGTTGCCACCTGGCATATAGTTGACTAAGAGAAAAAAAATTCTTTGATTTAATAATTGAACTTAGTTAAATAGGTACAGTATATAAAATAAAATTGATTTGCATAATCGTACGATAACAATTAATTCAGTATGATTTGATGAGTGAGGTTTGAAGAGGAAATATATATCTACTTTTATTCTTTATTTTTATAAAGATAGGAAAATTATTTTTTATAGACTATTAGTTTAAGTAAATCATATAAAACAATACATACTTAAAGTAAAAAATAATGACAACAAATAGGAGCTAACGAACATGAAAAGAAAAACATGTTCCACTATTTTTACTGTAATATTCTATTATAATTTTCAATTTTTATATTTTTCTATTAAGGGTCATGCCTTTGCTAAGTTTCAAGCAAGATTTTCATGTCTTGTTTAATCATTGATCTTCATGACTAATTCGATTTATCTCTGTCTCTTTTTATGCACCTCTTCTTCCTCATATATTTTGTTCACCATTGAGATAACTCTCATTTTGTCGAATATAGCTTCGTTTTTACAATATTTTTTCTACTATTTATATTCTTTCTAGTATTTTTACCCATCCAACTCGTCTAAAATAGCATTTTGTGGATATGTGTGCTCTTGATTTATCAACACTCTTGTTCAAACGACACTATAATGCTTTCCATGGGACAATGTAAATTATATTTAATTTCTACTAATTATCAAGAAAAAGAATTCGTAAGTTAACAAGTACGCATACACTCTTATATATGTACATGGCTCTGCCTTTAATAATAGGTCTAGTCACTACTTTATAAAGCTCACCTTTAATCCATTATGATACATTCTTATCGCATAATATTGAATTCAAATCAACCGCCTCATTTCCATGTTGTGTCTTGTACATGTAATATATTATATTATAATAAAATTTACTTATAAATATCTTTTACCTGATAAAATATATATTAATAGTGTTATAAAATATAACTCTCAAAAATAGTGATAAATAAAAATGAGAATGAATCGAGTAATTTAGATAAATACTTGATATTTTATTTGATAATTTTTATATTAAAAATAGATGTTCATTTAATTTACTATTTTAATAAATTAATATAATTTTATTGTATTTTTAATATTATTCTTTGTATTACATAACTAAATAAAATAGTATTTATCAAATTAAGAGTTTCAAAACGTAATTAATGTAAGATTAGTTTGATAAAAAAAATCATGTAATTAAACTTTTTTAAAAATACTCTTTTCGTTCATTTTTACTTAGCACAGATTTAAATCACTGACATTTGTAATATTCTTATTAATATGGTGCCATTGGGATCCCATATCATTAATACGCTATTGGAATCATGTCATCATTAAAAATATATAATGACAGTAAAATTTGATGATAGGTACATTTATTTAAATCAATAAATATATAACATGTCATTATATATATATATATATATATTATTAGATTTAAGAAGAGATAGCGGTAGATTGAGAAAAAAAAATTGAGAGAAGTGATTAGAATGTTATATGATTACAAATAAGAGAGTGTGAATATTGATGATTAGGATAGATGTGTAGTTGATAGTAGAGCATTTTTATGATTATTCAGAGATTATAGACAGTAGAGCATTTTTATGATTATAGATAAGAGAGTGTGAATATTGATGATTAGAGTAGATGTGTAGTTGATAGTAGTGTAAAATCATGATTATCGAAACTTTCAATATATATAGCACATGTGCATAATTGAAGGGGAGCTTTGGCGGTTGATGTCATGAGATCGGAAGATCACGAGTTCAAATGATAAAAATAGTCTCTTGCAGAAATGCAGAGTAAGACTGTGTATAAAAGACCTTTATAATCCGATCCTTTCTCAAATCCCGCATATAATAATAGTGCATAATTAATATGTACACTAATTATGCAATAATTATACACTTTTTAATTAGATTCCTTTGGTACTCCCCTTTTTAAAACAATTAAATTTTCCTAGAAGTGTTTGATTTCCACTTCTTCAATTGTAACGTACCACCTTATAGTAGGTACAATGGCAACGTCTTGTAGGCAATTTGTTTTGACGCAAACATCAATAGTTGATTTCACAACTCGAACAATTCTGACCTTTGTGTCACAAGAAAACAACTTTATCTTTGCCCTAAGAACCTTCTTTCTTCATCCTTTACTTGATTCTTCTTACCCAATTATCTAAAATATGAACATATCGCCTTTATTTCATTCATGCACCTATTCTCAACGGAAGAATGAATAATTTGTTTCCTTGCAGATCATAACCTTACACTCGGTCCAAGATGGCCACTAAGGAATTCAATATGTACATATTTTTTACATCGTCGAGTTAACTCTAAAAAGTAACTTTTCATAGCAAGCCTGATACGATAACTTTTTTTTTAAAAAAAATAACATGCTTTAACCCCCTAAGAGCAAAGAAGAATAAATTGATGCACTAAATTTGAGCTTCACATAGAATAGTGAAGATTTTATTTTTTTCATATATAAATTCAAGAAAAACCCTCCATGTATACCCACAATTACAATGGACCATACCCCAAACCTCACCCAAAGAGAACACAGGATTAATCCTTTATACACCCATAATAGTCAATAACAACATACCCAGTATAATCCCACGAGTGGAGTCTGGGGAGGATAGAGTGTACAGAGACCTTACCTCTACCTTGGAAGGTAGAGAGACTATTTCCGATAGAGCCTCAGCTCTAGGTCACTCAATTCCTCTTGAAGCCAATTTACTAGCTATTTGTCTTTTGTTTTACACTCAATTCTTGCCAAAATCTTCTTTATTAATGTACATTTTACTAGAAATATACCACCCCCTTTAGCCCATGATTTCCCAAAACCCGAAAATCGAAACAGCAGATCAGTCTTGACATAACCAATTCTTGGAAGTTGAAGGAAGAAAAGGTGTGTTGAGGATCACCTAGGCTGTTGTCGTGCAGGAAATGATCGTAGTGGCCTTAGAGGTGGTCGAGGAGCTGGACTACCGAGGTACATTGTCTGTGATCGGCTAACCATGTCAATCATGGATGGTGTCTGGTAAGCCTGAATGAGGCTTGTACTATCAGTAGAATCACCGCGAGCTGTTGCTCTCTGCCATGAATGTGAACTTAGTCCTGACAAAACGTAAGCTCTACCAGATGTTTCATAAACACGACGATTTGCCATCCTCTCTTGCATTTCCTTCAGCTCAGCATCTAGTGCAAGACATAGCCTGTCTCCAGCTTTAGCAGACACTGTTTCTGACAATTTTTTCCGACAACGCTCAAGAACAGATACTGCAGCTGCTAAATCACCATTTTCAGCTGCAGATCTTGCTTCAGCCATAGCTTCTGCTGATTGAAGCCGGTTACGCTGCTTGTCAACTTCCATTGACACAATAAGTTGTCCAATTGTGTCGGGCCTCTCAATTTTGACATCATCAATATGATCCAAGGTTACTAAATCCAAGTTGTCCGATTGTGTCGGGTCTTTATATGTACACTTAACTTTTATAAGGGTCATCATGTCGTTGCTCGATCTATCAGCAGGAATATCTAACATGACCAAGAAATCTCTTTCTTCATCTGCATATAAGTCTCCAACTTCAATATTGCCACTTTTGTTATCAGATGCTAAACTAGCATTGTAACTTCCAGCTTTTATTGAATTGAGACGCAAAACAGGGTGAACGCATTCAACTTCCACACGCAATTCCTGAACCACCACGCTTAAAAGGCCACCTATGCACTGAGCAAAAGCATCTTGAATAACATTCTCAGCTTCTATGAAGGAAAATGTTCCACCTGAAGTTTCAGAGATTGAGTGCATTGAGACTGCATCGTGGTCAGCACCAAAACCAAATGCGTGGACTGGAATATGGAGACCTGAAGAAGCTGCATTACGCTGCATGCAAGCAGGAAGTAATGACCGATAATTTGTCTGCGTAGCAGCTACATTAGGACTGTTAATGGTATACGTGTCTTGTCCATCAGACAACAATATTATGCTGCTAACTGGATTTTTCCACTTGCGATCAGTCATAATCTTGGCACTCTTCTTTAAGGCCTCGGCAATGTTTGTCCCACCATTAGAACTGAGTGAATTCACGGCTTGTAGTGCTTCTTGCTTGCCAGTATCGCTCATCCTACGCAGAGGAAAGAGACGACGAGCAGTAGAAGAGAAGGCAATGACAGAAAGCCTGTCAGCAGGGCCTAAATTTTGAATCACAAACCCCATTGCTCTCTTTAGCAAAGCAAGTTTGGTACCAGCCATGCTGCCACTAACATCAAGAACAGTCACAAGATCAACCGGAGCTCGGGAATTCTGACCTGTAACTGGCATCCCACTCTGGTTTAGAAGGCCAACAGCGTGAGGGGCTTTGAGATGCACCAAAACAGCAAAATTGTTGTGAGATGCTGATTTTGTAACTGCAGAGATCTCCGGCCATGTTTTAACTTCTATAGCCCCCATAGAATGATGATTAGTCGCATCAGTTGACGAGTTTTTCTGGTTTCCCATGGGTCGGTGATCAACAACTTCATCATCATCAAACACACTTGGTTCCACAGTTTGAAAAAGATTAGAAATATTGCGATTGGTATCCAATCGTGCAGGAGGGACCTGTCTTACAACTGTCATCCAGGCATCATGTTGAGGCCAATGTACTTGTCCGTTCCGAGACCTTGGCTGTGATATATCTGTAAGAGGACTCTGAAAGGGTATTTCTTTCCATTTTGCTCTGCAAACTGGACAAATTTGGTTTCCATGCTTTACATTTGAAGTGATACAGTTGAAATGGAACGAATGTGAGCATTCTGCTGTAAAGATTGCATGACCTTGGCCTGGTTTCATTGACATCAAACATATCGCACAAGTACTCTGCATTGCATATAAGTAAAGTATTAAAAACCGTGAATATTTTGAAAGAATAAGCTAACGTGAACTTATCTCGAAAACTTCAAGAGAACGGATGTCTGAAATCCCCTTCGAAAAGCGCACATTCATTCAATTCAATCATTAATCCAAAGTGTAGCTTTCACATTCAAGTTTTATAAGTCCAAGTTTTTTCAACTGAGGTAATCACTCATTTCTTTATAGCAACACCAACAACACTCCCCATGTAATCCCAAAAGTGGGATCTGGGGGGAGTAGACTGTACGCAGACCTTGATAACAAGGGATTAAATTACAAAAAGTTGACATCTTTGGATTTACCAAAGACAGGTTAATTCAATTTATTTGTAATTCTCAGTTGTCCAACATCATTTTAAGTTCTAGATTATGTTTTGAACATACAGAGCCCCAGGAACCCATGAAGGCTAAACCATAAGTTAAATTCTTCTCATATTTTGAAAACTTGGTGGATAGAGTTACTCGACGATTGCGTTGGTGTTCGTATTGGTAGGAGGTAGCAGGTACCTATGAAACTAGTCAAAGTGAGCACAAGCTGCCATGGACACAAGAGTTGAACGCGCACACAAAAAAAAAGGTAGTGTTCAGCTCACCTACCAACTCCCCACCAGTTACAGTCAAACCTCATAATAACAGTAATTCGTTAAAAAATCATTTCACTATAACAGACTGATTTTCTCCAAAACCGATTTTTCAATTTATATTTTACTTCTCTATAACAACATTCTACCTACAATAGCAATGACATTCATTATAGCGGTACACACTTTGTAAATTTACCCCTATAATAGTCATACTCAAATATTATGTAATAAGGATTTGTACAAAATATATTATGCATAAAAATAAAATATTAACGTCAGTATACAAACACTGTCACTATAACGAGGTTTGGCGGTATTGAAAAAAAATTCTCATTTGTTTATGACAACTAAAGGAAAAATAGTTGGATGAAAACTTAGTAGGCCTATCTACCGTAATATTTGCCATCATACAGCAAAGATTACTGTCATTATATAAAGTGTGGCCCTCTTATGTCTGCATGTCAACTACATTATCAAGACAGCCACATAAAAAGATGAAATTGATGATGTCTAGGCAATTAAGTAATACTTTCACAACTAATGGCTATTTAAGAATAATAATATTACATGTGCAAGACTGGTCTACCATTACAATAAAGTCAAATGTTTTGAGTAGTCAAATATCAAAGCAAAGTGGTGCACATATACTTGAAAAAAACTTTTGAAAAGTAGATGCAAACCTAAGAAACTCTGAATAATGAAGCAATTTTCAAGACAGCTAAATACAGTGTTCTTAAAATAATCAAGAACCCCACGTTATCAAAAGATGTAGAAATCATTGTTTCAGACATTAATTAAGATAAAAAAATCCAATCTTTTTTTTTTTTCAACTCTGAAATTGCTTTCTTGGAAGTACTTCAACAAATTCCACAAAAACACTTGTCATCTCATGCTAGTAATAGGTATAAAGTAACTTTGTTCACCAAGACTAGAACGGACGAAAAGAGATCACCTAGCGTTTTTTGTCTTTTTATTTTGTTTTTCAACTCACGTCGGACTAATTCCACAAAATATATGTCACATAACACCAACAACAGATATCAAGTAACTTTGTTCAATAAGGCTGAGAAAAAATGTTCTCTAAAATTGTTTTCTGTTCCTACTAATTCCACAAAATGCATGTCACCTCACAGGCTCACACCAACAATAAGTATCAGGTAACTCTGTCCACCGAAACTAGACCACTAGAAAGAAATCACCTAGTGTTTTGTCTGTGGCGGGATTTGGATGCTTTCTTGAAAGTACTTAATGGCAAGAAAGCTCTCAAATCAACTGTTGAACAGACTTTTGTTTTCTTGGACTAATGTCATGAAAAGGGGTGATTGAAGATGGCCAAATGAGTTAAAGTCATATGTGTGAAAAATAGTGCATTTGCTGACCAAGCAAAGCACTTTCCCCCTCCAAGAAAATTACTCTCTGATGTTTCCTTTTAACAATGAAAACACCAGTGGACCACTAATATGGGTCCTCCCCTTTCACAGATATCTATCTACTTTTTATTCCCACCCAACATTGAGAATCTCAAACATTTCATTACAATACAAAGAGCCATCACCATCTAACACTAACACTACTACTTTCTTTCTATGTAGCAATAAGAACCACTTGAAAGGTAGGGAAAATAGTGTCCTTCACTCCACACAATGCACTAGTCAGAATTTTCATTAAGAGGTTCAAAATACGAAGAAGTCAAAGGGATTATATATACATGAAAAACAATTTCCCTTGACCCTATCTGGCTCCGTCTTTACCTCCACACTTATCATGTTAAGCGTGGAGCTAGAAGGGACATAACATCTATATATATATATATAAATATATATATGAAAAATAATTTTCCCTTGTCCCTATTTGGCTCCGTCTTTGCCTCCACACTTATCGTATCAGGGGTGGAGCTAGAAGGGCGAAAAGGGTCCTCCACAATCCGAACCCCTTCGCTAGAAAAATTACAATATATACAAATCTTTTAGAATGTTTTTACGTTATACGTTGAACCTCTTTATTGAAAATTTTAATTCCGCCGCTACATATTATGAACCTACCTTCAATTAATAGAAAAAACAAAAGAAAAGCAAAACTACTTAAATGATCTCATTAAAGACAAATAAGAAACTTAAGAGTTGAAACTTAGCTAGGAAGATAGAAAAAAGATAGCATCTTTACTCTAATTTCAGTTCACACTTGGTTATTTTTGTCAACTTTTAATACTCAAAAATATCATCAAAATACTTTTAACACTCAAACAAAATAATCTAAAAAGATAAAAGTTTTCTACATTAAACATCTTTTTACCAACCAAACACAATCAATTTTTTACTATTGAGTATATACTAATGGAGTTTAATTAAACAAAGTGAAAAACATCAAAATTTAAACAAGAAATCACCAACCCATTTTAATTTTCAGTAAGATTAATCCAAATAAATTAATAAAAATTCAATCTTTTTTTTTGCTTACCTTAGAAGATTTGGAGTTATGATGTTTAGGCATACGAAGACCAGAGGATGAAGGGGTGGGTGTGGTGGGCATATCAACATGACAGTCGGAATTTCTATTTGGGGTCGTCGGAGACAATGAAACAGCATCGAAAAATCTCCCTCCGGTCACCGTCGACGCCGACGCCGTCGCCGGTGAATCTTCAAGTGTTTTTGGAATATAAAGACATGTATTTAAACCCAATGCAAGTTTTGCTTTTCTCCATTTACTGCCCATTTTGAATCTTAGTTGAAATTCATAAAGAACTGAACTTTGATTTTAATGGGGTTGATGAAAAAATCAAGATTTTGTTATTTTGGTGGCTTCTTTTTTTTTTCACAATTTGGACAAAAACTGTTTTTATATGTAAACATTGTTTACGTATACGCATTATTATGCCCCCCACACCCCACCCCCACCTTGATTTTTACACATGCCTTGAAGTATTCTCCATTTTGACCTTTAAGCCCCTCCATTCGTTTGGTCGGAAACAAATTATCTTGGAATTAAGTATCTTGAGATAATTTATTATGGAATAAGTTATTTCACCATGCATATAAGATTACTTATTTCATCGTTAAGACATAAATGGTGGGATAAATAATTTCAGAACAGTCGAATACCTCCAACCAAACGCAGGATAACTCGAGATTATTATATCTTATACCTCATACCAAACGATTCCTTGATGTGTAGGTTTGAGTTTGACTTTGAGTTTAAGCTTAGATCAAAGATTTAGCAGTCGTTTGGTGTGAGATATGTGATATTATAATCTCAGGGATAAAATGTAGGACTATTTTGAAGGTATTAGACAGTCTTGAGATTATTTATTCTACCATTTAGACGTTAGTGGATGAGAGGGTGAAAGAATTTGTCGAAGAATAACTTATTCTACGGGATAATTAATCTAGGAATAATTAGTTTCCGACCAAGCGACTCCTTAAAGTTTATGAGTTTTTATAAGAGTGAAGGGTTAAAAATACACTTAATTTATTCAGAGTTTATTGAGTCTCATACCTAAACTATTAGGTGTAAGGGTTTCTTATTACTTGAACTATAAACACACATGAACTATCAATTGTTTGAGTTTCATACCTGAAATTTCAGGTAGAAAAAGTGAACAATCAATAACTGTAGTGTGTTTCGATAAATATTTAATGATACTTTATGTAAAAAAAAAAAAACCATACACCAAATAATTCATGTATGAAACTTTAAAAATTGAAATAGTTTAGATGTATTTTTTTATTGATATTTCTTCTTATAATAATCTTAAATTAATATGTAATTAGCCCACTATCCTATAATTTCATGTTTATTTGGAAAAAATAAGAATTAGTTATGTGTTACTATATTGATATATAAATTGATAATATAATAATTATTTAGAATGTTTATTACTAGTACTTGGTCGATATAAAGTGACGTAGAGCCAATTTTCGAGGATAAAAATATGGGAAATTCACAAAAGTAGAAGCATAATTGCAATTGTTTGAAATATATAAGCTCTTATATGAATTTTGACCTCTATCATAATTGATATTTTTGCCCTCTATTTACTCAAGAATTTTATTTTGGCTTTGAATGCACTTAACCATGATGATGAATTAGAGAGAATATAGTTGATGACAAAATAAAGTTGTAGCGTGATGATTCAGTATCTCTTCATTTCTAATCAGAAATTTTGGATTTAGATGTTGAAAATAAAGAATTGAATTGTATCTATATGTATCGTCTTTATAATCTTACAATATCAGAATTTAAATTTAGTTGAATCTTAACATAAATAAAAGACAAAAAGGGTAAAATTGGAAGAAAAAAAAGAAGTTGATGAGACCTTGGGATTGGTGGTTAAGGGAGTGGGTCAAAGTTATGTATTGACCTTTCCCTTTGTTAAGATGTTTTTTGGACTTTGTAGTAGTAGTAATAGTCATTGATTTTACAACTCCACTACTTTACGTCTCTCTCAAATATTTTGTATTTTTCTATTTTCGATTTCAATTTATGGGAACGTATTTGATTATGTAACGTGTTATAAGAAAGAAAACTTCTTAAATTTGTGATTTAAAGTAATTCATAGAAATTTGGAATGAACATTTAAGGCTGACATTTGGAATGTAAACAATTTAATATGAAGGTTCAACATTAGAAAATAAGAATTGACTTGAGTCTTACCTTAATATCATGCAAATACATAAGTTTTCAATCTAGTTTCACTCCCAAAATTAGCTATTGAGGAAATTATTACGTAATACTCCCTCTGTTTTTAATTATTTGTCCACTTCCTTTTATAGTTATTCCTAATTACTTGTTCATTTTGACAAATCAAGAAAATACAATTTTTTTACCTATTATATCCTCAATTAATTACTTTGAAAAGAGGTAGAACTTCTTGAAAATCTTAAGTTTTTAATTCATCCACTTCATAATTAATAGGGGTAAAATGATAAAGTCACTATGTCAATTATTATTTTCTTAATAGGTGTATCAATTCAAAAGTTGACAAATAATTAGGGACGGACGGAGTACCAAATAAAAAACTACTCATCCTTTTTTCATTTGATGTGGAACTCTTTAACGTATTTAATATTTGTTATACAATTGCTATGTATTTTTCTTATACATTAATAACAATTAGTATAAACTATTACAAAATATTAAAATTCCAAAGACTTCTAAGCAACTTTGTATATCTAGGTTATTGGTCAAAATTAAAATTGATTTTTTAATGGTTGGCTACACTTAAAAAAAAAAAATCATATTAGTGACTCTTTTTTTTTTTTTTTTTTTTTACCGTGGTTTCCGGGCGTCGCTTTGCGAACCCGACTAGCTGTACCCACCGGGTCCCGCTGTTTCAAGGCGGGTCCACCACGGTTAGTTCCACGGGGCCCTGGAGACGCGGCCGGTTTGTAATGCCTCCAGTGGCCCTGCTGGGGCTCGAACCGGCGACCTGAAGGACTTTGTCCCAGGCCTTTACCAGCTGAGCTACCCCTCAGGGTTAAAAAAACGAACAGATTAGAAGTCAAATAGTAGGATTAGTAATAATGGCAAATATTAATTATAAAGTGAGTTGAAATAATAATTCTTTTTTATCTTTGATTTGGCAACTCCCATAATCCACCAATGATATTTATTTTTTAGAATTGTCAAATCTTTTAGTAAGCAAATACGGCTATTTATTAATTATGTAAATGAAAATGACAGTTTTTTTTTTGCAGTTAATGTTGATTTTGATTTGAATATAATAATGGTAGAAAGAGACAATATTGTGTAATGTCAAGAAGATAGTTCTTTTTTAAAATTTCAATTAGACGATTTTTTATTTAGGAAATTACGTATTTTGATCAAATTTATTTAATTTGACTAAGAAAAATTCAATATTTTCAACTTTTGCAATTCAAAGAAATTCAAAAAGGAAACTAAAACAATAGACTGCCAGAGTAGGTGTAGGAATCGAGAAATTACGTCGTAAATATAAAATTAAAATTACTTTATATATATAATAAATATTACATTTTAAAAAAAAATCGTGTAATAAATTTTTAAATATTTTATATCTCCTTAATAAAAATTCCGATTCGATCACTTCGGATAGCTTTGATTTCATCTTCAATATTTGGTGCACCAAATTAAAGATGTAAAAGGTAAAAATTAACCAAAAAGTTTATGTTGGTTGAGACTTTAATTATGAGATTGCAACAATAGAGATTAAACAACTTGTAATAGGGGAAAAAACATATTTTGAAGCAATAGATATTATTGGTTTTATTCAAACCATATATATAAAGTTTAGGTGAGATTTCACATTAGTTGGTCTACAAAAAATTTCCAACCCTATCTAGATATTATGAGGTATTGTAACTTTTTTTCTTACTTAATATATAGTGATATGGCTATAATTATAATTACGATAATTTTTTATGGTAGAGTTATAATTAAAGTTATGAATTTGATAAAACTTAATAAATTTTATTTATATTAAAAAATTAACTTAAAATATATAAATTATTTATCTTGATTCAAAACAGATAAATTTAAAATTCCGATTCCGATTATGAGGATATAATTAGATGGCTAGATCATGTCCCCTTCATTTATCTATGGTTAAATGCAATATAAGATATAAAATACATTTTCAAACCATATCTTATGTTGGAATAGTCTTTGTTACTCATACAATTCAAAGTCTCAATTTATATTTAAGTCGTTAGAATTTTTAGCCATTGACATTTCTATTATGCTTATTATATTATGAAAGATATGATCATATACAATCCTAGTTGTGAGACACGTATTATTAGATTACAAAATTTGATATTAGTTCTAAAGTTTTGACTGTTATGTATTTGCATTTTATAAGATTCACTAAAGGCAAAAACACTTCTTACCCTTTTTTTTTTATATCACTAAGATGCGAACTCGAATTTTTTGAGTAAAAACGAAAAACTCATCACAATCCTAACGTAGGAAGGAAGAAATTAATATTGACTTCCACTATCTTATGGAAGTAGTTGTGAGATTCAAAGGCTATGAGATACACAATCCTAATTGTGAGACACGTAAAATTGAAGTATAATTAAGTTCAATATTAATTTTGGAGCTTCGACTAATCAGAATTTCCATTGTATAACACTTGTTATAGGTAGAACCACTCCTTTTCATTTTCTATCATCAAAATTGATATTCGAAACCTCTGATTAATAAAAAAAAAATTGGTGAAGAATGCATAGTTACTTCCACTATCTTTGTTTGGTCTATTTAGCAATGGCTTGTAATGAATTAGAAGCACTAAGAAAATTGACTTAATTTAGTTAAAAGGAATTATTTTAAAGTCATTTTCATAAATATCTCAGCCAAAATAAAAAATAATGTCTTTCTAGATCTCAACAATATACTATACTATATGTGCTAAGCAATATGCCAATTCTTAGTTTGACCTCTAATTGTGTATGACAGCTGTCCATACATCATTTGATGAAAACTATTATGAGTAAATTCATGACTTTCATCCCATCAATTTTATGTGGTTCCTAATAACGTGAGTCGAATATGAAATTTCTGATTAATAATAAAATAATAATATATTCTTTGAGATCTAATTTGATTTTTATAGAGTTTTTAAGATATTTTTTTATAGCATTTACCATCGCTTCTAATTTAGGTGGGTAGTCAGTACTATCAAAGTTATTTAATTTAAATTCAGGATAAAATAGATATATATTATTTTGAGACTATTGTCTTATGTATTGTAATCTTAAATATGCGACTGAAGGACTCTTCTAAAATGAAAATGGATAGTCAAGAACGTTAAGGAGATAGAATGATCAGATTTAATATGGATCTTTAATGGATAAGGTGCTTTAAGGCTCGAAAAAAATTAGATTTTTTTAAATTTTATTTTATAAAAATAACATCTTTTCAGCATTATAACTAAAAAAAATTTGTCTAACATTTCAGTACTTTTCAAATTGTGAAACAAAAGAGACAAAAAGAATTAGTTACGAATTTCATTACTAATTTGTCGATATCCTCATAGCTAATTAAATTATTTATAAGTTATAGCTAAATAGAATTGACAACGAATATTACTATTTAACTATAAAATTTATCTGCCCGCTAATTTATTTATTTTTTGGAAACTTGTTGATGCAATAAATAAGGGAATAACACAAAATGCTTGAACACAAGAGGCTTGTGATATTATTAAATGCCAAAAATAATTTCTTGTTTAATTTGTAGGGGTCACAACATGCAATAGTATAGAGGTCAATATCTCATAACTGAGGGCACAGGTTATCTGCTTTTATTAGACCTTTCGCCGCTCGGTAATCAGTATCCATTTTGAAATTCAACTAATTCTGATTCGTATTAGGAAGTGTCATTTTAGAGATAACATGCTCTCTAAAAAAAATAACTCTATACTTGACACTCAAACTCGAAATTTCTAATTAAGATTGATAGATGATCAGTACTGACCACGCCACTACAACGTTCGATATTTTCTATTTTCACCAACTTGTTATATCTATAAGATTATGATTTTGACTTTGTGGGGATCTATGGTTTCATCATCAAGGGACAATATTTTTTTGCTTGCAATAAATATTCATGGATTAATTCATAGTACCAAGTTGGTCATAATGTGATAGGTACTAGATTTTTAATTAATGTCTCATACCTATGTCGGCGTCACTCACTCCTATTTTTATATTTTTGTATCCTTTCGATTCACGAAAAACATAATCGTAAAAAAAATCGATGAGTGATTACCTTATCAAGTAGGGCAACCGACCAAAGCTTAGACCCTTGTCTTATCTAGTAGGGGAATCGACCAAGACTCAAATCCTTATGAATCGATTGGCTAGACCTAGACCTGTTAAGTTAGGTCTTAACAAAAAAAGTTCACAGTGCTTAAGCTCAGTGAGATGGGCTCGAAATATAGCTATTGAGTTGATAAGAAGGTTTTCCTAAGAAAAAAAGGGATAATTATTTTAATTTTGTATCGGGGAAAAATATCTTCTTCGAGTTGTAGATGATAATATGATATATCATATTGGGTAAAAACTTATCATTAATTTGATGTAAACATTGATTATCTACGTAAAATCTTATATTAGTCAAATCACCAAAAAAATGTAGTATGATGACATGTATCATTTTACTCTTAACCAGATGTCATAAATTAGAGCTTCTAAAATAGTCACTTTTAGTAGCAAACGGTTTACCTTCGATAATGAGATTTTTAAGTAGAAATCTAGATTAATCAAGTCTACAATGGAATCACACAGATGAAATTGTTTTAATAACCGTCTCTAAATAAAGACATTTTGAAATAAAACTTGCAAAGACAAAATATTATGAGTTATAATAACTAACAATTCAAAAAATTATTAATATATATGTACATATATTTTATTATATAAATAACAGCTAAGACAAATAAATTAAAACGAACATGTATCTAAATTAGGTAGGGACTCAACACCAAACTAATTCAAAAGTGAACTTGAAGCTGTTAGTACTATTCAAAAGACAGGTAACAGCCTTTATAAGTGACCTAAAAAATTGAACTTTTTTTCTTACAAGTTTTCAAGTTCCAATGCAAATAGTAGTTTTTTATTTTTTCATTCAGGGTCCGATATTCACGTCACATAGGATCTCATTTGGAGAGAAGTGCTTTCTATAAAAAAAAAATTCATATCCTAAAATCGAATCTGAAACCTCTAATTAAGGAAAGAGCAGCTCTGTCCACTTCACCAGAATGCAAATAGTAGTTACTATTAATTATTATATGGTAGGAAAGAAATTGTAATGTCTTTAAAATTCAACTATGAAACTATGAGGAAGAGGAAAGACATTAATAATACACACAGGCTGTCATACATTTACACTAAAGTGGCCAAAATTATTGGTGAATGTTGACAAACATTGGCTCCACTTCCCATTATTGAATGCAAAATTGGAATTTTTTTAAAAAAAAATTATTGAATGAAAAATAGAAATTAATTAAATCTATAGTTTTTTTTAATGGTTGTGATTATATCTTGATAATCACGATGATCGTGGTAAAATTTGAGACGCTACGATAAAAAAAAGGGTCATTTCATTTTGATAAAATACTCAACACCTAAGTTTCATAATATATTTTGATTCACTGTCCCATTTATAAGGAGAAAGATCGTTCTTTATGTCGCTTGACACTATAGAGTATAGTTCAAGGATAACAACAACACTTCATAATTTAAGTATAAAATTTATAAAACATGAACTGTTTTTTTTGGGAGTTTCATTTTTTTTTAAATATCATGGTTGCCTCATTATATATAAATGAATAAAAAATTAAAATTAGTAGCAAAAAGTGAATAAAATAGTAACCAAAAAAAAAAAAACTTTTCTTGAAAGTGCTCAATGGAAGTAGACAAAAAATGCTGATTGTGGGAACACAACTGCCACCACTGAAATTATTACATCACTAGTGACTATTTTTATACATTTTTTTTAATAAAAAATAAAAAAATAATCTTTGAACTTTTAAAAGTGTCATACAATATACCCTAATAATCATATCTAGGGTTTATCGGAAACTGATTCTCTACCTCCTAAAGTCATACACATTAACATAATATCAATTCGAATCTCACTTGTAGAATTATACTAATATATTGTCAGTTTGTATAATAATCATATCTTAGATTTGTATAACGTTGAAGAAATAAGAACGAGTGGAATAGTCATACAAAATATAGTTGAAAACTTAGAATTCTTCTAATAAAATTTAGTTGAAAAAATATGTTGGTCAAAAGCTGCTTTATTTATTTTTTTTTCTGACAAAAAACTTACAAGTAGGTGAATCTTTTAGTATCTTCAGAAAAAACTTACAAGTAGGTGAATCTTTTAGTATCTCAAATTCTAGTTATAGTAGCTAAAAAGTGGAGTATTTGTATAAGAAAAGCTAATTTGACTCAAGAACAAACAGATACTAAAATTTTAACTTTTCTTTTTTTGGTTTTTACGTCATTTTAGAGTTCAACTAATTTGAATTCACACCAAGTAGGATTCATTCGAAGAAAACGCTCCCTACCAATGATTTATATCAAAAGCTGACACTTTGATAGGAGCAACAACCTCATTCGCTGAACCATATTGTTGGTGATAAATTCAATCTACTAGAACCTTAGGAGTTGACACTTCTTATTTATTTGAAAGTATTTTAAATTGGAAGCAAATTCATATTTTGGACCTTTTCAAAAATCTTAGAAGGAACTTTATATCTTGAATTGCTGACATTTGAGAATAAATATTTTAGGTGTAATGTTTGTTAAATTATATTGCATCGCAACGATAAAAAACTCATTTTATGTAGCAACTAATTTAATATAATTGCATTATTACCTTAGTATTTTCTTCTCATTCCTTACATTTTCATAATAACTCTACCGTATCCTACTTGTACGTTTATCATTCAAAATATGAATATGACATTATATATGGACGAAAAACGATAATATCTATCTAAACACCGCATTCATTAGAACAATACAATACATTATGAACAATACATAACAACCATCCAAACGGAGTGTTAGGGTATTTTGTTAATACGGTGCTTCTCACAATTAATACTATTTTACATCACCTTCATTGGTTTCATCTTTTGTCTGCTCAGTGCTTTTGGTTCTTCGTTTAATCTTTGCCTCTTGATCGAATTTTTTTTGTGCATCTTCGGTCTGTTTTCGACCTGAATTTGGGGTTCTTTGGAAGAACTTATTTTTTGGGGCCTAAAGCCACTGCTTTAGCGTTGAGCCGCCCTTGCCTGTGAATGATAAAGGGAACCATTGTTGCTTGCCATGATAATGCACTCCGAAAGGAAAACAAGAAACAGGAAAAAACGTCTTTTTTACTTCAACGAAGAGAGACTTCGAACCTGAATCTGATTTTTTAGACATGTAATGAAGGACTGGAGCTGCCTCAACCTGCAATAAAGTCTCCTTCTGAGAATTGGATATATGACTATGACGTTATATTATGTTCGGCCAAACTTCTAAAATCAACTTAGTATTTTTCAAAAAAGTACTTTTGGTGAGAAACAGATTTGTGTTTGGCTAATCAATTTGAAAAACACTTTTGAGCAACAATTAGTGTTTGGTCGAACTTTTAGGAAGTGCTTTCAAAAAGGATATAAACATCAATGTGACTCTTTAGGATAAAAAGACATGAAGTCGGGTTCTGTTACTATAACAGCTATGGCTTCTTACGTGATAAAAGCACCCTAGTTTTTTTCTAGTGCCACACCATAGTAAGCCCTAACTTCGTTCACTATTATAACAAGGGTGCTTTTATCGTGTTAGGAGTTGTAGCTGTAATAATAGTAGAACCCGACATGGTGTCTTCTGTCCTAAAGAATCGCGTTTATTTTTTTCAAAAGCACTTTTGGAGAGAAGCTACTTTTTTCAGTTTCATCTTCAGCTTCTACTCAGTCACCTTTTCTTCTCCTAAAATCTTGGCCAAACACCTCAACTTTGAAAAGAGAAGGAACTTACTTTTAGCCTTGGCGAAGCTTTGGCCAGACAGGTTAGTAATTAGAGAAAGAGTGAAGCTGGCTAGTTATGAAAATAAATGATAAACACCGAATGTAGGTTCTGCCAATTAATTACCTTGCCATGGGGAGATACTAGCTTTTGCAGGGCTGTGATCTTGTCCGTTAGGCCTCTCCACAACTCCTTTGTTTTTCCTCACTGACACCTGCAACACAAGCATAAACAACATCCTTTATGAAGCTAGACACTTAATCTGCGCTGCTGACCGAGCTAATCTTTACTGGAATACCTCTTATCATCACAAATAAAACAGGAAAGAGCAGAAAAACAAGAAGGGGTCATTTGGTTGTTGGTCAGAGTTATGCAGGAATTAGTTATTCCATCTTCTATCCTGCATAAAATTAAGTAGAGTCCCTAGTAACTTATACACGTATTAGTTATGTGAGATTTTGTTTCGATAAGCAAGATTCAACAGAGTACATCTTGAAAAATTTACATGACTGCAAAAGTGGGGATACTTTTCCTCAGTTTGATTGCCCAGTTGTGATACATATACTTTTGTATAAGCTAATTGCGAAAAAAGATCTCTTAGTTTGTCTTTCATTAGCTCTTTACCAGTGAGATGTTCTTTCTCCTTGGGCAAACTTACATCTCTGTTTCACATACTACCGATGAAAGGGTAGGAAAATGTCCGCAAAAGGGCATATATCCAATCATGGATCTAGAAGAGAAGTATCTAAGTATATGTTCAGTAACCAATAATTTAGCTGCACTATCAATCCATTAAAACAATACTCAATGGCAACATATCACCCGTTCCTCTGATGTAGCTGAATAATTCAAGGTATTACATAAGACTCAAAATGTAAGAAAAAAATGGTACCCTGGAAGAAATACTAATTGCTGCATCCAGGAGTAGTACCATAGTTAATGATATGCGTTCTCTCGTTTTTTGATACTTTAGCACAACATAGAGGTAGTTGGTCAAAAAAAAATTCAAGTGGTAATTGTTGTAAATGACCCCTATTATTTGCCCATAAATGAAGTCGTCGAAAGATTTGGCCAAGGTTTTTTGTGTCCATCCCACAATGGATGAATTGAAACTAGTTTACTTAAAGAAGAGGTTGCCAACATTAACATAATATTAGAAGATTACAAAAGGTCTTGGAAACAATATATAGTTAATATTATGTCAGATAGTTGGACGAACAACAAACACAAATGTTTCATCAACTTTTGGTTACAATCTCTCGCTGCCTTTATTTGGTGGTAGTGTAATAATGAGATTTGGCTACTAAAGCAAGATAATGGTACAAAAAGTAGACAAAAAAATAGGAATAATCACTAGCAATGGTTCTATTTTATTAGTGTTAAAAAAAAAGGATAATGATTATTGGCAACTCGGCCTCATATTTATTGGACTCCACATTGTATTGGACTCAAGCCAAAAGACACAAGCTGAAATTTCATCAATCTATACTTCCAAAAGAATAAGAAGATGCCAAGTTCATTTATGAACACCTTTGTTAGTTTAATGAGATTTTTCACAAATAATCAAGAGCTTCTTTGTCCTACTGTCACTCTTTGCCACATATAAGAGTAACACAAGATTTGGATCTATTTTTAACCAACTAGACTTTTACTTTGGGGTTTAACCCTATTTCATAAGACCCTATAAATACTAATCGTCGTGTGATTTTTCTAAGTTTGTATGATTGAAGATGGGAAAACCCTTGAGAGGTTGTAGAGAATCTAGTTCTACTTTAAGTCTCTGAGTTCTTCTAATTAAGGTATATTTAGTGGTAATTTTCTTCTTGTTCAGATTTAATGATTTAAGCTGTTTATTGGAATTCAAGAATCTGAAATATTGAAGCTCGAGCTATTGCTACAAATTCACAGGATAAAAAGCCAAATTATATAAAGTGAAAATCAGCTCCAGAAAGGTTCAGATCATGAGATAGTACACTTGCACAGTTCAAAACCAACTTCCCCGGAATTATAATGTAAATGAAATCAGCTTTGGCAGTGTCGAGGTACAATGAATTAAGCATGCCTAGCTACATTCAAAGATTCAGAAACATGGGATTATGAGAAACCTAAGCATTCATGCGTAATCTATCTAAACGATGATATTCCAATAAAAATACAGACAGATAATAGGAGCATATAAAGCTGTGTTACTCATGAACCCTAAAAATATAGAGCAGGTGGAGAAGAGATGCGTACCCAGATATTTCCCCAAAGCCTCCTCTCCCTAGGTTAAATTTGGTTAGACCTCTGTTAATGTCCTCTGACAGCTTTCTTTTCCATTCTGCATTTTTCATTTTTCTAAAAAGGAAGTTTCTATACATACAGATAGAAGAGCTGACCCACAAACCCACAAATACACAAGCAAATCCACTTCATTATCCAATAGTTCAGTCATCATCGGACACACAAACAACAGAACTTACATTAGTAGCTGGCTCTGAAGAGATAGGACCTCTCTGTACACTGCCCAGTGAATGAAAATCAGATAGGTCTAATGAATCAAAGTTACAGCCTATATCTGGTAAAGGTGGCATAAAATTAGGCCTGTTTGCACGAGATCGATTCTCCATTTCTTGAAGCAGTTCCCGTGCTGAGAGAGATGGATTTTGTATAGCAGGCAGTCCTCCAAGTCCATGGTCCAAGGACGTATTCCTAGAATCAGAAAGATTTACAGGTAATTGTTGCACTATGGGTGGCTGTATTGGATTTTGCAGTGTTGATCGAAGAGATGCAGCCACGTAAACGGGTCGTGGATGAACTGGCATGCCATTTGGAAGGGTTGACGGACTGTTAACAGACGTTGATGTTGGTCCCTTGAAACGCTGAAGATGTGGAGCTGGAGCACGAACTTCGCCACCTAATCGATGATTACCCCTGGAAGGAGTGATTGCACTAATGATAGGCGGCGGCCTGCTTATACTTCCTGCAGAAAATGTGGTTGAACGACTAACAGCAGCAGGTTGGCTACATGAACATGAACCAGCAACAGATGAAGATCTTAATGGAGGCAAACAAGCTTCTGCAGATTGTACTGAACCATTAGCAACTGGTGAAGATGAGATAGCAGTCTGCTGGGACTCCACAGGTTGGCGAGCTGAGGATGAACCACTGATTGTGGAAGATCTTAAACTCTGCTGCTGCCGTACCTGATCTGGATGCGGCATATAACCAGGAGGCACAACTGGAAAGAAACGATAGATACTAAAATCAAGTTTTTCATGTTGTGTTAATTGCCGAAAATTATACATGTGATGCACAATCCTTATAATTAGATAAAAATGAGTTTTTTGTGGGCCTTTGAACTAGATACAAACCAAGTACACGTGTATACTATAAGGAAATTAGCAATCTGAAGCATCAAATAACACAACTTCAAGAAATAGCAAAGAATTCTGGGTTGTAGTTTGAGATACATGAGGCCTCAGAAAGATATAGAATTCGACTAAAGACATTAAGCTTGCGAGGTAGAGATCATGGTTCATTCCAAGAACGAGATTTAATCAACAAGATTTAGCTGTTAGATATGTTGAACAATATGTGTTTTGGGGCCACAAAAAAAGTTGAAGTCAACAACACAATTCCCCTATGTCATAATTAATGTCGGTAAACAGCAAATATAGAGCCCTCTCTACCTTTATAAGGTAGGGGTAAGTCTGCGTACACACCACCCTCCCCAAAACTCCACGTGTGGGATAACACTGGGTATTTTGTTGTAAACAGGAAATATACAACTAATGTTTAGGAACACATAATACACAATTAAAATACTTTGCTGTATACCTGGAAGATCAGAAATTTTGACATCCATGAATGTAAATCTGAAAGCATCAACTAGAGCTTTATTCATGAGAATTTTGTTCTGATTCATATCAAGCTCCTTCTTCTTCAAAAGATATGCTGCCTCCACCTCCTGAAGCTTTAAATCATATTTCTTACGGATTGGTGCTATAGCCTCCTCTATCTCTTTCTTGCACTCAGATCTCAAATGCAATTTCTGTTCAAAGAGAGGAAAACAGGTTAATAAAATGATGCATGGAGTCCTGAGTTATAATCATGGAGGATATTGGACACAAACCATATCCTCAAGGCCCTTTGTCACTTGTTCTTTTTCTTTATGTATTCTTTCCCATTCTATATGAAGAGGGTCCGCATGGAAAGGAAGAGCTAAATTACAAGTGGCCATCTGATGGGCAGGACGCACGGATCCCTGAACAAAGGCAACATTAGTGTTAGTCTGAGAGATTACTTGACTAGGAAGTTCAGCAGAACCCTGAACCACTTGAAACACAGTTTCAGTATTCTGAGAACATACACACGGATTCGTAGTTGATTGAGGATGCAATCTACTCACTGCTGGTAAGAAAGATTGATTGTGGGTAACCCTAACGTCTGACTGAACAGATGCACAAGGCTCCAGATTTTCCCCAGCTGGAGAAACAGCTTGATGTGAAGGTCCTGCTGCATGGGGAGAGGATCCAGGGATTGGAATAGAGTTTCTTTCATCGTGGGCTTGAGGTGCAGACTCCCTGCGAGTATGGTGAGCGGCAACGGGAACACCATCATCTACTCTATGATGTTGCTCACAATTGCCAGCTAAAATTGCTTCAGAAGTGTTGTTTATATTATGTCCAGAAACAAGTTCAGTTTGCATTTCAATCTGGTTTTCACCAGGTGGCATATCGTTATTGTGTGTTCCATTATCTCCTGAAGAACGGGAACATTCATCTAAATTTACCTGATCCAGCATAAGTGAAAAACTATCAATAACAAATCAGTCTGATTATATCCATAACTCATTGAAAGAAAATGCATGTGCTTGCACAACATGTACACGATTTTTGGGAGATATAAGTGGAAAGACACCTGAGATAACACTAACTTACTTTACGAGACAGAATACACATCCTCTAGTTAAAGATATTTTAACTTTCCCAGGGAAACCCCTAAACTACTTGTGTCCAGATTTAGAACCTAAACAGACAACAGGATGATCCAACACATGCATCATATAAACGTGCAAAACAAAAACAAACATACTGGATTTTGCGGTAAAGAACTAGCATCATCTGAAGTAGGAACTGCTGCTACACAAGGCATGTCTGCTGGTAATTCATCTGGAGTTATTGGGTTTCCGTCAATGGGGCTAACTTTGTCTCTCTGGTTTCCAACAACATTTGGCAAAAAAGAATTATTTTCTGTAACCAATTCTTGAATAGTGTTATTTACTTCAGATATTTTATCATGTCCAACAGCTTCATTAAGAGCAACTTCAGATACTTCCAAACAAACTCTACTTTGTTTGTCCAATGCAACTTCACCAGTATGTTCTTTGGGAGACAGAGGAACCTTGCAAGCATTTTCCTCTTCACTGTCACCTGAATTACCGGCTTCATTAGACTGCTTAACAGCAGAAACTGATTCACTCCCCATGGATGTGATCTCAGCTAGCTCATCTGAAACTGAAGCTGCTAAAACATTAGTAGATTGAACAGGAAGAACATGGCACGCTGCTGGAGAAGATGCAGGTGCATCAGATGCTGCCATGTCACCCTGCAAGGCAGAGACAGCTGTCTTAGGAATACTGTCAGAGACATTTAAATTTTCCTGAGAGCACTCCATCTCGTCTCCAGAATCATGGCCCCTACCAGAGGAGTTTTCTCTGGTCTGCTGCGATGAAACCTTCTGCATTTCCTCATTCCTCATAGCAGAGTATTTAGCCTTAAGCTCTTTCAGTTGCTGGTCCTTTAGGCGTGTGTGCACTTCAATTTTCTTTGCAAACTTAGTTTCTAATGATTTTTGTCCATCCTTTGTTGCTGCAGTCTCACCATGTATAGCGCGAAGAACAGCTATCTCCAGTCTGCACTCCTCCTCTAGCACTTCATTTTTCTTCTCCCAGATTCTATGGAACTCCTCAATTTTCTCGTGTTCCTCTTGTTCCCGCATGGACATTCGTTTGCCATGTCCACACTGAACCTCCTTAATGACCTTTTCCCTTTGACTATCCCTAAGTTTTTCTGTAGGAGTCACAGTGCCTTCTCCACTTAACTCATTATCTTGTAACCTGTCTATGATATCAGTTTCCACATTCAGTGGGGCAGATATTGCAGCTTGTGATATGCTTTCCTTATATGGTTCTTCTCCAACAGATTTCACTGGTGATATAGAATATCTTGAAGAGCTTGAAGCATTACCGCTCGGATCCAATCTCCGCAAAAACATCTTCTTTAAGGAACGCAGCTTCAGATAGACATTGTTTGCCTCTTCTTTAGTGCATCTGAACTCTAGCCGTTGTTTTACGAGCAAGAATATATCGTCTTTGTCAATCTTTTCCTTTAAGATTGAAGCTGCAGCCCAAGACTGTAAATTACAGTAAATTAACAGCAATAAGAACACAACGATAGTAAAATCAACATGTAAATTTAAGGCTACTTTAAAGACATCTCAAGCTGCAAGAAGAGTCATGAACTGAGACAAACCCTTTTCCTCAAGCTTTCATACACACAAACTACTTTACCATTAGAAAAAATTGAGCATGTTAAAACTTGTGACCTTAACAAGTAAATAGTATTATTTTTCTCTTCTTTTTTCCGTGAGAACTGTGATGCCAGTATAAAAGTCCATTGTTGTGCAAAATAATACTTACTATGTCCCAATTTATGTGGCAGTGTTTGACTAGACATACAGTTTGAAAAAGACAGAAAGACTTTTGAAACTTGTGGTCCAAAAAGAAGCCATTGAAATTTGTGTGACTAACTATAAATAATCTCATTAAGGGTGAAATGAGAAAATTAAAGTTAAATTGTTTCTAAATAAGGAACTATGACCTTCTTTATAGGATAAACTAAAAAGTAAAGTATTGAAACTTAAATTGGGACAAAAGGAATATTGGGAATAATTTATACCTACAGTGAAATGAGAAAATTAAAGTTAAATTGTTTCTAAATAAGGAATTATGACCTTTATAGGACAAACTAAAAAACAAAGTATTGAAACATAAATTGGGACAAAAGGAGTATTGGGAATAATCAATACCTAGAGTTACTTGCATATACAACAAAACTAATCCTCAGTCCAAACAAATTGGGTCAGCTATATTCCTCACCTCCAAACAAACACTATACCTCAATCCCAAACAAGTTCAGGTCGGTTATATGAATCCTCACTAATCATGTTTCTCTAATTAAACTCATTGCATGCCATAATCATAACAAAGGAATCACAAAATGTTTTTTCCTTAACAATGTTTATAACTTCATCTATTAAAAGACTAAGCAAATTTTGATTTATGATTTGTTTTATTTACCTAGTACACACCCAAATCCAAGTTAAGTGGTGTATATCACGCGCTGCCACATATATATTTTAATAAAATATAATTAAAATATATAGTTTTTCTTATTATTTTTCTGTTTTTTTATATTTGTTTCCTGATTCTCTTTCTTTTTCTTTTTCTTTTTCTTTTTCCCTTATCGACATTTCACCCTTCGGACAGTACTACAAAGACCAAGCACTCCATCCATTGCACCACCAGAAGACCCAAAAGAGCGACCATGAACCACCCACCATCAACGACATATCCACCTTCTTTGAGATAACAAAAGGCAACTGCAACTGCTCCATTTTTTCGCGTTGTCGGTAATAAAATACAAATTTTAATCGGCATACGCGACCATTCCACCATTTTTGCAGCACTATAACAGGGGAAAAAAAGTTAATAGGAAAATTAGTCCCTTGTGTAAATATTCTGGTCTTTTTCCCGTTAAATCGACATCTGCAATGGGTTTTGTTCCTTATCGGGAAGTCTTCTTTGTTTAAGTTTTCTTGGGTTGAAATTGAACTCACGGTACAAATCTAATTGGGTTTAAGTTTGGAAAATATCAAAGGAGTTAATTATCTTAATCAGTCATTTACATATATGGAGGTTGACTTTTTTTTTTTAAGTAACTAACTTTTTTTCAATAATCACCCGAATCTGAATTACAAATCAAGCTCAGCCAGCTTAGTCTCATTTATAACACCATCCCATCCTACTGCTATCTACCAGACTCCTCATCAGAACTCAACAGGAACTATGACTTTACAAGCCATGATTTACAAGCATAAGCAATATTTCTAGTCAATCTAATCTCATCCACAACCTGTTGTTCATATATCCTGACATTCCTTTCTATCCAGATGGCATATGCAGTTTCAGCAAATACCAATTTAAAATCTGGGCTTTTTGGAGGTTGACTTTTTGTTGTAGGGTTTCACAATATTAATCAATTTGTTTTGTCAATTCCTCAGTTCCATAATTAGGAATATTTAATTAGGGAAACGTAGAAATATGCTTCTATAACTGTGACTATGGAGTATTTTAACCCAATCTTCATTTCAACCTATGAAAACGAAAAATGAGAAGTCTAAGAAAAGAGAAAGAACGGAAAAGAGAAAGGAAAATTAAATGCAAATATAATTGTTTTTATATTTGTGTTTCTTGCTCCCTTGACACCTCAGCAAATAGCTAAAATTAGTCTGGGGGGTCATAGGACCCTCGCAAAGTATAAGTGTGTAACTGGTAACTCAAAACAAGTCTAAGGGTGTTCTTAGCCTTTTCCCCTTTTTTCGTTCACTGACAAGATTATGTATTTATAGAGAGAGATAGAGAAAATTCACCTTTTCTTGTACAGTTTCACAGTTGTATTCTGGATTCTTAACTTCATCCCTATTTTAGTTCCTATTATATGCTGCAAATCTAAAGCAATGAATAACTTACAGTCAGAAATATCTCATATAAGCTTGGGATGGAACTAGGATTAGTTTTTGGGCACATAAGTGGTGCAGGGAGATCGAGTTGAAGGAAGCATTTCTTAATTTCTATCGCATTTCTTGCCAAAGAGATGACAGTCCAACAAATTTTGTAGGTCTCACGAGGGTGTTCAAAAGGAACCTTCATGATTGGTAGGTGGAAGAATTTCACAATTTGATAGAGCTTTTGTATGGCCTGGACATGCCAAACAACTTATTGGATTTCCTGAAGTGGCTGGAGAGTGATGACGGATTATTCATTGTTAGCTCCTTTTATAAGAGGATGCTAGTGAGAGATGAAGGTACCTTCCCCCGCGACTCCATTTGGATCCTAGAGCACCAAGGTCTTTGTATGTTGGCGGCAAGGGTGTGTTATGAACAACAGAGAAGCTGAGAAAGAGGAGAATCACCTATGCCAGTTGGTGTTTCATGTGTAAAAGTGTTGGTGGAAGTGTAGATCATCTTCTTTTGCATTGTAACGTGACTAGTCAGTTCTGGAGGGTAGCCCTTATTCCATAAATTTGCTTAGGATGCAATGGGTCATGTCAGGTATAGTGAAGGAGGTCTTGCAAATTTGGACTCATAGAAGGGTAAAGGAAAGACGGAGGGCGTGGTGCATTGCCCCCTTAGCAATCATGTGCGTCATTTAGAAAGAGAGGAATAGGAGGGCGAAGGGAAGAAACTAGTTTTTTTAAAAATGCAGAGTAGTGTTTTGTCCCTAGTTTCTTTTTGATGTACTTGGGAGGTCCCAATTGATGTAGGTTCTTTTCTTTTGGTATATGGCTTGTATACGAGGTTTCCCCCCAAATGTTAATAAAATTATTTATCTTATCAAAAAGAAAATTGGGGTGTTTGGCCATGAAAATTGTTCACTTTCATGTTTGGCCGTAAAATTCTGAAGAAGTTTGTTTTCACTTTTTCAAGAATTTTCAGAAATTCTAAAAACAACAAAAAGTTGTTTTCACTTCAAATTACTCACAAAAATTCAAAAACAACACTAATTTATTTCATGGTCAAACACAACTCCAATTTTCAAATATCACTTTTCACTTTGAAAACAAAAACTATTTTTTTCTATTTGCACAATGAAACATGACCAAAGGCCTACTTACAATCAGACTTACGGGAAAAGCAAGACAAACAATTGAGGAACATCAAGCTAATGTGAATGGATTTTGAAAGAAAGAAAAGGAGGGGATGTTCCACATGTATCTTTAAAGTAAGCTGTGATATTGTTTCACACTTCAGACCGTGCTCTGGGACGTATTTGGAAGCAGACAAGGTTTATGCATCGCCAATGGCACTACAGTAGATGTGTGATCAAATCTTGTACATAGAGTTGGGAGAAAACGAATTCAAATCGATATTAATCTGGTAAAGATAACTCCTCTTCACCGTCGAACGGATGTTTGATCTTTAGCTTGTGCCATCGACATGTTAACAGCGACACTTTTTCGACATATCCAAGGAAGGTGCTAATAGGGAACATACGAATGCTATAAAGCCTCATATGATGGAGGAAATGAAAAGGTAAAGGTCCAATTTGGTCGATCAATGACCCTTCGGGCTGGCCAGTGGTTTGGACTTGGGACTTCCATGTTGGAGGTCTCAAGTTCGAAATCCCTTGCTAGCGAAAGCAAGGGGTTTGCCTTCTGGGCCAAGCTCGTCGCACCGAACTTGCCTAATGCGGGTTACCTCTTTTGTGTGGTTTGCGAGTTATTGCATAGGAGTGGGGGTTTTACCCGGTGCGCATCCGAAGGGTAGCTGCAGAGGGTTTCCCTTGTCATCAAGAAAAAATTGGTCTATCAATGATTGATCCAGATACGCTCTATTAAAATTCAATGTTTTTAGATATGTTTAATGTATTTAACATTAATGAAAATGATTTTTCCTATCAAAGAACTATGAAAAGTACTACCTTCTCCCTGAACGAGAAGAGTTCCAACCCATATACATATCATGCAAAAGTAAGAACTTCATTACAAAAGTTGTGTTTATGGCTGATGTTGAACGTCCTAGATTTGATTAGAATGGAATCAAGAGGTTTTCAGGAAAAACATGGATCTTTCCTTTTGTGGTCAAGGAGGCAGCTAAACGGAATAGCAAAAATCGAACAGCAGGAACTTAGAAAATGAAACTTATTTTATCTATGACTAAAGATATCACTAGGGCTTGCTTAATCAAAAAAGTTCTTCTAGAGTCAAATGCTCTTATTTTTATTCAAAAAGAAAATGCAAGACCTGACATTAACGTCAACAATATAGAATTTAATGAAGTTGTTCACAAAGGTGGAATTGATATTCAGCTATGCTTTTTTAATCTCCCAATAATATAGTTTTGTATATTTTAAACCTCGAATTCTTTGGACCTATTAGATCCCTTCAAGTTTCAATATCAAAAGACACCTTTAAACTTAACTATTGATGAGTGGATAAATGCAGTTGAAACATCTTTTAATGAGATGAAAGTGGAACGACTCAATCACATGTTTTTAACTTTGCAACCTTGCATGGTTGAGGTGACGAAAGCTAAAGGTGGAAACAACTACAAAGTGTGACACATGAGGAAGGAACGAGAAGGAAGAAGTCTTCTGATTCAACTTTGTTATGATATTGATGTAGTTAATGAAGCTAACACTCTAATTCAAAGGTGATATGGGATATAAGCAATTCAATGTTACTAGGAAAATATCCTTTTTGTAAAGTTTGTTGTTCCTATTTTGTAGCCTTGGCATGTTGTATCTTTTGTATAACCCCTTTTTTATTAGACTCATACATTTAGAGACACAACAGTTATTTAGTTTAAGTAGTTTTATCCTATTTGTAGAGACTCATGCACATAAAAAGTTGTGAATATTAAGTCTATGTTTATCTTATGGACTTGCACTCGAATATGTTGATGCTAAAAGGGAAAATTCTTTGTTGAAATTATCTGCCGATACCTTTCATGGGCTAGCAATTATTGTAATATGGGGGGGGGGGGGGGGGGGGGGGGGGCGTACAACAAAATGGAAAAGAAGTTAAAAGTGACAAACGTTGAAAAAATTTAACAAGTTGTAATCTTTACTTATAAACATTCATCGACTTCTCCACCCGATAGAAGAATCACAACTAACTCTTTATAAATCCAATGGGTCCATGTTCAGTGCATTAGCTAATTGATGGTAATGATGTTCTTTTTTTTTAAGAAAGGTAACAATAATGATGGTAAGGGTGTTACTGGAATTTTAAAAGTAGAGTTACCAAATTAGGAAAGAGACATTCTTTTCTTTATTTGATAACCATGGTGGCGCCACCAGCTTGCACAGAGGGTAGGGTACCTCCCACTAACAATAGGTACCAGGCAATTCTATCCACCAAGGCTAGAACAGATGAGAATTAATCATCTAAGTGTTTTGTCTCTGCTGGGATGTGAACCTGAGACCTCATGACGCTCAACCCACTTCATTGACCACTAGGCGGCCACACCCTTGGGTGCAAGAGGCATTCTTTTTAAAAGAGACTAAAAAAGAAAAGTAAGACATAATTGAAACAGAGGAAGTAGCACTTATGAAGTGAAGCATCCAATCTATGCATTCCAAAAGTCCCACGCCCAAAAGAAATGTTTGGCACTTGAAGTACTCTTCTTCTTTTTTTTTAGAAAGGTTAAAGAAATTGAAGTACTTTTTTTCTAACTACTAGATCTCAATAAAGCTCCGGCTCAACCTACATTCTGAAATCCAATACCCTATATATTTTAATATACAATGTCTTCTCTAAAGGTCGATAAGTTCCAAAAGCTAAATGAATATGGATCTCCTCAAATATAACTAAATTCAGATTTGTCAAGTCTCGGGCAGTTTCTAAGAGACAGCCTCCACTGCATAGAAAATAAGGAAAGATAACGAAATCATTTGTGCTTAAAATACAAAATATGTCAGAAGTACTTTATTGAAACATAATAAAACAGGCAAAGAGATATTGGAAGTGGATGAGAAAAAAATGCTAACCAGAGATATCTGGAAAGCCTGTAAAATTGTTTCCGGCTCCCTACTAACATGATGATTCTCCATAATATATTCCAGAAATTTTTCCGCAGTATGTTTGATGACTTCCTGTATTTAGATTTTAGAGCCATATCAACACAAAGCAAATGACTGGGAGGTCATGACTAGGGTGCCAATCCTTAGTTTATTTAAAAGGAGTAATTACAAGTTCAATGTTGAGTATGGCAATCTTGCCAAAGTACCTTTTTTCATTTTCCTTTATAATCATCACAAACATAACTTCAGTTTTTCTAATGAGATTTCATACCAGCCCCCCATCACCACCCAAAACCCCACCCATTTTATAAAATAAAAAGAACAAAGAATGGGAAAGAGAAACGGAACAAACTATAGATGGCATGAGGTTCCTCATAGCAGATTAGGAAGGGCAAGATGAACTTCTTAAGAATGAGTTGTAAGCAACACAAAATGCTTTTCAAAAGCATCTTTGAGGAACCTAAAGATCATAAGAGGGGTAAGGGAACGAAATGCAACAGGAAAGGATCAACAAACTGTTGTATAAGATTCATTTTCAGGTTAGGGTGCTGGCGCATTTTAGGGAAGTTTGGAAAACCAAACATGTTCTAAGTTAGGAAGACAGAACAGCCAAATGGAAATAGCTTTAATAAAATAATAGAAGAATATTTGAGCTAATGGCAAACTAAAGGATAATGGGAGAACAATAAAATCTAAGATCACTCAATTGAACACCTTCGTTATTGAAAAATATAGCACTGATTTAGGTAAGATCAAATCAATTGTAGAACACAAGACAACTTCATTGACAGCTATTGAAGGAAGTTCGTTCTCAGACTGCAGCGCACTCAATCTTTTGGTCAATGCATTTTGACTCCCTTAACCGGAAGCTGAAATAATTTAGTCTTTTTAAGTGAAAAAATTCAAGAAGTGAATGATACGGAAGCTTTAAGGAAAGAGTTACAACAGCAAACACGAGCATTCGAGTACGTTTCTCCTAAATGTTCTACTACACAGATAATTTGGTTTAAACCACTAATAAAGCTCTAGTTAACACCTGAGGTAACTTAACCAGGACGTACTCCTCTCACCTGAACAGATAACTGACCCTTGCGACATTTCCCAGAGTAAACACATTTTACACCATTTTGTAGATATGATATTAGCATTCCCTTCAATGGGATACTGATAAAAATAAAATAAAAATATAAGACATGTAATGTATAAGTCAATACCGAAACTTTTATCACTCCAAAAAGTTTTGCCATCTCAGCTTTCAGATGGATATGGAGGCTTTTCTGCTCATTGTATAGCATTCTTCTTTCTTCGGGCTCAACCAGGTCTGCCTCATGCAACAGACTCGATTGAGATTTAGTACCATGCTCCCCATCAGTACCATCATCTTCACAAGCATCTGAACCCAATAAAAACATATAAATTAGGTGCCACATGTAATCAATCCGCAAGACTATGTTCATCTAAAAACAGCTAAATATATGGTGCAACAAACATACACTAATAGGAGGATAATCTATTGAATATGGTTGACTCAAGAACTACGTCCTTTCAACAACAAAAAAGGAGAAGAATAACAGTAATAAGAAAATGAGAATTTCAAGAGAACGATTGGCCTACTGATGCAGTACCTTCTTTCTTTTGTTTTTTGAATAATAACTTGGAAGTTCTGCCATCCGTTTTTTTCCTTTTTAAATCAATAGGTGTTGTAGTATTCTTCTTGGTAGTGCTTACACTTTCAGATTCCATTGTCAGATTCTTCACAATCTTCTCTTGTTTCTCCTTCTTTATACTAGACGAATTGGATTCTGTGCCTAAGTACTTTGATCTTGACGAAGTAGAGCACCTTTCAGACCTTCTTAAAGGGCTTGGAGTGTTCTGTTGTTCAAGTCCCGCAGACTTCTTCTTAGCAGGAGGCATGGATGGGGTCCGCTTCTCAAGGCGCTCAGACTTCCGTTTACTTGCAGGGGTTAAATCCATTTGTTTAGATGAGGCTTCCTTGACCGAGGATCTTGTGGATCTATCTGTCTTTCCCGAGTCAAAACTTGATGATCCTTTACTAACCAGTTTGTTTTTTGAGTTATTACTATCATTATCCCTACTTTTGCTCCCGGATCCAGCATCAATAGCCATCTTAAGCTGTGATAAATAAACCTCAAATTACGTCAGACAATTCTTACTATTCCAAGTACTAAAAGATGTAGTAATCTGATGCAGAAAAACTAATGCGCCCGACAACAATTGATGCTGAAAAATAAAAGGGTGCGAGATTAAAAGCCATCCTGCAACAAGGCTCTATCCAAATTTGCTCAAGCCCACTGAAAAATCCAGTAAATGTCAAATTGACAATTATCCTGGAAGCCATTTCATTGACTTGGAATCAGTTTACCCGACCCAAAATTTAGCTACATGCCCCATCTCTCAGAAAAATTACAAATAGTTATTTCCTACATGCAAATTATTGTTCCAACAAATTATTATTTTTTTGAGAAAGTTAACTGATCACAAAACAAATTATCTTGACCTAAATTTCAAAAGGATCTAGTTCAATCACTTATACCAAAGCAATCCCCTGTGTGCTATCAGGGTATCACTATTCAACAGCAAGATTAGCTTATCCCTAAAGTCTATCTGCCAGCATGTAAGCTCTGAAAGGATTTAGGTGTGTTTGGTTTGGTTAGTCAAAAGACTTTGAAAAACATTTCTCTACGAAAACAAGTTCCTTAAATGAGGAAAATGACTTCCCTGATGAAAGGAAGGAAAACAAGTTCCATAGTGACCCTCCATGTTCATTGTCTCCTCCCCACCCACCCAACATCCCCAACCCCCACCTATTGACCATCCCACCCCCGCCACCCCCACTCCCATGATATTTTGATAGATTTTACTATATAAATGCTCTTGGGATAATTTTTTTTTGCTTACTTACAAACAAAATAAAATAAGTAATACCCCATCATTTTCCATAAAAACATTTTCCTTCGTACTAGACACGTCCTTAGTCAAAAATAAAAATAGGACATATAATAAGTTTTAAGCAGCAGATATGGGGTAAAGCATCTCTCATTTCTTTTTTTGAAGAATGGTAACATTTCAGTTATGAGGGTACAACGTAGCTCTGTTGAAAAATGTTAAAGAAAATTTCTACATTTGAACTATTCACTTGGTAGCAAAACTCAATATTGTATATCTGTTCTGAAAAGAACTGGAATAAACCAAAAAAGGGGAATTTAAGAGTGCATAATTTTAGCTCAACTTCAAGAATCCAATTCCACTCAAACAAAACAAAAATATACAGTTTGTGCAAACCCCAACTCAAGAACATGACAAATACATATAAAATCAACTAAAAATAGTGCAAAAATATGGTACAGTCCGATCCAGCTTCTCCAACTGCTCTTCATACAAGTAACAACCTTGAATATTGTGAAAAGAAAACATTTTTACACCATGCATGCGGTCCGTAACACCGACATTGTTGTTACCCTTGAGAAAAAAAACACCACCATGAACACCAAGAAATTGTCCGACCACCTAGAATTTACAGTGGTAACAAACAAGAAACATACTTTAAAACACCTCCAAATAACTGTAATGTGCTAGAACTTGTTCACTGCTATGAAACAGCAGAAATTTCCTCCTAAATCGTTCTGATGGAAACAATACTTGTATATCACTTTTGAATAGAGATGGAATAAACCCAAAAAAACTGACTTTAAGCTAGCTTTTGGCCATATATTTTGAAAATTTATCATCAAATATTTGTTTGGTCATACATTTTGGATCAGGTCTTCAAAAAAAAAAAAAAACTTCCAAAAACTGCATGTCCAAACACTACTTCAAGTTCCGAAAATCCCAACTTCCTAAACTCAAATTTCAAGTTTCAAGTTTTCAACTTCAAAATCTGCTGCTCACAAGAGCGTGCATACTTCTAGCTTAAATTCAAAAATCCAATTTCACTCAAAACCCAAAAAAAAAGATTAAAAAAATCACACAGATTAGACAGTTTATGCAAATCCCAACTCAAGAACATCACAAAATTCTAACAAAATCAACCAAAAATGCCACATTCAAATACACCTTCTCCAATTACTCTACATATCGTGAAAAAAAACAATTTTTACACCATGCATGTAGTCAGTAACTCAAACATTGCAGTTAAATCAAACAAAAAACATCACCATGAACACCAAAGAAAAAAATCCGATCCAAACCAAGAATTTACAGTGATAACAAGTCAAGAAACTTACATTAAAACACCCCCAAATAACTGTAATGTGCAATAGAACTTGCTTCACTTGCTATGAAACAGCAAAAAATTTTCTCCCAAATCGCTCCGATGCAAAACCCTACTTCAACAAATCCCTAAAAATTGAAATTTGTTGCCGCGATTTTAACTTATAACGGGCCGAGATAACCCGGCAGGCGTTTCACTTTTTTGAAGTACTTTATTACTAGTTAGACATTTGTACTCATTTGGATATATCTTCACAAAATTTATGTCTCTTAGTCAAACACCTTTTCATCGTTAGTCGATAATTTGACTCGACACAAAATTTAAGAAGAAAAAAAAATTATTTATTTTTATTGTCATTGTTCGACTTGATACTGTCATTAAAAAATAATTATTGATATAAGTATTTTTTATCACACTATCTCTACTAATTACTCTTTCCGTTCCATTTTATATGTCATCCATTTCTATAAATAGTTAGACCACAATATTTGTCATTTTATAAAATTTATGTATAAATTATCATATTTTATCTATTATACCTTGATAGAGTAGTTAATTAATCTTGAAAATATATTTATTTATCATTTATTATAAAGTTGACTTAAAAAAACATTAAATAAGGGTAGAAGGGTAAAGTTACATAATTTCTTAATGCAAGTGCAAAGTAAAAATGTGACATATAAAATGGAACGGAGGGAGTAATATTTTTTGGTATTAAATTTTAAAAAATGATATGGAAAATTGCGTTCTAATGAGGGAATCAAGATGCTCAACTAGAGTAGATAGGCGAACAACAGGAAACTCAAATTGTACACTATTTACGACACTACCAAGTATATGTATTTAATACTAAGGGTAAAACATGAAAAAAATTGTATTTTCTTGATATGTCAAAAGTGACAAGTAAAAATGAAAATTTATTTTAAGAATAAGTGACAAGTAAAAGTGAATGGAATGAGTAGTTTGATTTGATACAAGATTTGAGAAAAAGATATAAATGTTTTGATCTAAAATACGATGCTAAAATAGACATTTTAAAATTAGATTGTTACCCCCCCCCTCCGGGCCCAAATTTCTTGTTCAATTTTCCTCTTTACTTGTCCATTTGACAATTCAAGAAAGGATAAAAAAAAAATTACCTATTATACTCTCAATTAATTATTTTTGAAAAGGTAGAAATTCTTGAAAATCTTAAATTTTTAATTCACCCACTTCATAATTAATAGGGTAAAATGATAAACTTACTATGTCAATCATTGTTTTCTTAATAGGTGTATCAATTCAAAAGTTGACAAGTAACAAGGGACAGAGAAAGTATTAGATATAGAAATGAATCATTTTCTTGAAATTGACTAAAAAGGAAAGTGAGTTCAAATTATTGATCATGTTTTTTTACAATTACACATGATGGTGGTCGTTTGGTAATGTGTATAAGAATAATGTTAAATACAATGTATAAATTATGAGGATATCATTTCTTATGCATTATTTGGTTTGGTGTATTAAAAATGATATGAATTGCATAATTTTAAATTTTTATATATTTAATAAAATACCTTCCACAAATATAGTAAAAATGTGGATTTTTTGGGGGAAATATAATGAGATTTAATTTAATTTAACAATAATTGTTTGAATTCACATTTATTAGTTTCTGTTTTGTAAACTATTTTATTTGGTAAATGATGCTTAAATAAATAAAATTTAAAAAGACTACAATAAGAGATTTCATAAGCCATGGTTTTTTCTTCTTCGTCATCCCATTCAATATATTATTCTTAATGATATTAAGTGAATTCAAATCATCTAAAGTTTTATACTTATACATGTACATACAATTTCACCTATTATGTTCTCTATTTTTTAGTCCACAAAAAGCAACAAATTATATGTAGGTAGGACTGTAGGTTCATTAATTATAAATTACTACACTATTACAAAAAAAAAAAAAAGATTCCCCTATCACTAATTAACAAAATAGACTAATACTTTTCTAATGGGGAGTAATTTCCCGCAGATGATCACTCGACTTTTATTTTACTATATCAAAGTTATTATATTATTATTAACTTTTTAATGAAAAATCACTCAATCTTCTTAAGTATTACAAAAAGTCATTAAACAACTATTTTTATACTCAACTTTTCTTCGGTATTATTGAATTGTCTCATTTATTTCCACTTAGTAACATTCTGTTGAGTATATTTTCGGTTAAGAAATATAGTTTAGCGACTTTCGTGATACATAAATAAAGTTAAGATGATCTTTTTCATAACAAGTCGATAGTTGTCTTTAACCTAAAACATTTGACAGAGAATGGTTTTGGACATGTAAGTGCCCGTTTGGATTGACTTATTTTAGGTGCTTTTAAGCCAAAATAACTTTTAAGCAGTTTTGAAGTGTTTGTATAAAGTTAAAAAGTGTTTATGAACACTTATTTTAAAGCCAAAATAACAAAAATAAGTCAAAAGTCATAAGTTAGAAATTCTAACTTATAGCTTATAAGTCATAAGCCAAAAGTCAATCCAAACAGTCCTAACACTTGTGATACATAGTGAATAATGTAGCTACAAAAAGACATCAATTGCCTTGGCAAGTACAATTAATTGATTGTGACTAATTAACAAGTAAACAATACATGATATTGAATGGAACACCAGATGTTGAAAATCATACCATTCTTGCAAGGACTTTAATGATATCATCCATAGATGGCCTATGAAGAGGATCATCTTCAATACAAGCTTATGATACCGAATGAAATATATGACTTCAGTACAGATATCAAACAACAGATGTTGAAAATCATACCATTCTTGCAAGGACTTTAATGATATCATCCATAGTTGGCCTATGAAGAGGATCATCTTCAATACAAGCTTTAGCCAAAACAGCTAAACACAATGCCTCAGCTAGAGGGTAATCTTCCTTAAGACATGGATCAATAAAATTCTTCAATTGTTCAAAACATCCTCCTTCATTAACACCCCCTCCCAAAAATGTAATTGAATCCCTCAAAAAATTCCCATCAACATCTTCTTTCCCCGATATGAGCTCAAGTAATACTACTCCGAATGCAAAAATATCTACTTTTTCAGACACCGAGCCATGTACTAGATGTTCGGGTGCAATCCACCCTCCAAGACTTCCTATACTTCCAATGTCCCTACTCGTTGCTGTTCCAACCCCTCCTTTAGCTCCAAAAATAGCTAACTTAGCCCTCCAATTCGCGGTCAAGAAGATGTTTTTGCTATTGATGTTCATGTGTGTGTAAGGTGGAATAGTACAAAAGTGCAAGTAATGTAACCCTATGGCAATGTCAAATGCAATTTGAGTCCTTTTGTGCCATTTTAAAGAACCAACAGAGGAATTTGACAAACAATCCCTTAATGTACCATTTGATGGATATTCGAAAACAAGATATGATCCTGTTATATCATCTTCACCATAACAAACACCTTGTAATTTCACAATGTTAACATGATTGATTCTTGAATGTACATCAATCACTTGTTTAGTATCATCGAATCGTATTTTCTTGATTAATACTTCAACTTTATCGACACATCCCCTGTATACGTTGTTACTTACCTTACTTTCTTCACTAAAATTACATGTCGCGTTTGTCAATTCATCTATGTTGTATTCTCCCAATGTGTACTTTATTCCTGCAAATAAATCAGGAGATAAACAAGAATTTGTTGATGTTCTAGTAGTCGTTGGACCGGATATTGTTGGAGAACTTCTTGGAGTTGAACATGAAGTAACAGAACCCTTATGTATCGTAGAACGATTAATACATCTTTCTTCCTTGAATTTCCTTAACGCCCTTATGTATAAACCACAAGCGATTAAAGTTGCTACAAGAAGGAGAAAACCAACAATTGATCCTGAAATGTAGAGTTTCTTTAGTTTTTTATTTTTTGTTGATTTTTCTACGAGTTGTGTTGGAAGAAATCTAGGACTAGGAGGTTCAGAGTTTTGAATACTGAAATTGATTGATGGTTCTTTACTCAATGGTACCAAAATTGTTGTGTTTGAGTATACAGTAGGATTAAAACTCAAATTATTCACTCTCCATATATCTTCAACAGGAATCTTGAATTTTTCACTTACTTTTCCTGTATCGTCACCTGATATAAAAGGATACGTCACAAGGTACTTTAATACAGGACCAAATAATTTATCAGGACACGCACATTTTAAAGGTACAATCAACTCTGTTCCACCTTTGATTTCATTGTCGTTAGACATTTTGGTGAAAATGTTTTCTTGAAAAAGCGTGACAGACTTAACTAGACCTTCAAAAACTCCACAAGCAACGTCGTTGAATTTTGTGTTTGTAGGTGCAATGTAACTAACATTTGCTTGAAAGAATTCACCTAAACAAGAACATTGAATTGGAATAATCACCTCTCTTCCAATTTCAAGAATTTGAGACGAAGACGAGACGTTGTTCATGTTGAGGAGTAATTGATCATCAGGATTCAATATCCCAAACAAGTATGAAACATCAGAGATTGTTGTGAAATCTTGATTAGCTCTATAGATCAAAAATGTTTGACAAGAATCATTTGGTGAAGTACATGTGTATTTTGTACCTGGAGAAGTTATACTAGAAAAACATGAAGTTGAATCATAGTATTGTTGGCCATAACTTGAGCCAATAAAGGTCAAAATTACTAGTAGAAGCCAATGAAAAATCATGGCATGCAACAAGAGAAAAAGTGAATAATCAAGAATGTGGCAAATGAAAGAATGATGTTGATATGGGAGGGGAGAAAATAAGATGATGGAAGAAATAGTATAAAATATTTAACAATTGTTACACCAAACATATATGATGAATGGAATATTCCACATCAGACTGGGACGAGATCTTATTTTCTTTGAGCTAATTTTTAACGTGTGAGTAGGCCTAAGACGCATTCTTTATCTAGGGCCGCTCTTTCTAGTTGTTTTGGTACAATTAGGAGATTCTCTAGAAGAAATATGTCAAAGGGATAAGGACTATTCAAGCCTTATAAGGAGTCTAGGAATTTAATTTTATCTTGGTTCGAAATGGGATCATTCCATTCATCAATATATACATATATATTATACATCTGCCGCGTATTATTATTATTATTGGATGAGCGACTATTTAAGTTAATTTCTCAAAAATGAATATTATAAAGTTCAATCAGATATCATCATGGCAGGCCAAGCAGTGAAGTATATGAAAGGGAATTTCCCATTAATTAGTTTTATTTATTGCAATAATAGTAGTAATAGCCAATTGTGACTGAATTGTTTGGTTGTGGAAAATTTTATATTATATTAAGTAGCCGGCCACAATTTGTATATCCAACTGTTTTCTACTTGGCAAATAAAAATATAGACAGAAAAAATAGTATGGAATATTTTCTTGATGTTTATAATAGAACCTCCTAAGGTATCTAGCTAATATATAGTGTGATACAAGTAGGGTTTTTAAAGAATTCCGAGTTAAAAGGCATACAGGTACCCTTAAAACTGAGCCACCTACTAAAAAAATAATTATTTAAATGGATAAACAATCATTTGATCAACCGTTATTAATTTGGACAAGTCGCGATCAAAACCTAGTGATTTGTCCGTTTTGGTTATATAAAAAAAACAGTATCTCTTTATGCATTTTTGATAATAAAAGCGGTCATTTTAGCTCCGAATTTAAGTTTTTACCCGTCGGTTTCATTCGGGTGTGAACATTATCGATTATCGAATATGTAGCTTGTAAATTTGATAACCAAACCAATAAGATTTTGATTATTGGGTTATCTTGATCATTTCCTACTACTAATTTTTTTAATAGAATTTAGCGACAGATAAATTTTGTAGCTAAATAACAAAATTCATCACTAATACTATTTAGCATTGAATTAGTAACGAAATTTCATAAACTACGAGCAAAACAACGACATATTAGCAATGAAGTTTATAGTAAATTCCAAATTTTTTCAGTAGTATACATAAGTTTGTTGAAGAAAAAACTACAAAATAAAATAATAGAAAATCATATGGACAACAAATGAGTTTTTAATTACTAACAATTTTGTACACAACTAGGTATGCCACTTGTACCGCTTGCCTAAAGAAGAATTGTTTCAAGAGTGATCAATTCTAAGAAATACCATAGTATATATATATTCCAAAAGTGTTTCGAGTAAAATGTACGCAAGGATAAAAATGTAATTTTACTTTTCTTATCAGGTTATCGAGTTATCCATTAAATAAAGTGACAAATCAAGACTTAAACAAAAGAACTCAATAATCATAGGACACTTAATCATTACAAAATTGACAAACTAATATCTCGAATCATTAACTCAATAACCTTATTAATATCAATTTGGTTGTTGATTTGACCCAAAGTTAGCATACCCCTATATTTTTTTTGATGTGAATCTGAATTTATTGAGCATAATATAATATGGTTATTGAGCATCGAATGAAAACTATATTGTAACTCTTTGATGAATGTTTGACATAATTCTGTCCAATTAACAATTATTTGATGGTTTAGTAATTATAATTAAAGAACCTTTCAACATTTGTTGCTTTTTGTGGGGTTGTTGAGAGAATAATTGATTAAGACAAATATGTCAACAACAGAAATATTGAGGGGCCCAATGATAACAATTTACAAAGAACTAAATGACTTCAATTATTTTGCTATAATAATTTAATATTGAATGATCAATATATGATACAACAAATAATAAATATACAATATAATGGAAAGAATTACAATCATGTTATAAATAATAAAAATAAATAAAGGCAATTTCTAGCTCATATATTTTGAGCTCTTATTTTTTTGGTACAATAAACAAAATCATCATAATTATTATAACTAGAACTATAGAAATATATTTTATTTTTGAGATTATATTATAGAATAATCAATTATTCTTTAGGATCATTTGGTCTATAGAGTTGAATTGTTCGTTTGTTTGTTGCTTGGACTGGTCTTGAATTTGTGTCAGATTCCTACAAAATAAAAAAATAAAAAATCGAGAGTGTTATTGAAACGATTTATAGGTACACAAATATCTACGACTTATATTGAGACGGAGGGATATACTTATAAGACTTGCTATGAAAACTTATATATTATCATATGTCAACTTAATTTATCGTTGATCAATTTTAATGTCAACGTATATTATAATTAAGTTAAATCTAAATATGAAGCTAGAATAATTGATAAATTATTAGGATATAAAACATAATTCTAAATAACTCACATCATGAACTGCTTCGCGAATTAGCTTCATTTGTTCTTTTGTAACAGTCCTCACCTGATAAAATACAAAACAAATGATATCGAATATTAACTTCAAGATACATTACAAGCATGAAATATTGCGCTTTGACATGAATAATATGTGTTGACTGATTTCACAGCTCAAACTCATAATTTTAGAGTTTTGAAAATTACCTTTCTTACAATAGTCCATACAACATCTTGAGTGCAAGGAGGAACAGTCAAGGAGCCAATATATCTATAATATTTTCTGCTACCCAACTTCACTTTTTTTGGATCAATTACTCCTATATTTCTCTCCACATTTTTTATATGTGCTAGAGCTTTCAAATCACTCTCAATCTGAAATTAAATATATATTATAATCAGTGACGTACACATAATTTTTTGTGTGTGCTAGAGCTTATAATAATGTTGAATTTTTTTTATACTGTCAGTGTATAAAAAATTAATTTGTGTTTAGTGTAATGTACCATAGACAAGAAGGGATCAGCTCTTCCAATTTTGTACATTATTCCAACAACTGCAGTCTTTCCATCTTCACTTTCATGTACCATATGAACCTCCAAATCAAATCTGCATTATTTAATTCATACAATATTTGGTTACAAGAGAAAAAAAAATAGACAGCTCGATGCACAAAACATTTCGTATTCATGCAGGGTTTCGTGAAGATCAAGACACACATCATGAGATGTGATGTGTAAACAACCTATCCTAATATAAATATTAGTGATTGGTTCCAATCACTCGAAAGTCAAATCAATGAACTATAAGTCACACAGAGATAATTTTATCGTTACACTGAAAAAGTACTATTATATAATAGTAATAAATAAATTAAGTACCTTCTTCCATTGATGGTATGTTCAGAAGGTGAATGCCAATGAGCTTGATTGAGTTGATATTTAGTTCCATTTATTTTAATATGTCCAGCTCCACCTTCCCATCTTAACTGCAAGTAATAAATAATTTATTATTCATCACAAGAATAATTTTTAAATAAAATAAAATAAAAAATAAATCTTTTAAATTTCATTGGAATTTAATTTCCAAAAAACTATACATACATTTACTAATTAATTAATACAAGTTGCTAATGTAACGACCCCATATCAAGAAATTAAACACCTAACTTTATATTATATAGTTACAAATTCAAAAAAGTAAGGTGGTAGGTTAAATAGTAATTAACAGTAGACAAAAATGATTGTATATTTGATTAATTTCATGTGTAGTAGGTTAAGTTTGTTCATTTTATGTTCTTTAGTTAGTGATATATGAAAAATATTTAAAAAATAATAATATTAACATATATTGATTATATGAAAGGAAAATGATTTCCGTCCATAAGTAGAAAAAAAAACATTTTTCCTCTTTTTAAGTTATTTGAAAGAAAAATGAGTTCCATCTTACCAAACAGATCGAAAAATATCTTACCATCATATCATGTCCTCTATTCAAGAGAGTAGCATAGGATGATGTTTTGTAGCTTCTATGAAGTCTTCCCAAATGAGAAACAACTTCAACTCTCTCATTTAAAAGATCAATTGGAGATTGCAATTTTCCAGAGTTACACATTTTCCATTCTGGATGAATTTCACCCCAATGTGTTGGTCCATTTTCACTCTCTCTATCATAACTAAACTCACTTTCATCATCTGTAAAAAATAAATAAAAAATCATGAAAAAATATTATAATTAGAAATCATAGTATATAGTTGTAAATCGATAGATAAAACTCTCTTTTAATCATCTTGTGTCAGATGTAGCATAAAGTTGTAAATTGAGACACAAATGATTATTAGAGCTCGATCATAATTGAATGGCAAGAGGTCTGTCAATCTGGTTGTTCGTCAAAAGACGAAGCTCTCTCTTTATCATCTTGTGTCAGATGCAATGTAATGATGTAAATTGAGACACAAGTGATTATTAGAACTCATAATAATTGAATGGAGAGAGCTTTGTCAATCCGATGTTCATCAAAAGATGAAGCTCTCTCTTTATCATCTTGTGTCAGATGTAACGTAAAGTTGTAACTCATAATAATTGAATGACAAGAGCCCCGCCAATCCAGTTGTTCATCAATAAACGAAATTGTCTCTTTATCATATCATGTCAGATACAACGTAAAATTATAAATTGAGACACAAACTATTATTAGAACTCATAATGTTATTTGAATGACAAGAGCTTTGTCATGATTCATCAATAGAGGAAATTTTCTCTTTTATCATCTCGTGTCAGATACAATAGTTTAAGAGACAAATTAAAGAATACTAACCAACTTCATGACATGTTGCAATGAATGCATTTGTGAGGAAAAGAAAAGAAAGGAACAATATTGTGTTGGTTCTTGTAAGCTTTGTCTCCATATTTATTTTCCCAAGAAGAAAAGAATTTTGTATTTTGTTGCTGTTAAGGATGCAACTTAAGTAATTTAAAGTTTGCTTATATAGAAGAAAAATTTAAGCAGTCTTAGTGGAAATTGAAATGTGAATGTGAAATTAACCAACAAAATCTTAAAAGCTATCTTTGACTACACATGAAGAAGAAGTTTCTAGGCTCTAACTATTTCAGGTGAACATGTTCCCTTTTGGTTTCTTGTACGATGTCCTATATTCATAGTGTGAAATAAGACTTATTTCATTTGTATTGCATAACACATATTTTTGGCATAATATATAAACATATCTTTTAACTTGACTTCAACTGATATCTATGTCTTTTTCGGGTACAAAACTTATACAAAACTAAATAGACATATTTGTCCTAAATGACGTTTTATATGACAATTTTGTATCCTATGTGTTTAATTTTACATAAATTTAAGTGACTACTTGTGCACACTCAAAATTGAAGGACATAAATGTTAGTTGAAGCCAAGTTAAAATACATATTTATGTATTATGTCCATGTTTTTTATCATGATATTTTTCGTTCTTAAAGCTTGAACTCTAGATCTATCATTAAGGTCGGTCATGAACATAGTCGATTCGTCTTATCGATTGAGTTAGGGGATCGCTAGGGGGTTTAGATTTTATTATAAAATTATATTATATATATAATAACGAATTTGTAATTCATAGGGAGTTTGATATTCATATTGAGATCATGTCTAATTAAATTGATTCATGTTACATAACACACATACTTTTATCATTTTTAATTTTATTTTCAACCCTACTCGCATTCGAAATCTATCCTTGGAAGTGAAAGAGACTTTATTAATTTTTTTATTTCGTATACTTATTTTAAACTTTTATTTCTTTAGTAAAAATATTGATTCGACTTTGTGACAAAATTTCATTCCACTACAACCTTTAGCGATAGTTAAGCAAGTTTGAAGCATATGTTGTTTTCTTTTAATTAAAACATAAAAAGACAACCGACATCTCTTTTTCAAATATATTTCCTTTTTGACTCTTCATGTTGGAAATATATTATATTTCAATTTTTCAATCAAATAGAATTAAATGAATATTCATATTGTCAATATTATTTAGTTGTAGTTCTTTTTTTTCTAAGTTCTTATTTTCTCAAAATCTAAACTTATCTTTATTTTTAATCTGTATTTTCACCCGAATATTCTTAAATCACAAGTAGTATAAATAAGCGTCGATTAATCATTATTAAATATGTGAAAGTCGATCTTTTTAAATTTTTATTAAATTATTTATCGCTAACTCAACCATTTTGCTATTTGTTAAGGTAGAATCCATCAAAGAGCAATTTGGTGGCTGCAGCAGCGGGAAGTACTAGGAATTTCACCTACCAGTAATGACCGTAATAAAATATTGTAACTTACGTATAAAAAAAATGATATACGAAGTGATTAAATAATATATTCTGAGTACCCTTAACAAAATAAGATATTAAGAACTATTTATGTATATATTTTTTTTAAATTGCACAAATAGCCTTATTAAAGGGTCTATTTTTGCAACAAAAATATAGTAAGATTTTGCGATATTTAAAATGAAGCAGAAATACTTTGATTTCAAAACGCAGTAAAATACATGCCAACGTATGCATGCACTAATGCACGTATAATATCTCATTTTAATTAAAATTACGAGTTATATTATATATTTGATTGTAATTATATATGTATATATATAGGTATTTTCAAAGTAAAAATTGAATGTATATCTGATCAACTTTATTTTTATGTCATTATATGTGTTTGTATGTATGGACACTAACAATTAGAGTTTTTAGATACACAAAGACGTATATATATACATGTTATAAAATTGTATAATTCGTTATGGTATGTAATTTTTTAAAGTGCCATTATATGGACAGAACGCTGCGAATTTTGATTATTATTTTTCTGTTTTTTTTATTGCAACCTTCTAGACACCATTGGGAATCCTTAATTAATTAAAGTGATTTTTAATTTATTATTTAATTCTTTGATACTTGAAATTATTCTTTAATTTGACATAATTACAAGTAAAGTATTATATGCTGATCATTCTGATGACCTATCAAGTATTTCTAGAATATTTCATTTCCTTAATATTATAATAAACATACAAAATCTATGAATTGATTTTGAATCCTTTTGTTTTAATTATTTAACAAATTATTTTATATGTTAGAATTATTTGGAAATTGTTTGTTATATTTGACAAGAACCTGATGTTGAAAAATAAAATAAATAAATAATATTCATGTAGAAGTGTGGATATCTTGTTCTGATCTTTTAGGGTCAAATATATCGCGACATAATTTTCACTAATCCAGCAATATAGTTTTTGACTTCTCCCCCTTTCTAGCATACAACTCCGGATTAGTTCAAATTCAAAAAGCACATTCATGCAATATAAAATTATTCTATTTGTACAGTAAAAAAAGTTGAAGACTTAAAATATTTTTCATCGTCTCGAATACTATATAGATTGTGTTGTATTGTATATGTTTTTTTATTATTATTTGCCACCTTCTAGACACTCTAGAGAAGCCTTGGAGAGTTGTTGCGTGTGGCAACCCTTTAATTAAAATAATTATTCTTCTATGATTTATTTGATTAATTGATAATTGAAATTGTCCTTAATTTGACACAATGACATCTATAAGTAGCTATGCTGATTGTTTCAATGACCTATCATGAATTTCTACAATAATAATAATAATAAAAATCTATGGATTAGTGTAAATTAAATAATAACAACAAATTCAATATAATTTTATAAGATAAAAATAATAATATACACAAACTTTATTCCAGCAAAAGTAAACATGTGTGAGAAATACACTATTCATGCCTAATATTTACACCAAATGATGTTATATAAAGTTAATCTTATAAGTCAAGAGTCAAAAGTTAAATAAGATATACATATTGTATAAAAATAAGCATTAAGTATCCAATTTTGTTAGGCTCGATTGATCAAAATTTTAAAAAAATATATTCGTACTAAAATATGTTTTTTTAAAATGAGAAAAATGACTTATCTACTATAGAAGTAGGAAAAACAAATTTCATACCATCATCCTGTAGCCCCCATCCCCATCCCTACTTAGTTTTCGTAGTATTTGTTTAGATATATACAAATACTTTTAGAATAATATTTTATTATTTACATACCGAACACAAAAAATAGAAAAATAAGAAATCGACTTATTTCCCTAAAAAACGTGTTTCGCGAAAATATTTTCTTTCGTACTTAAGATATCTCTATAAGTATAAATTTGGAAGAAGGTTAACGCGGTAAATTTCAATAGTTGCTAGAGCATATAAAAAAGGAAGTTGGCAAAATGGACCTAGTGAAGTTTAATGACAATTAGTGCAAGGAAGGGAGATTAAGGAAAATGTGAATCACAATTAAATATTTGTTTATTAATTCGTGGGTTGTTATTTGTTGAAGGATTTTGTTTGAAAATTCTCCCTAATAGTCCTTTGTCAACTTTGACTCTCTCTCTCTGTATATATAAAATTATTGAATTCACATGAATATGTAATCGAGTCTCTAAATTTACTTTTACTATATTCCATGTATCAAGGAATATTATAATCTAATCAATTCAGATTTTCGCCGAGTAGATTTAATTCACTTAGTAAAAAAATTCTTTATCAAGGATTTTTCCGTTTCGAGTTGATTCTAGTTAAGAATGGAGAGTACTTTCCATCTATTTTACCACATCTTTTGGTGACTATATTGAATCAATTATTCCACAATATACGAATTCTTTATTTTATTTTTTACTTGAGTATTATTCATTTCGAGCATTGACTAATTACTTTCATGGAGAAATGCTAGCTACCTATTTTGGATGGTAACACACTATTCCTATCAAAGGCGGTTTATTTTTCTAAGTTTGAATTCGAAATATCTAATTACCATGTCATTATAATTTTGACATTAGAAAAAAGAGAGAAAAAAAGAAGAAGATTAATTATAATATATTATAAAAAGGAAATTTTAATTTGTGCGTTTTCAAACTTCTTGATTTATTCTTTTTTCTCACACATGTTTCTTAATTTTTTCCAAATCACTTACCTAATTCATGCTTTACTAGAAACGCTGAATGAGTAATTAAGGTTAATTATTTTGTTTAATCATCCATTCACAAATATTGTACGAGAAATTAAGGTTATTACCCCATTTATTTCAATTTGTTTGATTTTGACTAAATACGGATTTAAGAAAGTGTACAATAAGTTCATAGTTCATACTATAATTTAAGAGTGTAGTTTTTTTAGATAATGATCAAAAGTGTTACCTTTGTGAAATTTCATATATGAATTATCAAGTATTATTTGTGTTTTATATCTGTATTATCACTAACTATTTATCAATCTACAACAACAAAAACAATATATATACTAAGTGTAATTCCACAAGTTAGGTTTCGGAGGATGGTTTACGTATGCAACCTATCCTACTTTGTGAAGATAGAGAAACTGTTTGTTATAGACTCTCAACTCGAGTAAACATATAAAAAATTAAGAATGTATAACAGATACAATAGTAAAGAAGTCATGTGAAAAACAAACAAGTACCAACAACAAATAATATGATAAATAAAGCAAAGAAAACAACAAATATCGAGGCAAGAACTACATTAATGCTCAACTATATACTTATTAATATTCTACCCTAAACTTCGACCTCCAAATCTTTTTATCAGTATATATAAAATTGAACTCGCACAACGAGGTAAAAATTTCAAGCACATGCGGCAATTAATGGGAAACGTGTTCCAGGATCAAGTCAAAGGTTGACATTATACTAATGAAATTTTCACATTGAATTACACACAATGTAAATGCTTAATTGACATGTACTTATCCATTTCATATTATTTACCGTATTTCTCTTTTACATGTCCTTTAAGAGATTATAAATAAAAAATATTTTTATATGTTATTTTTATTTCTCTTTGATAAATTACACTCGATTTAATAAAAAAGATAAATTAACATTATTGATATTTGAACAAACATAAGATCAACCAATAATCACTAAGGATTAAATGGAAAAGAAATAATTAATTTTGTTCTGATTTTGCACAATGTTTACATCCCTACTTTATTCAAATAGGGCAAAACGTCGTGGTGACTCAAAAAATAATCAATTAACTCAATTGTAAAAAGAATTTTAAGAATAAACGAATTTTGAAGGAGTCGCCTCCTAATTTTAGGAAAAAATAGGAAACCATTTAAGTGATCTACGAAACCGTTAGATTCTAGGTAAGTGGTTCAAGTTATTCCGAAGGGAAGGTGTTAGGCATCCTTCGAAATCCACAACTGTGGTTCCCGACTGAATTCATTTTTTTTCAAATTGAAAAGGAGATAAAACAATATACAAGTAAAACAAATATGTGATATTCACAAGTAAAAAAATAAAACAATAATATAAAACACGGCCTAAAGTTTGCCTAACATCGATATTTACAAAACAATGAATATACAATATAATTCGAACTTCATTCGAATAGCTCCAATGAGAAGCAACTTTGTGTACCTGTAAAGACGCTTAGTAAAAGTGTTAGTAGCAAATAAACATGAATAAAAATAATAACTTAAAATAAAAAATCCGTCTTATTAACATGGGAGGCCATGAAAATCAACGGTAATTTCTTTATCGGTCAATTTTAACAAATAATGTTAGGTGTGTCTCAAGAATTTTGGGCATAGACTGGAGGGTACTTATGCATTTTCCCAAGTCTTAACATAAATCCATTTAAGAACAAAAAAATAAAAATAAATAAAATAGAACATAATTAACACTTATGAAAGAAGAAAAGAGCAGACCAACTTTTGTAACTTCAATAATAAACAACAACCAATTAACAATATTAAGGCATTAATAACTAATAAAGAAAATCATCAAATTATACCCGAAAATTTTATCCCCCATCGGAAAATTATGAACCCTAAAAGAATTTCTTAAGACTTAAAAAATTTGAAATTACTCCTAAAATTTTATCCACCACCATCTAACTTAATGACTAAGCTATTACTTAAATGGAAAATTGAAAACCACATATAATATAATACCATTATCTTAAAATCGTGGGCCGAAATCGCTAGTTAAATAAAATATTTGTGTATGAAATCTTATCTATATTTGAATGAATTTCTAGACTGTGCAAAATATCAAAATGAATATTAACAAATGTAACGAATAAAATGAATATTAAAAAGAATGTAATGAACATAACTAATGACATGTAAAAAGTGCAATTTAACAAAAATAACGATTTAATCAAAATGAACAAATATTTGAACGTATTCAATCGGTTGTGACAAAAAATAATGCAATTAAAATTAACTTATAAAAAATACTGAAATTTGGCAAATAAGGATGAATATCGATAAACTTACTTAAAATTATAAAAAATATATTTTGAACTATTGAATAAATAAAACTTAAAAGTTACGAATTTTGAAAATGTTAGGCCAAAATTAAATGTCAACACACACAGTAATAAATATTTTAAGATAAATACTTTTAATAATCTTAACAATTACTACGAGACAAACAGAGTAATATATGAAGGTTTACCGCTGTGTAATTTGTATAGTAGTAAAAACTAACCTACATAATTACTCATCCAACCGCTAATACTAAAATTGCTAGATGGTAGATATACCATATGTATATATTTTCTATATAAAAGTATATCTATAATAATATATAGTATATGATATATGTATATCGATTAGAAAAACGTAAATAATGAATATAATCGGCAATTTAAAAACTAGTTGGTTTGGCTCATTTGATATTAATTATTAAGCTATTAATAATTTTGCTTGTTTAATAAAGGACATCATTCGCTCTTGTTCACGTGATTGAGGGAGTTTTCTCCGCACCGCTAGATCACGAGTTCAAGACTGATACGATATGTTGGAAACTTGAAAAGAAAAAATAAGGTATTATAAAATATCTTTTTTTTTATATATTTTTAAAATTTAAATACATTTTGGAACATATATAATATTTAATATGTCATTTAGTTAATTTACTCAATTTTATAAACCTACTACGCTTCATAACAGAAGACTATTGGATACGTAAGATAAAAATATATAATATTTTATGATTTTTAATCAGCTCTGAAGTTATTTTATTGTTATTTATTTAAAATTGTGAGATTACTATCCCATATAGAATTTGGGATAAAATAATATGATACTTCATCCCCGCATATCAAGATTATTATTTTTTATTAGGGAAAATTGTACATAATGGCAAATTATTAATTCAAATTAAATGGTATAACCACACTTTGATTTAATTGTGCCCTATAACAAATTGTTTGCCAGCCGCCTCTCTCCCTCAAACTCTCGCTCGCCACTCTCCCTCTCTCGCTCGCTCTCTCTGTCGCTCGCTTCTCTTGCTTTATACAACAGAAATATATAAATTGTGTTTATGTTTGTATAAAGCGAGAGAAAATTGTATATACACATGCAAATACATATATATTCGTCTTATACACTTATAATTATACAATAAAAATATTCTCCTGCCCAGTTCTCTTTTGCCTTTCTCTCTTCTCGTTTTATACAAACACAGATTATACAAATATAATGTATAATTTATGTTTGTATAATGTATAATTTATGTCTGTATAAAGCGAAATAGAGAGCGATTTTTAATATACAAATATTTTTGTCAATGATTTATACAAACGAGAGGCTAACAACAATTTATACAAATGGCCTGCCAGCAAAATTATACAAATCTGAAGAGGAGCCAGCGAATTATACAATTGCTTCTTTTTTGTATATATGTATATCAAAATAGACATAGCTTTCAATTGTATATGTATAGCGAATTATACATATATATGTTTGCTATGAAGCGCAATTATGCAAACTTTACTATAGTATACAAATATGATTTTCTTGTTTGTTATATGTGAAAGTCGCTCTTTTTATTATAACAATTCTTTTAATTTAAAAGGAGAGCAGTTGACTAACAAATAAAATTGTTGTCATGTGATCAAGAAGTTACGAGTTCAAGTCGGGCTCTTACAAAATGTAGAAAATACTACATATAATGCTATACACATGAGTTGTCTTACAATTAAATGCATTGCAATTAGAGAGTCAAACTTGGCCTCAACTGGCAAGTAAGCACTTCAGCTTCAGAAGTGCACATCACACCTCAAGTTGGTCTTAACGGGCAACTTAGCACTCCAACTCGTCCCAAATGTGTCTCATGGAGTGCTAAGTTTCTTGTTAATCATATTCATGTTATCAAAAAAATCAGTTGTAATCTCACAAGTAGAGTCTAAAGAAGGTGGTGTATGTCCAACTGTTATCTACTTGGCAAATAGACATACAAAGTAGTATGGGATATTTTCTTCATGTTTATGATAGAACCTGCTAAGGTATCTAGCTAGTAGTGTGACACAATTAATTAGTAGTTTTTTTTTTAAAAAAAAACGAAGCCTAAAGGGTCACTTTTTCTTATAAAAAATGTATAACCGGACACTTATTTTGCCATATAACCAAAACGGATAAATCGCTAGGCTTTGAATGACTTGTCTAAATTAATAACGATTGGTCAAATGACCGTTTAGGCATTGAAAATTTTTATTTAGTAAGTCGTTGGACTATGAGCTACTTACCATTATTTGGTTACCTTTTAACTTTGAATTCGAGTTTTTATTGATCGGTTTCATAATCATTTCTTAGTACTAATTTTTTTTGCCAAATTTACCGACATACAAAATTTGTAGCTTAATTGTAAAATTCGTCGCTAATCCTATTTAATGATGAATTAGCAATGAATTTTCATTAACTACGAACAAATTAGTTATGAAGTTTATAGTTAAATTCCAATTTTTTCAGTTGTATACATAAGTTTATTGAAGAAAAAACAACAAAAAAATAAAAATAAAAAAATCAGATGGACAACAAATGAAAGTTTTCAATTAACAATTTTTTACAGTTGTAGGTATGCACAACCCTATTTTTTTTTAGTGTGGATATGAATTTATTGAGCTATAATATAATACGGATACTGTGCGTCGAATCAAAATTATATTGTAATTCTTTGATAAATGTTTGACATAATGTTGTCCAATTAACAATTATTTGATGGTTTACTAATTATAATTAATGAACCTTTCAACATTTGTTGCTTTTTGTGGGGTTGTTGAGAGAATAATTGATTAAGACAAAATAGGTCAACAACAGAAATATTGAATAATTATTTTGCTATAATAATTTACTATTGAATAATCAATATATAATACAACAAATAAATATACTATATAATGGAAAGAATTACAATCATGCTATAATAAATAAATAAAATATAATAAATAAAGGCCATTTCTAGCTCATATATTGAGCTCTTATTTTTTTGGTACCATAAACAAAATCATCATAATTATTATAACTAGAAGTATAGAAATATTTTTTATTTTTGAGATTATATTGTAGAATAATCAATTATTCTTTAGGATCATTTGGTCTATAGAGTTGAATTGTTCGTTTGTTTGTTGCTTGGACTGGTCTTGAATTTGTCTCAGATTCCTACAAAAAAATAAATCGAGAGTGTTATTGAAATAATTTATAGGTACATAAATATCTACGACTTATATTGAGACGGAGGAATATACTCATAAGACTTGCTATGAAAACTTATATATTATCATATGTCAACTTAATTTATCGTTGATCAATTTTAATGTCAACGTATATTATAATTAAGTTAAATCTAAATATGAAGCTAGAATAATTGATAAATTATTAGGATATAAAACATAATTCTAAATAACTCACATCATGAACCGCTTCGCGAATTAGCTTCATTTGTTCTTTTGTAACAGTCCTCACCTGATAAAATACAAAACAAATGATATCGAATATTAACTTCAAAATACATTACAAGCATGAAATATTGCGCTTTCACATGAATAATATATGTTGACTGATTTCACAGCTCAAACTCGTAATTTTAGAGTTTTGAAAATTACCTTTCTTACAATAGTCCATACAACATCTTGAGTGCAAGGAGGAACAGTCAAGGAGCCAATATATCTATAATATTTTCTGCTACCCAACTTCACTTTTTTTGGATCAATTACTCCTATATTTCTCTCCACATTTTTTGTATGTGCTAGAGCTTTCAAATCACTCTCAATCTGAAATTAAATGTATATTATAATTAGTGACGTACACATAATTTTTTGTGTGTGCTAGAGCTTATAATAATGTTAAATTTTTTTTATATTGTCAGTGTATAAAATTAATTTGTGTTTAGTGTAATGTACCATAGACAAGAAGGGATCAGCTCTTCCAATTTTGTACATTATTCCAACAACTGCAGTCTTTCCATCTTCACTTTCATGTACCATATGAACCTCCAAATCAAATCTGCATTATTTAATTCATACAATATTTGGTTACAAGAGGAAAAAAAAAATACACAGCACGATGCACAAAACATTTCGTATTCACATAGGGTTTCGTGAAGATCGAGACACACATCATGAGATGTGATGTAGACAACCTATCCTAATACAAACATTAGTGGCTGATTCCACGACTCAAAAGTCAAATCAATGAACTATAAGTCACACGGAGATAATTTTATCGTTGTACCGAAAAAATATATAATAGTAATAAATAAATTAAGTACCTTCTTCCATTGATGGTATGTTCAGAAGGTGAATGCCAATGAGCTTGATTGAGTTGATATTTTGTTCCATTTATTTTAATATGTCCAGCTCCACCTTCCCATCTTAACTGCAAGTAATAAATAATTTATTATTCATCACAAGAATTTTTTTTAAAAAAAAATAAGATAAAAAAATAAATCTTTTAAATTTCATGGGAATTTAATTTCCAAAAAATTATACATATATTTACTAATTAATTAATACAAGTTGCTAATGTAACGACCCCATATATAACTTCCCTCTTAATATCAAGAAATTAAACACCTAACTTTAAATTATATTGTTGCAAATTCAAAAAAGTAAGGTGGTAGGTTAAATAGTAATTAACAGTAGACAAAAATGATTGTATATTTGATTAATTTCATGTGTAGTAGGTTAAGTTTGTTGATTTTATGTTCTTTAGTTAGTGATATATGAAAAATATTCTACCAAAAAAATATTTAAAAAATAATAATATAAACAAATATTGATTAGAATTTATCTTTTAATTAGAAGTCTCGATTTTACGTTCTAGCAGGAAGTATTGTTTCCTGCTCCATGAGTCACACGTGATATGAATTAATCTTAGATTAGTCAGACAAGTAGAGAGCTAAAAATAGAATATTAAAGATAATAACATATAAGTGTGGTTAAACAATCGAAAAATAATGATAGTAAAAGGAAAATGATTTCCGTCCATAAGTAGGAAAAATAATAATTTTTCCTCTTTTGAGTTATTTAATAGAAAAAATGAGTTTCATCGTACCAAACAGATCGAAAAACTTACCATCATATCATGTCCTCTATTCAAGAGAGTAGCATAGGATGATGTTTTGTAGCTTCTATGAAGTCTTCCCAAATGAGAAACAACTTCAACTCTCTCATTTAAAAGATCAATTGGAGATTGCAATTTTCCAGAGTTACACATTTTCCATTCTGGATGAATTTCACCCCAATGTGTTGGTCCATTTTCACTTTCTTTATCATAACTAAACTCACTTTCATCATCTGTAAAAAAAACAAAAAATCATGAAAAAATATTATAATTAGAAATCATAGTATATAGTTGTAAATGAATAGATAAAACTCTCTTTTTATCATCTTGTGTCAGATGTAACATAAAGTTGTAAATGGAGACACAAATGATTATTAGAGCTCGATCATAATTGAATGGCAAGAGGTCTGTCAATCCGGTTGTTCGTCAATAGACGAAGCTCTCTCTTTATCATCTTGTGTCAGATGCAACGTAATGTTGTAAATTGGGACACAAATGATTATTAGAACTCATAATAATTGAATGGAGAGAGCTTCGTCAATCCGATGTTCATCAAAAAATGAAGTTCTCTCTTTATCATCTTGTGTCAGATGCAACATAAAGTTGTGACTCATAATAATTGAATGACAAGAGCCCCGCCAATCCAGTCGTTCATCAATAAACGAAATTGTCTCTTTATCATATCATGTCAGATACAACGTAAAATTATAAATTGAGACACAAACTATTATTAGAACTCATAATATTATTTGAATGACAAGAGCTTTGTCATGATTCATCAATAGAGGAAATTTTCTCTTTTATCATCTCGTGTCAGATACAATAATTTAAGAGACAAATTAAAGAATACTAACCAACTTCATGACATGTTGCAATGAATGCATTTGTGAGGAAAAGAAAAGAAAGGAACAATATTGTGTTGGTTCTTGTAAGCTTTGTCTCCATATTTATTTTCCCAAGAAGAAAAGAATTTTGTATTTTGTTGCTGTTAAGGATGCAACTTAAGTAATTTAAAGTTTGCTTATATAGAAGAAAAATTTAAGCAGTCTTAGTGGAAATTGAAATGTGAATGTGAAATTAACCAACAAAATCTTAAAAGCTATCTTTGACTACACATGAAGAAGAAGTTTCTAGGCTCTAACTATTTCAGGTGAACATGTTCCCTTTTGGTTTCTTGTACGATGTCCTATATTCATAGTGTGAAATAAGACTTATTTCATTTGTATTGCATAACACATATTTTTGGCATAATATATAAACATATCTTTTAACTTGACTTCAACTGATATCTATGTCTTTTTCGGGTACAAAACTTATACAAAACTAAATAGACATATTTGTCCTAAATGACGTTTTATATGACAATTTTGTATCCGATGTGTTCAATTTTACATAAATTTAAGTGACTACTTGTGCACACTCAAAATTGAAGGACATAAATGTCAGTTGAAGCCAAGTTAAAATGCATATTTATGTATTATGTCCATGTTTTTTATCATGATATTTTTCGTTCTTAAAGCTTGAACTTTAGAAGTATCATTAATTAGGTCGGTCATGAACATAGTCGATTCGTCTTATCGATTGAGTTAGGGGATCGCTAGGGGGTTTAGATTTTATTATAAAATTATATTGTATATATATAATAACGACTTTGTAATTCATAGGGAGTTTGATATTCATATTGAGATCATGTTTAATTAAATTGATTCATGTTACATAACACACATACTTTTATCATTTTTAATTTTATTTTCAACCCTACTCGCATTCGAAATCTATCCTTGGAAGTGAAAGAGACCTTATTAATTTTTTTATTTCGTATACTTATTTTAGACTTTTATTTCTTTAGTAAAAATATTGATTCGACTTTGTGACAAAATTTCATTCCACTACAACCTTTAGCGATAGTTAAGCAAGTTTGAAGCATATGTTGTTTTCTTTTAATTAAAACATAAAAAGACAATCGACAGCTCTTTTTCAAATATATTTCCTTTTTGACTCTTCATGTTGGAAATAAATTATATTTCAACTTTTCAATCAAATAGAATTAAATGAATATTCATATTGTCAATATTATTTAGTTGTAGTTCTTTTTTTTCTAAGTTCTTATTTTCTGAAAATCTAAACTTATTTTGATTTTTAATCTGTATGTTTACCCAAATATTCTTAAATCACAAGTAATAATTAATCATTATTAAATATGTGAAAGTCGATCTTTTTTTATTTTTATTAAATTATTTATCGCTCATTCAAATTCGATCCAACTCGACCATTTTGTTATTTGCCACGATGTTAAGGTATAATCCATCAAAGATCAATTTGGTGGCTGCAGCAGCGGGAAGTACTTGGAATATCACCTGCCAATATTGCAGTAATAAAATATTGTAACTTACGTATTAAAAATAATAATATACGAAGTGATTAAATAATATATTCTGAATACCCTTAACAAAATAAGATATTAAGAACTATATTTTTTAATTTTTTTTTACATAAATTGCCTTATTAAAGCGTCTATTTTTGCAACAAAAATAAAGTAAGATTTTGCGATACGGAAAAGGGTCAAAATTGCCCCCGAACTATATGAAATAGACCATTTATACCCTTCGTTACATTTTGGGATAAAAAATGCCCCTGCTATTATCCTAAGAGACCACAAATACCCTCAAGAGTTAACACCCCAAATTTTTGTTGACGACTAATCCTTCCACCTAAGCGTTGCCAACTAGGATTCACTACAAAAGAACTAGACCTTTAGCAGCAACAACAGTCGCCACAAAATCCCAGAAAATCGTCACTAAAAGTTTTTAACATTAAATTCTAATTTTGTGTTTTTTTCTTCATTGTTTTTAAAAAACCAAATATGATATCGATTAAGTAGGAGTTTGAAGACACTATATGTTTTATTTTTATGTCATATGTAAATGTATAAAATGTACAATGATGCATTATATATATATAGTAGGAGATTTGAATCGAGAAGTAATTTTGATTATTTTTCGTAATAATATTGGATGTTTTTAATATGGATATTGCAAGTTATTTATTTTAGAAAATTAGGTCGCAATCGAAAATTAATTATCATATTTTTTTGTTGAAAAAATAGGTTTTACTAGCGAATGGTTGTTGGAGCCTTAGTCGCCACTAAAAGTCAAGTTCTTTTGTAGTGAATCTTAGTTTGCAATGATTAGGTGGAGGGATTAGTCCCATGTGACTTGCCACGTCACTAAAAAATTGGGGTGTTAACTCTTGACGGTATTTGTGGTCTCCTGGATAACTGCAGGGGTATTTTTTATCCCAAAATATAATGAAGGGTATAAGTGATCTATTTCGCATAGTTCAGGGGTATAAGTCGTCTATTTTGTAATTTAAAATGAAGCAGAGATACTTTGATTTCAAAACACAGTAAAATACATGCCAACGTATGCATGCACTAATGCACGTATAATATCTCATTTTAATTAAAATTACGAGTTATATTATATATTTGATTATATATATATATATAGGTATTTTCAAAGTAAAAATTGAATGTATATCTGATCAACTTTATTTTTATGTCATTATATGTGTTTGTATGTATATGTACACTAACAATTAGAGTTTTTAGATATACAAATACGTGAGTATATATATATGTTATAAAATTGTATAATTCATTATGGTATGTGTTAAAGAATGACAAAAGTCTCACATCGGTGGTTAATGAGATGGGTGGACTCCTTATAAGGTTTGGGCAATCCTCCTCCCTTAGAGCTAGCTTTTGGAGTGTTAGTTAGGCTTAAGACCTAATTTAATTTGGTATCAGAGCAGGGTCCGTCTCACCCGATGTTGGGGGGCCCCAAAATCAAAATTGCCCACGCACCAGATGCTAAGATGCACTGGGCGTGAGGTGGGGTGTTAAAGAATGACAAAAGTCTCACATCGATGGTTAATGAGATGAGTGGACTCCTTATAAGGCTTGTGCAATCCTCCTCCCTTTGAGCTAGCTTTTGGGGTGTAAGTTAGGCCTAAGACCTAATTTAATAGTAAAACGTAATTTTTTAAAGTACCATTAATGGACTGACCAATAACGCTGCGAATTTTGATTATTATTTTTCTGTTTTTTTTATTGCAACCTTCTAGACACCATTGGGAATCCTTAATTAATTAAAGTGCTTTTTAATTTATTATTTAATTCTTTGATACTTGAAATTATTCTTTAATTTGACATAATTATAAGTAAAGTATTATATGCTGATCATTCTGATGACCTATCAAGTATTTCTAGAATATTTTATTTTCTTAATTATAATAAACATACAAAATCTATGAATTAATTTTGAATCCTTTTGTTTCAATTATTTAACAAGTTATTTTATATGTTAGAATTATTTGGAAATTGTTTGTTATATCTGACAAGAACCTGATGTTGAAAAATAAAATAAATAAATAATATTCATGTAGAAGTGTGGATATCTCGTTTTGATCTTTTAGGGGTCAAATATATTGCGACATAATCTTCACTGATCCAGCAATATAGTTTTTGACTTCTCCCCCTCTCTAGCATACAACTCCAGATTAGTTCAAATTCAAAAAGCACATTCATTCAATATAAAATTATTCTATTTGTACAGTAAAAAAAGTTGAAGACTTTAAATATTTTTCATCATCTCGAATTCTATATAGATCGTGTTGTGTTGTATATGTTTTTTTTTATTTGCCACCTTCTAGACACTCTAGAGAAGCCTTGGAGAGTTGTTGCGTGTGGCAACCCTTTAATTAAAATAATTATTCTTCTATGATTTATTTAATTAATTGATAATTGAAATTGTTCTTAATTTGACACAATGACATCTATAAGTAGCTATGCTGATTGTTTCAATGACCTATCACGAATTTCTACAATATTTCGTTATTATTATTATTATTATTATTATTATAATAATAATAATAATAATAATAATAATAATAATAAAAATAAAAATCTATGGATTAGTGTAAATTATATAATAACAACAAATTCAATATAATTTTATAAGAAGAAAAAAATAATATACGCAGATTTTATTCCTATTAAAAGTAAACATGTGTACTATTCATGCCTAATATTTACACCAAATGATGTTATATAAAATTAATCTTATAAGTCAAAAGTCAAAAGTTAAATAAGATATACATATTGTATAATTAATAAGCATTACGTATCCAATTTTGTTAGGCTGACTGATCAAAATTTTAAAAAATATTTTCATATTAAAATAAGTTTTTTAAAAATGAGAAAAATACACTACAAGAAAAAGCCTTATTTAAGACCAATATTTTGGGACGCACTAATAATCTTGTCTCTAAAAGTATATCTATTGGGACGAGATTATATTCTAGTCCTTATTTGTATAGTCTATTGCGAAGGTATTAAATTTGGTCCCGAAAAAACTTATAACTAGTCCCAAATGGTAATTGAAGGTCTTTGAGCGGGACATATTTCCCCCCAAATTTAATACTAAATTATTAAAATAGAAAAATTGTTTCAACAAAAACATAGGCGCCAAACTTTTTACATTGAAAGTGAAAAATAAAAAAAAAGAGCGCTTTGTCTTCTCAAAAACACATTGCGCCGCCGGTTGCGAAGTTGCCCTATTTTCTCTTCAGTGCAACGTCTCCATTAGATTCTTCATCTCCAATCGAAATTCTCTACCCTAATCCCAACATTTTCACTGTGCTTTTGTCGCAGGTCAGCCCTAAAAATTTCATCGCAGCAACAGAGTTATAGGTTTGTTCTTCTTCCCATTGACTTGCTCTATTTTTTTTTTCCATAAGTTGCTTTGATGACGTTTTTTCTTGTTATATTGAAGTTTCTCTTCTTCTTCCTCATCTTTTCTAACATTAAATAGGTCACTGATTTCATAATCTTGTCTTTTATTTTGTACAATCAGTGAAAACATTATTGGATTGAGGTTTCTAATAGGTAGATAATCTGATTTCATTATCTAGTTTTATATGATCAATGTTTCAATTATTTACGAGCCAAATAAGGACTTGTGTTGTTATTCTTATTGAAAATTTTATTTACATCTGAAAAGGTTTCGACAAAATTGTTATTCATGTTCAAGAATATATAAATGTATTGTTTACCTTTAGTTATTGTGATTTACTTAGAAAATTGAATTGTTTTGGAGTTTGGACATATAAACGTTGTAGTAATATAAATAGTTAATATATAGTTGTATGTTTATTAAGATTAGCAATTTCTAATGTTGTTAGTTCTTCTTTATGCATTACTTTGAGGCAGCCAGTTACTCATTGCAAAATATAAGATGATGTGATTAAATCATCCTGAACTATTGAACAAAACCAAAATGATCGCCTACTGATATTTTTACATATAGTAATTGCATGTAGTTTCTAGAAACCTGCCTGAAGTGATCATCTGTTAGATTATTGGTATCCAAGTTCCCAACGTATTAGTCTTATTAGGGTCATGCTCATTTCGAGTTTCAGTACATTGATATGAAGCATAGTCATAACTTGTAACTGCTCGCTCTCATCCCCTAATCTAATAAACGTGTAGCTCTTTATGTTTTCTGTTACACAATCTGTTACAACTTTAGCAGTTTGATTAAAGGATAATTGACCTTGAATGTCTCCTAAAATAAGTAACATGTGATATCAACTGTCAAATCATTAACGAATATATTGTATTCATGAGTATTACCTAAATATTTTTCACCTGATCCAAGTGATGTCCAATTTAGACTAAACATCTGCTCAATATTAGGCATCAAGGTACCATTGTATGCTTCTAGATTCATTATTGAAGCTGGATGACTATTAAACACTAATTATGTACCTCGCTTTTCTGGTTTCTTCTCTTGTGGAGTGACTTTCGGTGAGGTAAATAATAGTGTTCTGTAGTTTAGAGATATATGCAATGTAACATATAGTTATGGAGGGCAATTGTGATTTAGCGACTTCTAATTTTCTTGGTTTTTTTTTTGTATTAGTTGAGGCTGCGATAAATATTGTTTACCAACTTGAAGAAGCTAGTTTATGAGCCAAGTTATGTCAAACATACAACTCCTACTGTATCCATATAAATGTTTCTTCCATAACATTAATTATTAAGAGAAATCTAAGTGTTTGTAGATAAGGGAAAAAAAATAGCAGGGCACATGAATCTTGATACGTGTGTGATCTTAAACCAACTACCAACAAGAGATTTTTTTATTGACAAATTACTTTAATATTTGGTAGGCTAAAAGGAATCATGTATACATGTTTCAAGAACTAACATCTTAATTACAAGTTAGTTTATAATCTTTTATTTTCCATTGTGCCATTTGATTGTATTTTTATTTTTGATCAAACGATTGTGTTTCATTCATCTTTGGAATCCAAAAAGTTACAAGTGATTTAAGCGAGCTGTGTAATAAGCTTCCACATTAGAGAATTGATACTCCATATATCTTATCTAATCTTAAGACTCGTTAAATGCAACATGGAGAATAATATCTATACAAGTTACATATTCCTCCAACAATTTAAAATATTAGTATTGAGGATCAAAATTCAGCCTAGCAGGTGTTCTTCTTTGTGTTCTTACCGAGAGAACTTTCCATCTATCCATATTCAAAAGTCCCTTGATTTCTTTTGGGAGTATGTTGAAGTTAGTGTATATGTGAACTTGGTTTCAATTATATACTAAAGAAGACAATCTATCATCCACTTTGTAAGTTTCAACATACATAGTAGTTGCTTGTAATCATGTATTGGTTTAACATATCTTTAAAGGGATCAATTTCATAAGTAATTACTTTAAATTGTTATGTGTTATGATAGAAAATGTTCTTTTATATATTTGTAGGCTCAACTTGAAGAAATGGTTCAAGCTGATCCATCTATACCTACTATAGAACTTGTTGAAAAATTTTGAGGACCTCAAAATTGTAGCCATGTATTTGTATTTTGGGGTGGAGTAAAGACGAAAGACTTGAAAGGTGGAACTTCTTCTAAGGCTGATTTATTATTTGCGCTACGTTCAACTCAAGAGGATAACAAATACTTGAACGAAGAGAACAAATCCTTGAACAATTGCTTATCTACCTTAGAAGATGAGATGAAAGAAATAAGGAAAATGCAAGAGCTCTTTGCTGCTCAAGAATCACATGTCCAACCTATGACATCGCCCGTTTCAACTGGTTAAGCAATATTTTATGTTGACCGAGTAAGTAAAAATATACTTGTTTGTTGGAGATTGTCGAACTGGATGTAGTGAGATCTATGTGCTTTTTACGGTTGAAAAAATCTTTCGAATTGTTGTCTGTTCACTGTTCGGCTCCATCGCTAACTGTAGAGGTTTTTTACTTTTAATCTTAGTAAGTAAGCTAGTAGACTTGCTTATAGGATTGATTCTTGGCTGCTCGGTTTCAACAAGTTCTTCATTCAGGTAGGTATTTTTCACTCTTTCCTCTAAGCTCGTTTTTGACAAGTTCTTATAAAGATGGATTCTGCCTCATTATGTCCATTAGGTTGCCTCTCATTTTCTGACTAGGAGTTTGTTGTTTTTTGTTTCCAATTTCCTATCGTGATCCTGCTTATTTTTTCTCTTTTTCTTTCTTGTTTTGATGCTAGAGATTGCCGGTTTGAACATGACTTTGCTTTTCTTGTTTTGGATTACTTTTTTTCTTTTTCTTATGCTTCATTCATACATAATCTATCAGCCATGATCTGGTTATCATCAAGTGAATGACCAATATTTTCTGTTGATCGAGGAAGTAAAAATATACTTGTTTGTTGGAGATTGTAGAACTGGATGTAGTGATATTTATGTGCTCTTTACGGTTGAAAAAATCGTTCGAATTGTTGTCTGCTCACTGTTCAGCTCCATCGCTAACTGTAGAGGTTTTTTATTTTTAATCTTAGTAAGTAAGCTAGAAGAGTTGCTTATATGATTGATTCTTGGCTGCTCGTTTTGGACAAGTTCTTCATTTGTGTAGCTATTTTCCACTTTTCCTCTGAGCTGCTAGGAGACATAGAAATATTCACTTGGTACCATTGTAATTCAGCTGATTGTTGCTACTTTCTGCCTCATTATGTCAATTAGGTTGCATCTCGTTTTCTGACTAAGAGTTTGTTGTTTCTCTGTTTCCCCTTTCCTGTCGTGATCCGGCTTATTTTGTCTCGTATTCTTTCTTGTTTTGATGCTAGAGATATATCTGGTTTGAACATGACTTTGTTTTTCTTTTTTTGGAGCACTTTTTTTCTTTTTCTTATGCTTCATTCATACATAATCTCTCAGCCATGATCTGGTTATCATAAAGTGAATAACCAATATTTTCTGCTAACTGAGGAAGTAAAAATATACTTGTTTGTTGGAGATTGTAGAACTGGATGTAGTGAGATCTATGTGCCTTTTACGGTTGAAAAAATCATTTGAATTGTTGTCTGCTCACTGTTCAGCTTCATCGCTAACTGTAGAGGTTTTTTTATTTTTAATCTTCGTAACTAAGCTAGTAAACTTGCTTATATGATTGATCCTTGGCTGCTCATTTTCGACAACTTCTTCATTTGGGTAGGTATTTTCCACTTTTCCTTCTAAGCTATTAGGAGACATAGAAATTTTCAGCCTGGTACCATTGTAATTCAACTGATTGTTTCTGGTTTTTGCCTCATTATGTCCATTAGTTTGCTGGTCATAGGAGTTTCTGGTCATAGGAGCTTCGCACCATAGAAATTTTCAACTTGGTCATAGGAGTTTGTTGCTTCTCTATTTCCCTTTTCCTGTCATGATGAAGTCCCGTATGGCAGCTCCATAGGGCGGAGCGTGTAGTTAACTCTCTAAGAAATGATTGTTGTAGATTAACATATAGAATACGTATAGAGAGAAAAATGTAGGAGGGAGAATTTACTAAAACTGTAGCTACTATTAGTAAAAATAAACTAATAATAGTTAATCAGTTCATTAGTTTCTATTATTTGCCAAATTCCATTTAGATGTAGTTCTTCAAAATAGATTTTTGATATTGGTAAATGCATCTCATTGTTTTTCTAATTGATTTTTCTACTTTTTTTTTGCAGCTTTTGTTGATGTTTCTGGACAACACTCGATGAATTAAAGATTGAAACTTGTAACTTTTTGCCAAGCTTTTGTTGATGCGCGAGCTCCCTATTTGTTTAGCACAAATTTATGTTTTTCAAAACATGATATAGTATAGTTCGGATATTAGATATGTTTTTTTAAGCAAATATTATAACTAAAATCATGAGATGTTAGCCACTTTATTGTAATTAATCGTACACTCTTGATCTCTATCTTCTTGTCTCTTCTTTGTATATTTATATCATCTTTTTGTTTAAAAAATTTTAGTAGCAGATTAATATTTGTGGATGATTTGTATTCTAGTGGTATCAATTGCTCTAGGACCATTGGTGGTCAATTTGAGACCAAAATTATTGCTCGTCCCTAAAGGTCAATCGAAGACGAGAAATGTTGCTCGTCTCTAATGATTAAGCTAGGACTAGAATAGCTTGATCGTTACTAAATCTGTTTTAGGACCAGGTCATTGAACATCGCTAAATCTATTCAAGGACCAAGTTGTTGATCGTCTCTAATCTATTCTAGGACTAGGTAATTACTCGTCTTTAATGTGTTTCTAGGACCAGGTGGTTGCTCGTTGCTAATGATATTCTAGGACCAATTTATGATCGTCCCTAAAGAGGGTTAACGACCCGAAATAAGTTTTTTCTAAGATATCTTAAATGTATTTGAGACCAGAATTGTGGTCTCTAAAATGACTGAGGCGACCAGATTTCTTTCCCGTCCCAAAACCATTTAACGACCGTATTCTTAAAGTCGTCTTTTTTGACCAATAGCGACGGAAGCTACTAGGACGAGTGGCGACCAGCCTTTTCAGGTCCCAAATGCTTATTAGGGACCAGATTTGGACTTTTAGGGACGGGATTTCCCTTCCTTAGAGACAGTTTTTCTTGTAGTGTATGATCTTGTGACAAATCTCACTCTTCATCTTAGCTGGCAACTCACTTTTCTTGTCTATTAACGTATGTTCTCTCTCAAATCTTGTAGACTGAAATATCTCCACCATAGAAGTCGATGGAGAATACATTTAATGATTAAAGCGAATGGTGCTCTCAACAATGTAAGTTTTTCTTTGTCCTCAGAAGCTTTCTATTTTTGTTTTGTTCCCTTTGCTTTCCCTTTTTTAAGATCTTGTTGAGCAGTATGGAGTGTCTATTACCACTATGAAGCTGAACAATCATCTTTAGTTCGAGATAAATTTAACTTTAGATAACCACAATAAACAAAGGTGAGAAAATCTTTATATTCGTGTGGGAACACTGTAAAACAAAATCTAGTATATATTCGTGTGGGAACACTGTAAAATGAAATCTAGTTTATGCTTTGAACTGTTTATACATAAATATGTGTGATCATTAGAATGATGTATATCTTTGATATTAATGACGTTTAATATTCTTTTCAGAATATAAATTATGTTGTGCTTATCATCAGACTTACTGCAAATGGGACGTACAGCTCTGATGGAACCCAAAGGTACGTGATAAAAAAGTTGTTTAAATAACACACGAGAGATATTGACATTATGGTCATACATTATAAGGAAAGATATTACTTTTTCATTGTTAGGATTTTGACAAGGCTCGGTGCTCATTTGGGAAGTGAAAAGTTTCGAAGGTCTCTCTGTTCAAGTCAAGAAGTGAAAGCTATTGAACTATGTATGTAATAGCTTGTATTGTTTACTTTGGGTCCTATGCTCCTTCGACTTTAAAATGCCTCATTTGGGTCTAATGTCACTTCTTTTTATTCCAACAATCAATATCGTTCTTGCGTTTTGTTGATGTGGTATATGCCTAGGATGCTACAATGTTGTTCTTTTTACTCTAGATACCAAGACGGAAAGCAAGAGACGACACAATTATTGAACTTTCTGTATTGAGAAATCTGAATTTCTGGACGCAAATGGTTAGAGAAGACTGTAAATGCAATGTAAAATGCATAAGAATCAGGGGAGATTTTGAGGAGTGAGATTTGTTTGTGTAATTTTGTAATGTTGTTATTACTAATTAAATGATATGTGTGTATTTCAGTTCATACTGCTTAAAATTTCTTCATTTGAGGATGTCGCTCCAAACAAGATTTTCTCCATACCTAGGGCTCAAAACCTGAGGTCTCTGGTTAAGGGTGGAGCAGTCTTACACTGCACCACAACCCATGTTGGTGTACACACTTAATTAATCCCGGGAGCCTTTCCCCTCAAGCTCTCAAGAAAAGGCAACAAATCGTCACTCAAATAAATTAGAAGCGGGTTATTTGGGAAGCGAAAAGTTTCGTAGGTCTCTCTGCTCGAATTGAGAAGGGAAAGTTGCTTTCATCTTAATACCATATGGTCTGATACACCACTAATCTCCACTGCTCGCAATGGATATAAATTACTGCTCTTTGCGGATTGAGACTGACACACAATTAACTAATCTGGCTCATATATGGACACGAGTCTCCACTCATCTATTATCTTTGATTATATTGGACCACCTTCGACACGAACCGTCCCTGTAAATTTTCCATTCAAGTTTATGTGAATAAACAAAGCATTTGTGTTGGGTTCGAAAGAGATTAGGGCGTCATGCGCTAGCTTACAATTGCATATTATATGTTAATAAATCAGATAACAAAAACTTGTACTAAAAATCAAAATATTACTATATGATTTGACCAAATGGCCTACATATTTAAAAACTAATAAAAAGACATTAAAACTTGAAAGATTTCAAAGAAATCTTGAAGAATTATTTGGGAAATTTTTCTCTATTTTCACTGAACCAAAATTGTACAAAGAGTTGCTTACTTATCCATGTAAACTAAGGACTAGAAAGTCAATTTAAAAGGAAGTAGGTAACCAACTCTGACTATATACTTTACAGCTCATCATATTCTAAAATAATCTAAAAAATATCTTCTTATACAATGTGAATTAATATAAGCAACGTTGTATATTGAAGTATATTGAAATGGGCTGCTGAAATGGCATTTGTGTGCTTCGGATGGGATGAAACCCAACGATAAAATATCAGGCCCAAGAGACGTGCATTCTAGAATAAGGCCCTCAACCCGTGTCCGAATAAAGCTCACCTTCTTCATTCGCTTTCTTCATTCTTGGTACTGCCAGTCGGTGATCATGAGTTCCAACAAAACTATAGAGAGTAAAGATTATCTGAACGATTATATTGTGGATGTTATTATGTTCATAGTGTGAGAAGTTGGGTCTTCTATTTATAGGACGTTTAGAATAAACCAAATATGGAAAAGAATTATATTTTTTTTTCAGAAAAAATTCAAGCAATTATGTTAATACTTTGACTTTTCTTTTATGAAAATAAACTTCAAATAAGGTAAAAAAACAGAGCAAGCAAAAACAAAGGAAAAGAGAGAGATTACATAGTATCACACATAGCAAGGCAGCAAGGCTAATATTAAAATAAGAAGTTCGAATCACTGATACTAAAATTTTTCTTGATAAAAGTGTGTTTACAACTTATTAAACCTCATAGGTTTGAAAGCAAAGAATCAAATAAGAATAAGAAGTCTGGGACCCAATGGCAATATGTAACTCGTAAGTTTTGAAAGACATTTTATTAGAGAGGAATTAACGTTGTTTCTATGTTTGTGTTTTGTTGGATGTTTGGTGAAAAAAGTAGATCATCTCCTATTGCATTCTTTAGTTGGTTTATAACACAATGAGTGATTCAACATCTATTTATATTTTTTATTTAGAAATATTATTATACACTTGTAGATAAAACTTCCAACAACATAGAAATATGTTAAATCTGATTTACTTATGCAACAAATATTATATCTTACGGGTAGAACGAACAAGGAACATGAAAATCACATGTTTTTGTTATCGGGTTGACTAAACAGGATACAGAAAAATCATATGTCTTTGAATTGCATAACAATGAGTGTACTGATATTTTATACTTTATAATATCATCACACGAATTTTATACTGAAGATGTGTGCCTTTTGTTGTCAATTTTTTTGCAGTGATACAAAAGCGGGTAGTGAAGACAGGTCAAAGATTCTACTCTGATGAATTCTTTTTCAATTCTTCATCAAGAGACGATTTAGAGATTTTGGTAAAACTCTCTCTTTCGCCAAGAGTCTCCAGCAAAATGGGCAATAATTAGTTTATCAGGAGTCCAAGTATATCTCGAATTGGTTATGGGTTATTGCAAGTGCTTTTGGTTTTTATGTTTCTTTTCTAATTTTTGTGGTGTTTGAAACAGATCAAAAAATATTTTTAAACACTTATTTTTAGACCCAAAAGAAGTATAAAAATAAGCTAAAGGCCAAAGGTAGGTATTCCCAACTTATGAGTTTTAGCTTTTAGCTTATAAGATACTTTTAAAAAGTTAATCCAAACACCCTCTAAAACTTTTAAATTAATTTTAATTAATAAGATGTTAGCTATTTGTTTATAATATGTAAAAACTTTATTTATCAATATGAATATTTGAATTGTTTATTTCAAAATTCTAAAAATATTTTTGATAAAATGTAAAATAGGTTCTCTTTCTTTATTTTTAATTTAAATTTTGAGTTTTTTTCTTACAAAAAGGTACAAAATTTATATAAAATAGAATAAAAAGGCAACTTTAAATTATTATTATTATGTTTATGTGTATATATGTACACCTGGGCACGTTCGTTGCACGTGTATTCCATATTAATTCTTATAAATTCATATTATTTAAAAATAACAAACTTTTATCTTATACATAATTCAATAACAGTTTCTTAAATTAAAAAATATCAATATATAGCTAAAGATAAAATTCCTCATGTTCCTAATCTCCTAGCACCTTTGTAAATGATATCTCTTCGTGTAATTTCATCTCTAAATATATTGTTTGCCACATTTGTATCATTTCTCAATATTTTAACAATAAAAAAGAAAATAATATAAGAAGATACATTTAAAGAAAGTTTATAGAACGAAAAGGAAAGTACATTGAATTAAATATAAAAGTGAGAGAAGAAGAATAGCAAATTGGATATCATATCAATTGTTCTAATGGATCATAATAGAGGTTTAAATTCCACAATGTCATTATAAGTTGTTCAAAGTTGTAAATGAATAAAATTATTAATGATAAAAATAGTGTGGTAGAGAAACAAATCAAGTGTGTGAGGCATCTGAAAATAAGTAAATTCATTATTTAGAGCCAATATATCTTATATCATACTCTTTCAAATATGATTTCTTTTTACACCTTTAAAATTACTTATTTTCTCTTTTTTCATTTTCTTCTCTTCTGAAGTTGATTTGCAATCAATCTCTGACGGGCAATATCCATCTTTGTAAGTTGACTCCTAAATAGTAATAGTGAAGAAATGTATTTTTCTCCATGCCTTGAGAATTCTTTTTTCTTTTCTCCCCAATTATTTTCTTTCACAATCCACAAACTTTAGATTTTGTATGCAACTTATAGTTGTTGTGAGCTTTTATAAGGTGTAGTAAAAATGAGAAGTCTATACTTAAGTATTACTTATTAACAATGGAATCTCAAAGGATCAAAACAGATCATAATTACAACATGCACTAATTATTTGGCAGATGAAACAATTCTTCCGATTATTACTCAATTCAATACAAGTGATCAGATTATATTTAACATAAAGCTTTGTTATTAATTTCAAGCTCTTCAAATTCTTTATGTTTTACTCATCTAATGTTTAATTAATTAAATAATTTATAACATTTTAATTTAGAATAGGGGTAAAATGGTAACCAAACATTTATATATATATATATAATAAGTCAACGAAGCAATGCCGAAGGACACGCATATAGGGTGTGTCCGCTCCTGATTAAGTTAAGGTGTTATATCTTTATGAATATTAAATTATCTTCCAAATTCTTTTTTTTTTTTTTTTTTTGGGGGGGGGAGGGGGAAGGGGTCAACCGCATATGGCAATTTATATCTCTAAAATCCGCACCAAGAAGGGAAAATCGTTGAATCTTTTAATTTGCTAGTATTGTTCGCTTTGTGCTAGGCGCACAATTTTAAAATATTATATAAGAGTGAAAATTATTTTCGCTTTCCAACTTTGCTGTAAAAATTGAACTCCTTTTCAATTTTAAACAACTAGTATATGTGTCCGCGCGTTACACGGTTAGCTGATAAATGTAATTATAAATATTAATTTATTGACAATTTTAAAGTTTAACTTATTATTAAATAATATTATCAAATAAATGCTTCACATTAAATATGTATACATAATAACTTTAACAATATATTAAAATAAAAAATAAAAAATAAACATTCAAATCCAGGGAATTAAACACCAATCATCCTGCAAATAAAAACTTCAAATCATTGAAAGTTATTGTTGACACCTAATTTTGACCCTCCCCGATAATAATTAATTTTTGAGCTTCTTTAATCTCAAACGATTCGAAATAATTTATTTTATAAAAATTCAAAATATGTTTCAAAATATTTCTTTTTGAAGAATTTTATTCACTTTTATAATATTTTAAATAATAAATATGTCTTATATTGTTACGTATGTAAAATACTTGAAAACTATCTTAAAAAAAAGATTTCATTATTATTATTATTATTTTAACGTTAAACACTTTATTAATCTAATTTAGTTTGAATTATAGCTATGTTGTTGAATTAATTATTTTTATTAAGTTAATTATTTTATTCCGTTAAGATTAAGGAGCTCGTTAGTTAATTATATTAATTCATATTATTTAATTACTAGTCGAATTTACTAATTAGCCCAATTTGACTAAATTGTTAATTAATTTTCCATTGCATGCCTTAGCCAAATCTAGCCAATTCACTCCATCCTTTTAATCAATTATTTTGGGCCTTTATTTTCTTTACAACCGGCCCACCTTTTTTTAATTTGCAAACCAACAACATACGTACACAGACATATGCCCCACCCCATTAATTACCCATTCTAATTCCATTTTTTTTGAATTATAACAACCCAATACTTAATTTGACTCCCACAACCGACAACATACAACATCAAATACCCAATACACGACCCCACATTGTCTTTCTTCTTCAACAACGCTTCCAGCAACGTGAAGCGGCGTCAAATAGATGGAACAGCAGTAGCAAAACGACCCCAACAATAACAGCAAACGACAGCTGCTCGATCATAATTACAACAGCAATTCCAAATGGCGTGAGCTAGCCAGTGCAATACACTGCAACGCGTTGTCGTCTTCTTCTTTTTCCCTCTCCAGCTGTGCGATTTCAGCAGCAAAAACACTCGCCAGCAGGAGATTGAGGCACGTCGAGCAGCAGGTACACTCAATCGATCAAAACCGTTCGCTTCCCATTTCCTCTTCCGGAATGGGGTTGAAGATCTCAGAAAGTATGTTTGCCTCTAATGGTGAAAAATATTTGGAGTTTGAATTTCGAATTTGGGGCCCTCGTTTTGCCCGTTTTTCATCTCTTTCCCCCATTTTCGAACCCTATTCCCCCCTCTATATATGTTGCATCTTGGTTCACTGTAAAAGAAGAGAGAGAGGAGGTTGGCAATTTTTAAAGGAGGACCCAGAGAAAAGCTTTTAAAAAAACATAGTTATAGAATATATACACAATACATTTAAGAAAAGGAAAAAGATAACGAGAGGTTCCGAGTGTCGTTCTTCTCTCCCATTTGTTGTCGTTTTCCAGCGTTTGTGAGTCTGAGATTCCGTCCGGATTCCTTGCTCATCGTTTGTATTCGAGCTTGTGTGGCGGAAGGCGACTCTGTTGCTCGTTTGTACCCCGCTGCTCGTCAAAAGGTATACAACTCTCTCATTTATTTAGGTTCCAGTAGATGTCTGAGATTTGAGTTGTGTTATATATTGGTGTGGTTCGATTGTTTGTGTATAAGTGATAAGAGGTTGATCCCTTGTTTGCTGTTGTTCTCATTTTTTCTCGACTTTCATAGCTTTTCGAAACATTTCTTTAATTTAGTTTATTCTCTTGAATCCGTATTATTGCTCGTTGTTCGGCTTCATATCCTTCACTCTTTCACCTCAAATTGAACGAATGAATTGAGACGTCCACTTTTGGAGTTCATGTATTGCATTTTTCTGCCCGTTTAATTGATTTCGTGGGTTCCAAGATGACATTTCTTTAGTTTGATTTTTTTTATCGGGAATATGTCACTAAATCAGTTTGCTCTTGCTCACATGTTGTTTTGTCTTCGAATATCGAATCTTTCTGGTTTGTTTTGGGTCCGGAAGTTCATGCCCTTGAAGTGTTAATTTCATTCGGTGTTGTCTCTTGTCATTTTACTCTCCCAATCAGCCCTGTATTGTTCTGCTTTCAGTCTTTGTATCAAAATCAGCTCGTAGTGTTAAGTCCCTGATTTGTTAATCGCTTTATCATTTTGTTGATGGGTAGATGTATTAGTAGAGCGCTAAAGCGTGCCTATTCTTCCTCACATTCTTTCATTTATTTGTAGGCGTTAAAATCCCTTTTCCATTCTTGTATGAAAATTATGATTTCTATGCCTTACCTTTTGAATATTATTATGATGATTAGCGTATGTCAAAGTATTTAGTTTTTTTTTTAATATTACATAGCTTGTTTCAATGTTTGGTTTAGTCATAGGAGAACATGTGATGTATCTTTTCTATTTTTGTTTGGAGTCACTGTTAGTTTAAAAAGAGGGGAAAATATTAGTTTATTTATATTTGTCATTCTGTCAAACTAATGTATTTTTATTTTTTTTTATTTCCTCGAATTAAAAATGCGGTAGTATATCAATTTTAGAATGCAGTAGTATGTAAATATTAAAATATGGTGGTATGTAAATATTAAAATATGGTAGTACGTAAATATTAAAATATGGTAGTATGTAAATATTAAAATATGGTGGTATGTAAATATTAAAATTTGGTAGTAGCTAAATATTAGAATATGGTAGTACGTAAATTTTAGAATATGATAGCATATAAATTATGTTTTTATTTGATTCTTACTTACTAATTTCCATTTTGTGTTTGCATGTGAAATCCGTCCGAGTTCACTATGAACTCCTATCTTCCTCTTGCATTTCGGGAGAGCCGCAAAGGCTCATTTTTTTTACTCGAGTCAGCTAGCTATAAAAATCGACGTACAGGTCCCGGAGTTGAAAGAACATGAAATAGATCGGAAGATTGAAAAGATTGAGCCAAAGGACTAATCTTTATAAAAGATTGTATTTTGTTATTTTGGGCCTAAGCCCTTGTCCTTTTAATTGCTATTATTGTGTTAGTTTAGGACAGGTGGAAGAATTGGGTCTAAGATCCAAAAGATAGAAAATACTTCTATTATGCTAGAATAGGACAGGTACAAATGGCTTAAATGGGCCTTCGCCCAAAACGAAAATGGGCCCAAATACTGGCCCAAGCGGATAGGAAAATCAGATTTGGGTCCAACCCTCTTTCCCTTTTCACTTTGCCGTGTTTGTTTTGCTTGTTAGTATCTGTCGTTAATCTTAGGGTCGAAAAGTTCAAATTCCCGAAAGACGCTCATTTCGTTTTAACAATTTAACTGAATCGATCATCTTTCAAAAGACTTAAAAGAATAAATTTCAAGAGGTATCTCACTTAGGTCATAGGCCAATATTTCCCTTTTTCCCTTTATAACTATCTCAACTATAAAGTAGTTCAATTTTGCAATTCAAGATAAGTTAAAATATTTTAGCCAAATAATTAATTGCCGGATAACCGTATATTAGCGGGCATTTTGGGTGCCTTCAAACCCTTCCCGAAATGCTAATAAGAACCCCCGAACCCCCCTCAAGTATTTTCAATTGATTCCCTGTTTTAATCTATTGAAAATTAGTTTTCTTGATTTTTCTTAAAAATTAAGTGGCGACTCTCAAAACCAGTCTAAAATATATTTTTAAATAAAATAGTTATAAATAAAAAAAAAGGAAAAAAAAATCATCAAAAACTAATGGTTTGCAACAATTATTGATAAGAGATTTTAATGCTTAAAAAGTTGCTATATCTATATATCAAATCTCACTGATAGGGTTAATTCTAAGTATGAAGTTGATTATAGTGACTTTGTCTCAACAACTACAAAGTCACATCCAAAGAAGAAGGAAAACAGTTATATTGTCAAAAAAATTTATGCATAAATAGAAATAGAAAACAAATAAATTGTTTTACACTTTTCATAATAAGAGTTTCCTAATTTTCTTTATCTACCTATACTATATTTAGATTTTGAAGTAATTATCTTTATGTAAATATTTCATTAACGTATTCATTTATATAAAATTTATAAAAGGGACTTCTTTTAAAACTAATAAACATAAACAAATATTAATTAATAAGCATAAACAAATATCAACTGTTAATAAATAACTAAATGTGTATGAATCTTTTTTAGTAATTTGTGTATTTAGTTCGTGATTTATATTTTTTGATTAGTTAAAAGATCAACTTATAAAATAAAGTATTTAAATACTTATGATAATATGGTTAAACATGAGGTATGTATCGAAAAAAAATCTTAAAATATATTTTACTTTGACGTAATTAATTAAAATAATCATAATTATTTATTTCATGATTTTTTTTTATTTAAAATAAATACTGAAAAACAAAATGTTATTAACACAGATTTTTATTGATTATAGGACTTTTTTTTATTGATTATAGGACTGTGTAGTAATGTATTGGTAATGGGGAGTTATGAAAATATTTTTTTTCTTTTCGTTAACGTATTCATTTATATAAAATTTACAAAGAGACTCCTTTTAAAACTAATAAGCATAAACACATTTTAATTTAATAGCATAAACAAAAGGCTTATGCAATTTATGTACTATAAAATTTATAAATCCTCGCGTAAATAAAAACTCAAATTAGACTAAATAGTTATCCATCACTATGATTAGGGGTGTTCATGGTTCGATTTGGATCGGTTATTAGTTAAAATCAAAACCAAACCAACTTAATTGGTTTTTAAATTTCTAAAACCAAACCAAAAAAATAACCATCGGTTTGGTTATTGTTAGTTTGGCTCGATTTTTCGGTTTTTTTTCGGTTAGAAAGTAATAAGTTTGTTGAGGACATATGCATCTCGATAGACACAAACACTTAGTACATGAATAACTCACGAAAAAACTATTGCACAAACAAAGTGATTCATCCAATGTACCAAGTTTCAGAAACTAAAAAAAAATTATTGTCAATAGCATAAAGTTAGTTCAATATTCTGGAGATCTCAACATCTTATCAATAGACTTTTCAATAAAATTACACTTTAAAATATTGAGAAATTACTTCTACAAAACAACAACCAATATTTCATAATCAAAACTAATCAATTACCATCTTCTTTAGCTTGAGCTTTAAATTATTCAATGCTACGTTAGAAAATTTTATAAAGAACAGAGAAAGTGTGATCCTTAAAGTAATGAAATTGAGGGATTTAGACTTAAGGTTTTAAGAGTTGGGCTAAAATCTAAGTGTTGGGCTAAAATCTAAGTGTTGGGCTTCAGAAAATAATAAAACTAAAGACTTAAGTTAATTAAACTTTATCAAAATACATATATTTCATTTATAAATAATTACAAAATTTATACATATAACTACTCGGTTCGATTTGGTTATTTTTGCGGTTAATTTTTAGTAAAACCAAAACCAAACCAAATAGTATCGGTTTTTTTCAAAATTTAAAACCAAACCTAACCAAATTAAACCAAATATCGGTTGTTTTAATCGGTTTGATTCGGATTGCGGGTCGATTTGGTTTTATAACCATAACCATGAACAAGCTTATCTATGATTAAAGAATTGTGGAAATATAAGTTTTAATAAAATACTAAAAAATATAATTAATACAGAAAAATAAAATAACTATAGAAGAAACTTTAAAATATGATAAAAAAAAACTGTAAAGAAAAATAAATTTCATGATCTATTCCTATGTAATTAACATTTTCATTTTTTTTATTTTATGTTTTAAATAGTTAATATTTTTTTTAAAAGTTAGTTACCTATATTTTAGGAACTATTACCATCCATCCATAACTCAAAATTAAATGGTAATATTTAAATAAATTTTAAAGTGATCCCACTAATTGAAAAATGTTTAACCGCCACTATATTTTATTTTTAATTTTATTTTTTATATTTTTTTATAAATACAATATTATAATATTTTAAATAATATTGTCATGTTAATAACTTCCTAATTGTTTGACTTTATGCAACTGAAATTTATAATTTTTTTGTTTTGCTTTATTTGAGGAAATTGAGAACATGTGCATTTTTTGCTATTTTATTGATAAGAGTTAGAAATATTTATTTTTTATTTAAAATGGCTGATTTACAACCATTTTGATTTTCTTTTTTCTTTCCTACTTTTTCAATTCATTATTTTTTAAAATTTTGTTATTTACTTTTTTTCATATTTCATGTTTTTTTATTGATTTTAGGACTGTGTAGTAATAGATGAGTAATGGAGAGTTATAAAACTGTTTTTTATTAACGTATTCATTTATATAAAATTTACAAAGGAACTTCTTTTAAAACTAATAAGCATAAATAAATATTAATTTAATAAGCATAAACACATATTGGTCAATATAATTAGTTATTTTAGCCAGATATTTTTAATTATTTTATTAATAATTTTTTTTTGTTTCTTTCCGATTTTATCTTCTTCTTATTTATTTTTTATTTAAAATTAAAAATATATACTTATCCTTTACATAGATTTTTATATATGAGAACAATATGACATTTCAACTTAGTATTTCGTTTATAAAAAATCTATCAACACAAAATTAAAACACTTACAATAGCACATAAATTTTACAATTCAACATTACTGCAAAACAAAGAAGAAAAAGCTAGAAAAAAATTCTTACAAAACAAAATAAATAAATAATAATAAATCAAAATGTGAATATATTATTTAGGAAAAATCAATAAACAAAGTAAGAAACATATAATTTTTTGAAGTAGATATAATAAAAAATAGATAATTTTTATTTTATTTTAAGTGACAGATTTTAAATTACGCTAATATTAATTCAAGAAATCATGTCAAAAAATAGATTTGATGATTTCAAACTTTATTTTATTGCTAGTGTACAGTATGTTTCAAACTAATGTTCAAGAGTAATGGACATGAAAACATGTTTTGTCCCTAATGTCATTTCTTATTATTATTTGACAAAAAACACACTAATAAAATTTATCGAAATGTTTGATGGATATTTGATTTAAGCATGTTGAAGTCAAAACTGGGAAATTAAGTTATTGTTATTTGATTACTCAGTACAAAAGAAATAAATAATTATTGCATAATAGAGAAAGAACTTTATATACATTGAAACTTAAGGATTTGAAAAATAAACTTACATATGATTAAACTCTGTATTTAATTTGTTGATTTCTTATTGTCCTTGAATGCATGTTGGGGTTGAATTGTTCTCCTTTGTTAAATACTGAAATACTGTATTGTTTCTTTGTTGAAGAGGGTAAGAATTTGATTTGATATGGTTACTGAAGAATGTTATTTTGTGTGTGATTCTTTTGTGTTTTATATTAAAAGTTGTAACTGCTATTTATATTTTTGATTTAATAATTAAGCATTATGTGGAACTATTAGAGATAAGACCTAAAATATTGAAAAACAGATAATACATGTCCACTTAAACTGCCATGGTAATTTTAAATTCTAACTTATCTTTTTAAACTGTAACTGCTTTTTTTTATAAAAGAAACAAAATATTTTTTATTATGTTTAAAACTATAACATGTGTTTTAAATAATATGAAACTTTTGTAAATTGAACTTTTAAAGTTTCATATTTACAACAAAATTATGGTTTTGACACAATTAATATTTTAAAATAGTAAATATTATTATTATTATTATTATTATTATTATTATTATGATTATGATTATGATTATTAAAAATATAATAATGTTTTATTATTAATATTTACCAATTAGTTATTTCAAAAAATAGAAGTTCGACGAATATAATAAATAAATAATGTGATATAGATTAGTTTGTTAGAATTATTGTGGTTAAATTTTAATTTGAATTGAATTGTTATGTGCTCCTAAAATTTAGCACTATTATCTATGTATTAGGTATATTTTTAATTTTAACTTTATATTTTTAAAATTCATTAAAAAAAAATAGGAAGAGCAATTTATTAGGAACAAATACATTCAATTTATTTTAACAATTAAAAAAGAGAGTTCAATAATTTTTTTTTTTTTATCGTTAACACATTTCAAAAATTGTTTTAATTTATGTTTTTTACAGGCATTTGTCATTATCTGTTAAAGTTGATGACATCTGTATATAACTATTTAAAAGTGTGTATTTAAATAGTTATATAATATTTAATTATTTATTATTTAAATTTTTAAAAATTGTGGCACTGACATGTGACCTTTTTTCTTCTCCTTTTATATATAGATAGATAATTGAACTCCTCCCTTTATTCTAATTAATTTTTTAATATGCCGGTTATACCCTTTCACCAACTCTTTTTTACTTCTTTAAAAATCATGACTTTTTTTTATTCATGTAGCTATGTTTTCATAAAATCATAAATATTATTTTTCGGATGAAAAAAGTGAGAAATATTAATTAAGTATCTGAGCTAATGATGTTTTAAAATGAAGTGAATTAGCATTATGAAAAAAATTATTTTTATTAATAATAATCAAAACTCTAATATTTATTTACACTAGTAAAGATAACAAAGAATAATAACTAAAACAAATATATTTCGATGTGATAATATAAAATAATAAATTTATTAATTTAAGGTCAAATTTGTAAAGATAGTATTTTTTAAAATGTAAGTTATTTTAAACTAAAATCTGTACAATACTTCATTAATGTCAATCAAAACTTGTTTATTTGAATAGACAATAGAGAATTCCCTGGACGGATAGATTATTTGACCCTCATTCTAAAAATAGTTGTTTTGATTTACTTGTCCAATCAATGAAATAAAAAAATAATTTATTTCTACCCTTAATATTAAATAACTGCATAAAATAGTAGTAGTTAAATTCAAAGTTTCAAAGCATTATTGATAATATTTATTTAGTAAAATACATCTTTAATTAAAAAAAATTTAAGGGGTGTCATATCAAGAAGGGGTCAAGCAATACGGAACGCATGGAGCAGAGAGTGAAAAAAGACAAAAATATACGCATACATACATATATACATGCTTAATGAATAGTATGTTGAAATAACATTCATAAAAATAATATTAAATTTTGTGACAAATTCATAAAAAAAATTATTCTACTTATAATGTTAATAAACTTAAAGAAAAAGTTATAAATACCTAGGTTAAAATAAATTACATATAATATAAAGAGGTAGTACCGGATCTAGGATTATTTTAAATGGGTATCGATGATTGTAGCAAAAAAAAATTGTAGTAAAAAAAAACAAAATTTTGAGGCTAATAAAACTCATTAAGGGGTGTCAATAATTGTAGCAAAAAAAAAAATTGTAGTAAAAAACTAAATTTTGAGGCTAATATGACTCATTCAGGGGTGTCAACTGTCAATGATTGTAGCAAAAAAAATTGTAGTAATAAATAAAATTTTGAAGCTAGTAGGAGTGTAAGACTAGGACACATGACCTCTAAAGAATTTTCACAACACCTTAATTACTAGACTAATTATTTAACTTGTGTAAAGAGATGTCAATAATTCTTAGTACACGTCAGCTTACCCTAAGCCTATAGGACAATTGATGATGTCATCAGTTGGCCAGGATTTTCAATAAGCAGGTTCAAAATCTGAAGAAATAGACACACGAAGTAATCGAAAGGGGTTCAATCTATTATATATACTTAAAAGATTATTTTAACCATGTATAAATAGTATAAGTTTCCGCTGAAGGGGGTTGGGATGAACCCCTGACAATAAGGTGGCTCCATACACCGGCCATTAGGAGAAAAAATGAGAATGTGGGCTCACCCTCATATTTTCCACGTCATTAGTCAAGATGACTTCATTAATTATTTAATTCTACACCATATAATTCCACGTGATTTTCCTATTTTCCCTACTAAATAAATATTAAAAAGTCAATATTAGCCCCAAAACCCATTCATTTTTACCGGCCTACCCTATAAGCTTGAGGTCGAATCCTTAATTTTTCCAACTTTTTTATTTGTATCGGAGCTCGAAACTCACTAAACTGATAATTTTAAGGGAAATACATTCTAATGTTGGCATCAAATCATGTAAATTTATTATAATTAAGTAATTTAATGTGGTGAGAATGCATGCTAATTAGTATGTGTTAAGAATCTATGTGTAAAATACATATCGTGTATTAGTTTTAGCTCCCAATACTAAACAGGGTCGTCTTAACCACTAGGCCACTAAAACCATCGCTTGGGGCCCCCATTTTTTTTAAAAAAAATACTTATATATATTATTAAAAAAACTATATGTACTTTTATTTTTATTTTTAAAAAAACATGTAAGAAGTATAAAAAAAATAAAAAATGACTGTTAGTTTTCCCACTTTTTTAAGGGAATAAAACATTTTTGGGAATAATTTCCTTAAGTGGGAAATTGTGTTTTCTTATTTATCTCCTAAAAGTTTGATCCTATATTATTATTTACCTTATACTCATATTTTTAATTCTCTATTTTATTATTTTTATTCTCAATATTAAACTCTCTCCTACAATTTTTTTTGTTTTATTGTTGCTTACAAGTTAGAAAAGAACAAAATTTGCTTTTGGATGTCTTCTTCAAAATCTCAAGATGTGCAACAAGCAATCATTATATTGAAGGAACACTACGCTATTTCGATATTGTTTTATCAACTTATCAAATTCATGAGTCAGGTATTATTATTCTAACTTTAGTTTATAGTTTTTCTTGAAAATATGTTATTGTTGATATATATATATATTTTTTTTTATTTTTTTATTTTTTTTCTAGTTGACATATTTAAATTGAATAATTTTAATATATATATATATATATATATATATATATATATATATATATATTAAAATTATTCAATTTAAATATGTCAACTAGAAAATATGATTTCGGTTTGACAAAAAGAGAGAAAAAGAGAAAACTTGAAGAATTAAATAAATCCCAAAAAGGAGCCCTTGATAGATTTTTAACAAATAATAAAAATTCTAAATAAAAAAGTATTGCTTATAGAATAATGTTAACAATTCATGTAATTGTTGCCTCAGTTGAAAGAAGTTTTTCAAAACTAAAATTGATAAAATCTTATTAAGATCAACAATGTCTCAAGAGAGATGGAATGTATTAACTATATTATCAATTGAAAAGGAATTACTAAAACAAATCAATTATAAAACTGTAATTAATAACTTTGCATCTAAAAAGGCTAGAAAAGTAGATTTTAAATAAAAGTATGTATGATGATTTTAAAAAAATATTAGGGCTCCTCTTTAAGATTTGGCTTTAGGCCCCCAATCTTATTGATCGAGTCGGCCCCGATACTAAACATAAATTTATTTCATTCGATTTGGACTCGAAACATCTAAAACAAATTAAGTTTTTTATTTATCTTTTTTTTCCAGAGAACTCATTTTATTGTTTCATTAATGACTCGAATTCATGTTTTTAGTGGAGGTACAAGGTGTTTATCAACTGAGATAAAGTATCTAAATTTTAACTAATTTTAGATAAGTAAATTTTACCGCAAAAAAAAAATCAAATATTTCATATCTGAATACACATTCAAAATTAAAAGATTTGACCTTTCAAAATTCATTTGTGTCTCGTAAACTAAAAAAATGAATAATATTTAAGTAGTTATTTCCTCATGAATAAATTATATACGGAGTTCAATATTTTTCATAAACGATACATTTCATTACAATAACAATATTCAATATAGTTCTATGTATAAAATGTGATTTGAAAATAATAAAATGTACGTAGACCATACCCTGCTACGGAGGTAGAGAGATAACGACACAATTGATCATCATTGCTTAGAAAAACTTACCTAATTAGCATTTAAAAATTATTATAGTTAACTAATTAATTGTCCACTCATCTGTTCCAATTGACTGGACAGATTTTAGTTATAATATGTTAGTGAAAAATTACAAAATAACAAAATTACAAGATTACAATTGAAAATAAAAATAAAGAAATAAATCTCTTCAGATTGAGGCGTGGATATGTCGCTCTTTTTAAGGAGATTCAAGCCCACTGAAACAAATATTTTTCACCGGTCCAACAGTAGTCCTCTTGACTTGTCCCCTACAGGATACAACAGCCTAATCACAAAGTGTAACTCAATAAACTCTGGAAAAGAGTTAAGTCCAAAGCTCCACAAAAAGAACACCTCCCTTCAACTAATAAAAACTATCTTTTTGGACAAACTTTATGCACTCTGATCTATATTTTTCTTGTGTGTCAACCAAATGAAGACCACCGCTATTTATAGTTCCGGATGTCTTCCTAGCAATGAATAGGAAGATAATGGGATAGTAAATAGTGAAGATAAATGGCATTAGAAGTTACATAGGTTATAAGGTATAATGAAGGAATAAAGAATGATATAACGAAGATTGAATGAAAAAGAATTAGTGGTCATGGTTGACCACCTTCTGCCACTAACAGTAACCTCCAATGACCAACGTTTTGTAACCATCAAATAAAGGGTAATAATGCCTAAAGACATTGATTAACACAAGTGAGTAATTAGGCAGTAATGCGGCATGCCTAAGGTTGCAGCAATGAAATAGAGATTGCTCCAACAAATAAAAAACAATTGGTAATGTATTGTCAAAGGTGCAAATTAATATAATATTAAAATGTTTACACTAACATAATATTAACTAAACTCAATATGCCATAGTAGGTTGGATTTGATTAATATTCACCAACGATGTAAAAAGTATCCGTACTAGTATTATATTTTTTTAAACATTATTTATGAGTAATTTTTTTAAACCTTGATTACAAATAAGACAAATCATATATTATAACTTAATATAATTGGATGGCGTAAAAAATATTTATATCGTTTGTGAATATATATTACTTAAATTCTAAGTAATTTATTTTTCCATATTACATTAGAAGAGAACAAGGGAATACGAAAAAGGAGATACTATTCAATAGGTTATTTGAACCATTCACTTCAATAGTAGATGGGAAAATTATATAAAATAGTAAACTATTAATTCAAATTAAATGTTATAACCATAGTTTTATTTAATTGTAATCCGTAGCAAACACTTGTCATTTGCCTCTCTCCCTAGAGAATTTCGCTTGTCACTCTCCCAGATCTCGCTCGTCACTCTCCCTCGCCTCTCTCACTTTATACAAACACAAATGTATAAATTGCGTTTGTGTTTGTATAAAGCGAGAGAAAACTATATATACAAATACAAATACATATATTTTCGTCCTATACACTAATAATTATACAAATACAGATATTTCCCTACCAGTTCTCTTTTGCCTTTCTCTCTTTCTTGCTTTATACAAATACAATGTATAATTTGTGTTGTATAAATCGAGAGAGAGATTTGATATACAAATGTTTTATTTCGATTCAATTGTATACAAATTTAAATTTTATGCAGATATATAAACACAATCAAGGATACATATACATAGTAGTTACATATATAATTATCTAACTGATATATATATGTACACAATCGCTGCGCTTTTATACAAACGAGAGGTCTGTCATCGATTTTGTAACGTCGTGCAATTTGAAATAACTATGAAGAAGTTTATAATTGGAATTAGTCATTTTTTTTTAAAGAAGTCAGAATCTGGAAATTTAGTTAAGTATGGGAAAAAAAATGAGTTTTTGGTCAATTTTGAACAGTAATAACTCCTAGCTCAGGATGATTTAGGTGTAGTTCCAGTTATTTTTGGAAATCCCTTGGAATTATCTTTCCAACGCCGCCAAGTTTGCTCGATTCCGAGTTCGTATGAGTGAGTTATGCCCTTTGGAAGTTGGGTTGTTGGCACAGGGCAGTTTAGTCCGAATTTGTAAGGGTAAATTGGTCTTTTCCCTAACCATTTCTTTTGGTTATATTAAGGTTTTAGACTGATTTTAAATCAGTTTTCCCTTTTTTAAAGTGAGAGTTAGGGTTTTGGAGAGAAGAGATAAAGAAGAGGAGAAAGAGAAGAAGAAGCAAGGATTTCGTCAAGATCGTCGTGGTTTTCGTCGGGGGTGATCCCTATTAAGGTATGTGAGATCATAGTGTTGGGTTGGTTCTTTCCCCCACACGCCAAACTCGTTTTTATTCCGAGAAAAGATTGATTGTGGTTGTTGAATTCTTGTGGTTGTGTTGTTGAAGTTCTTGTTGGTTTGGTACATGTTTCCGGTTGTGTTTTGAGTTGAATCTATTATATGTTGAGGGGTTTTATGATTCTAAGTGTTTGGGGCTGGAACCTTTGAAGTTAAGGGGTTTAGAGTTGGAAAAACAAGGGGAAAAAGTCGGATTTTTGAGGAAAAAGGGCTGGGGTGTCGCACCAGCCATCGCGCCCCAAAAAGGGACGCTGAACTTTCCCCTTGGGGTGGCGTGCCTGGCAGAACGCCCAGCAGGCCCCTCTGAAGTTTGAGGGCTGGCGCCCCGCGCCTCTCATAGCGCCAAGGACGCCAATCCTTCCCTTTCATTCCCCACTTTTTCATACATGTTCCTTGGTAATGTACCTATGTTTTATAGTTGTTTCCAATACTCTAAGGTACATCTAAACATCCCGAACTCATCCATAAACATGAGATCATTACCCTTGAATTCATAATTCAATTCGAGGAAAGTTAGGATCAAAGTCAAGTGAAGTTAAGAGTCAAGTTTAGAAGTTAAGATGCAAGTCAAAGCAAGTCTTTAAAGTTATTCAAGAGTCTTTGTTAAACGTTTTAACTTTGTTTAAGGCTCAAGTTTCAATTTAAGTAAAGAGTATAGAGTTTCAATTTAAGTAAAAAGAATAGAGTTTCAAGTTAAGTAAAGAGTATAGATTTTCAAGTTAAGCCAAGAGTATAAAGTTGAGTTCATGTTCTCTTAAGTTATTAGAGAACTAAGTATTCCCAAAGAAGTTTATAAATGTTTTTACATTTGAGTAAGAAAGGAATTATGCTTTCCAAGAGAGCCTTTGGGCTAAGCTTTGAGTAATTATCTCAAACCAAAGAAAGAAGTTTGTTTTTAAAACATATGAGCCAAAGTATATTTTTGGGAGTAGTTTTGAGCACCGAATTGGGGACACGAGTTCATATTAACTTAACTCTCCATAAGAACCATGTAGCCAAACATGGGATTTAACGGGTCATTCTTTTTAGATGATCACGTAAGATTAAGCTAGTGGATCCACTAAGTAAAGTAAGGTCTTATATCACGGCAAGGTATAGGATGGTCCTTGGGCAACATGAGGTAAAACGTTGTATCATCACTAGGGCTCATAGTGGTGGTTGTCGGTTAAAGAATCTCACACAAAAGTTATATTACTTTTATACAAGTAAAGTTGAGTTTGTTATCATTTTATCCTTAATGAACTAAGTTGTTTACCCTGTTTTACAAGCTTTATATATTGCATGCGTCTTATTGCTTTATATTGAGTTCGGTTATTCATGAGTTGAACAGAGCCACGGTAAGAGTTCCTTTGTACTCCTTTCAAGCTTAAGTTGTTGTTTAGCTTTCCAGCTCTCATACTCGTACATTCAATGTACTGATGCCAGTTGGCCTGCATCTTATTATGATGCAGACGCAGGTACCCAGGATCAGCTTTCAGCACGCCGTTGATCCAGCTGAGCACTCCAGAGTCAGTGGTGAGCCTCTTTGCATTCCGGAGGACTCGATTATTTTGTTTTCTTAAGTTTTGCTTTATTAGGATGTTGCGGGGTCTGTCCCAACATCCGTCTCAGTGTTATAGAGGCTTCATAGACAGTCAGTCAGTTAGTATTGAGTCTCTCATCTATGTATATATATATATATAATATTCTACTTTGAGACTCGAGTTGCCTTTTTGGCCAGGTTTTATCAGTTGGGTTGTTTTATGACCTTTCATTGCATGGAGTTATTTTGTTGAGTTAAGTTCCGCTGAGTTAAGGAAGCCAGGCCAAGGGTTTGCTTGGGGGTCAGCAATGGTCTTCGAGTGCCGGCCACGTCCAGGGTGTAGGCTCGGGGAGTGACAGATTTATACAAATTTGATGCTCCTGCCAGCGATTTATACAAATCTGATGCTCCATAGCAAACATAAATTTGCTATGGAGCACAATTATGCAAACTATAGTTATAGCATACAAATATGATTTTTATGTTTGCTAAACCTAAAATTTACTCGTAGTAGAATGTAGAGAGCTTGCCAAGTAAGCTGGTCTTTGATTTCAACGTAGCAATAAAGATATAATAAAAATTATAAAATATAAATTAGATAAAATTTAGTAATATTAATTTAAATCATATATATTTATTATAAGAAATTCATATCATATGTATAAATAATTCATTATTACAGTTTTAAAATCAACAATAACATAGCAAGTATAATTTTACAAAATAAATTCCAGAAAATGCAATGTGTAGTAAAGATAGAAAAATCGTCTCCGATAGACTCGTAATTTAAATTAAAAACTCGTAAACTTAAAATATTGATTCTCCATATGCTTAATTCTAATAGGTTAAATAACATGGAAATGAAATTTACATTCTCAGTATACATAACTAAAAATTCATTTAAACTGTGTGTACATCATGCAAGGTTTAGAAAGAGAAGTCTATCAAAAAGGGGGGAAAAACTCAAAGTATCATATAGCCAATGATTTAACTTATTTTTCCCTCTAATACACTTTTTTTTTGTTGTTGTTTCTCACCCGGTGTTCAGAACTCACATTGGAGTCCCGACTAAATTCGGATCATGCACTGCAAGGCCCATACGGGAGTGACGCTCCCAATAGAATTTCCTCCATATCCTGGAATCGAACCCAAGATCTATGGTTAAAGGTGGAGCAGTCCCACCATTGCATCATAGTCCCTGAATCATTTCCCCTCAAGCTCTTAAGAAAAGGTAACAAATGTAAGGAAGAAAGTGCGGAGATTTACCAAAATGTAAGTATCATTTAAACAAGGTATCTAGTTCTATTAAATTCAAAATTCAACAATAATATTTTTCAAGAAAGATTTTTTTCCTTTTTTTTAAACAAAAGAAAATAGCTTTTCAAGAATGTAAAGTAAACATATTTATGATATGGTAGGTCTCTTTTAACGCTATAATGAGCTGGGTAGAAATTTATCATTTTGAGCTCTTTTATTTTAGAGTCCCCCACCTATGCCCCCCCTTTCTACATCCCTAATAAATTACTCTTACTCTCTTGCTTCAATTATTGAATTAAGAAAGTAATGAATTTGCTTCAATTTATCATTGTCTTTTTGTTTGTTTGAAAAGTCTTACTATTGAAAGGAGAAAAAAATGACAGTTGGTGGTGCATTTCCTTTGAGTGAGGATGACTTAATTTGATTTTGAGGCTGTGTTAATATTTCGTTTTGTTAATGCCATGGTTTATTATGTATAAAAATAATATTAAATAAAATATATAATATAACTTTTTTTTACGACAGATGAAAAATATATATAATATAACGAACACATGTATTATTTTTTTCTAGAGAAAATAGTGTAAAAATACTTCTTAATTTTGTGATTTAAAGTTTATATACCCCTTCTTAAAAAAAGTGGTTCACATATGCCTCTATTGTTTTACAAATGACTCACGTATACCCTTTTTCCTCTAACAAAAGTGAAAAAAAAATCAATTTAATTTTTTTTAAGAAAATCATTTATATATGGATATATTTGATCCTTCTCACACATATTTTTTTGGCTTCTTCAACGGCTAATTTGGATTTATTATTTTGATGATCAAATTTATTTTTAATTTTTACTAAATTTCTTGTAAAATTTATTATATATGGCCCAACTTCTTTTTACAGATACAAAAAATAAATTACAACATATTCGAAAAAAAATAGCTTTAAGACTTTTTCTTCTTTTTTTTTTTAAAAATCAAAAATAATAAAAATTCTCACATTAATTTTTGTTAGGTTTTGATGTGTAATTAAGAGGGGTAGGTAAGTTCATTGGTGACCATTAGATTTTATCAATTACTTTTGGCACAACTTGTGTTGTCTTGGCCTCATGTCCTTTTCCACTACATCACAGTAATCCAATATAGAATTTGAAAGAGCTTCAGATTGGATTCAACACTACATACAATAGAGCACATAATTACAAAATTGATATATTAACTTCGCTCAATTTAAGTGTTCTAGCTTATTTGAGCATAAATTTTAAGAAATAAATTTTGTGATCTTAAATTTTTCATAAGTCATGAACAAACTAAAAGGTATCCAAGAGGTTCTACTTCATAGAATACACATGCATTAACTTATTACAATCTTCTGATGCATAAATGCACTAATTAAGTTCAATAGAAAAGATCACATGATGAGACAATTATAATAAGAGATTCTTTTGATTTGAAAGGTAAACCACATGGAATCTAATTAAATATAAAATAATCAAATGTCCTTGAGAAAGCTTTTTGTCCGTACTGATTAGTACACAATCAAATTTATTAAAAATTACTCATGTAAAAGAATTGAAAAATTGTTAGAAAAACATGTCGCATACCTTATTTGTATTGACCCAAATTAAATTAAAATTCTATTCAACTGTCTCCAAAAGCATCACGTCTTGTTTACACTTGAAATTAAAAAATTACCTTATAAGTTGTTAAAAAGAAAATTTTCGTAGTAGATTTTCATGTGAGAGATCAAACACTTAAACATCAATTAAAGAATATGATACAAAAAATCAAGAAACTAAATGAAAAGAGCTTTGATCTTCAAGGGAATTAAAACTTGTGAAGAAGAGTCCCTATTACATTACAACATCAATTTGACATCAAAGTCCTATATTTCTTATTAACAATTTGCATTAAGCCGAGTGTTTTAATGAAGGACAAAAAGTTCAATCAACATTTCTAGAAAAGGGTCTTATAGTATAATTGATTGATAGATACTAGAATTGCTAATGTGCTTCTTCAAGGAACTCTGTCACTTAACATTGAGCTCCAATAAACATTGAGATGTTATCCGCGAGTGTGTTGCACACATGTACATATTTGGCTGAATTAGCCAAAAATGTAAAAATAGCACAGCTGAACCATGTATTGATGTTTAATTAAATGGTACAAGTCTTTGGTCACTAAATGGTCCCCGTTTTCTACAACCACCAATTGAGAAAGCAATGAATAGGCACTAATTACAACTTCTTGTTTGCAAATTTACTAGCAAAAGAGAGAGAGAAATCAGTGATCATTCTTGTTTGCAAATTACTCTTAGCTTTAACAGGTAAAGTGAAGTTGTTAGTAATTTAACATACAAACATTCATCTCCTGAAATTTCTTAAAATCATTTTGTGTTTTGCTTTGCAGATTTCAGTAAAATGGAGGTTGGCTTAGCAGTTGGTGGTGCATTTATCTCTTCAGTTGGTGGCTGCCAGAACGTATGGAGGAACTCCTTCCATCTCTTAAGGATCTAATTCTGTCTGATTGTCCAGAAATAGAGTCCTTTCCTGAAGGAGGATTGGCCTTCAATTTACAACAACTTCAGATCAAGAAATGCACAAAACTGGTGAATGGCCGAAAGGAGTGGTGTTTACAGACACTCCCCCGTCTCAGAGAGTTAAGCATCTACCATGATGGCGGTGACGAAGATATCCAACATTGGGAGTTGCCTTCCTCTAGTCAGAGACTTACCATAGACAATCTGAATACATTAAGCAGCCAACATCTCAAAAGCCTAACCTCTCTTCAACATCTACATATTATTAATTTACCTCAAATTCAGTCACTGTTGGAAGAAGGCCGGCTTCCCTCCTCTCTTTCTGTGCTAAGTTTAGGTTACCATCATGAGCTCCATTCACTAAGTCTTTCGCACCTCACTTCTCTTCGACGTCTACACATCACTGCTTGCCCTAATCTCCAATCACTTTCCGAATCAGCACTGCCCTCCTCCCTCTCTCAGCTGATCATCTTTGATTGCCCTGATCTCCAATCACTTCCAGTAAAAGGGATGCCCTCTTCCCTCTCTTATCTATCTATTTCCAACTGTCCATTGCTCAAACCACTCCTAGAATTTGACAAGGGGGAATACTGGCCAAATATTGCTCAAATTCCCATCATAAATATCCATGGGAAACACCTATAAACAAATGATGCTTTGACAAATGTAAGTTATTCTTTTCCCTCAGAAGCTTTTTATTTTTGTTTACTTCACTTTGTTTTTTTGCTAATTCTTTTCTTTTTTTTTTCTATCTTGCCGAGCAGTGTGGATCATCTATTGCTCAAACAACGGCTACTGACCAAAAATTGCTCATGCTTCCACCATAAATGCTGATTGGGAGAACCTGTAATAATTAAAACGAGTGGTGCTCCTACGTACAGATATGTAAGTTATACTATTTCCTTAGTATCATTTGATTTTTTGTTACTCCTCTTTGCTCGTCTGTTAAATATTTTGGACCAGTGTGTAGCATCTATTACCTCTGTGAAGTCGAGGAAATATCTATAGATCAGGATAAAATCTTTATATTTGCATTGAGACATTGTGAAAGAAATCTAGTATAGGTAGGAATTGAGATAATTTGCTCCAGAAAGTTGGTTGCTTAATATATGTCAGCATGATGTTTATAACAATTCATATATTCTTGTGACAAATCTCACTTTCCATCTTAGTTGACTCTTAAGACTCCCTTTTCTTGTCTGTTAACCTATGTTCCGTCTCAAATCTTGCAGACTGGAATATTATTTGCCATCATGAAAGCTGTTTCGCATTTTTCATTTCTTCTACAAAGATAAATGGGTCCAAGAAATGCAACCTCACTTTCTCAATCAGGAAACCAAGACCTTGATAAGAGTTGCATCAATCTTGAAATTTAAAGAAATTGAGAACGACTTTGAATGCCTACTTCCATTATTTACGCCATGTTGTACCACAATAATTTCAAGTTTGATGCGACTACATAATTACATCAGTTTTTTTTTTTTTGGTAATCAAAGATCCAGAATATTGCATCAGTTTTTTGGTCTTGATATTCAGAGAACTTTGGAGACTATGAAGTTTCCTTTGAGAACTTTGGAGATTATGAGTAATAGTTTACACTGTCATAAATCAGCGAAATAAATTTACTTCATTGGCACTCTCATCAGTCATCAGCCAGCGAAACAAAGAAACCAACAGTTTCAAAATTCCAATGACACCCAAGATACAAAAGACATCAACAGAGTAGAAGAATTCAACCCCACACCCGATTCAAACCCAAGTTTCCGATTCCTGCTTCACCTGATGAGAAGAAGTTTACGGGTGAGAAGGTCCAAAGTAGAAATATTTTTTCTTCTCTCTTTCTCCCTCCAGGCTTATATTGGTTTTCCCCCGCTTTGCACCACAATGATGTCCGAGTACATCAGTTTTCTACTGGTATTCAGATTTCAGATACTTACAGTGGGAAATTGCTTCTGATTTGAGCTTTAAATTTATCTTTATTGTACCTAAACCTGAATTTTTTACAAAATCAACACACCCAATCTAAACCTGAATTTTTTCTGTTGCATTTTAATGATCCGACTAAAAATATTTAAAAGATAGTTACTAAGTTTTAGTTTTTTTAATGTATTTATAATGTAAAGCTCTATTTCATTAGTTGAAAGCTGCAGAAGATATTGTTTTAATGTCAAGTGCAAACACTTGGAGTTTTCGTTTGCCAAATGAGACTCATATAATATGAGTTTTCTTAATTAAGTATTCATATTTTTGTATTTCTAATTATGCAGTAAAATCAAGGTGTTCATTTAGTTCTCACTTTAATTTAAGGTTGAAAATGATGAATTTGATTGGGGATATAGTGAAACATTTTGATTATTCATTTGCAATAAAAGGAAAGATACTTGAAGGTTTCTTTTTGTTAGATTTTCTTCGTGGAATTTGCTTATGTTAGCTTTTTGGAGTTGTTCAGAAATACCAGATCGGTTGAAGGCTAATTGGATATAATTGTCTTCATGACGTGTTTGCTAAGTTTCTGTCGCCTAATTCAGATTCCACTGGATTAGTTTCTACCCAAGATTATGCATATATTTGGTGTAAGGTTGAAAAGTAAAAACCTCAATTGATATAGGTATTTTCTTTTTTAAAAATACAAAGTTGCGATGAAGATTGAAAATTTTGATGGTATTAATTTTTATATGGATCACCATTGAGAACTTTGCCTGAGGTATTAATCTCCATTTTCCTTATTTATAAATGTTTCCTGTTGCTCCTAATTGATGCTTCATTTACACATTTTTAAAACTTTATCTTATTACAGGGATAATGTCTGCCACTAGTCAATTAGATGTTACAGACTTGCAACAACTTGTTGTGCGTTATATAGTTGCATATTTCTTGGATATCAGGTATTGAATTGGTTTCTCATTGCTTATTGACTTATACTCTTATCGCGTTTTGATTTCACATCTCACTACTAGAAATTAGGCCTACGGCAACGGATTTTTTAGCAACGCTAAAGAAACCGTTACTATAGAGGGTCTATTGCAACGGTTTGAGCCGTTGCCAAAAGGATTGGATATTATTGCTACGGCTAAGTAAAAAATCTGTTGCCATTGTTTGAAAACCGTTGCAATAGGCCTACATATTGCAACGGTTATGGTAATCGTTACCATAAAGTCATCTATGGCAACATTTAATGAGAATATTTTTCTATTGGAACGGTTATTAAATCCCTCCATAATTTCCCTCTCTTATTTTGGCTAAACCCGCCAAAAGCTTTTCATTCTATTTTATTTTTAATTAGTTTTGTAAATACAATTTACTTTTCTCTTTATCAGATATCGATACAAACAAGGCAAACATATGCTAAGTTCATTTCCCTTCTCTTCAACAAGCAGAACACAGAAAAGTTGTCACTCTTCTTCTCTTTGACCCGATTTTTCATCCATTTGTGGAGCTTAGCAGAAGCAACACAGAGCAGATCGATGGAACACATAAGTTGTGGAGCTTTGCAGAGATATTAATCTTATGGTAAGTTCTTCATGTCTGTCAATTTAGGGCAAACATAAACCCATTTTATTCTTCGAAGCTAAACCCATTTCTCTCTTCATACCTCTTGTGAAATCTAATGAAATGGAGGGTTGTATGTTTTCTTGTAAAATCTAAGGAAATGGAGCTGTTCTTCTTCAACTGCTGGAGGGTCTCTTCTTCAATCTTCTTCAACTGCTGGAGGGTCTCTTCTTCAATCTTTGGTTATAGCTAAAGAAACTACAAGTTTGAGCTTTTGAGGTTTTCTTCTTGAATCTCTTCTTTTGTCTTTAATCTTTGGGTGTGGTGAGTGTATTTGATGTATTTCTCTGATTGTGGGTTTTTTTCCATTAAGTTGTAGCTATTGTGGATTTAATGTTTTGTTGGAGTTATGGTGAAATTGACTGCTCTAGACCATATTTAATTTGACATTGATGCTGTATTTCTTGTCCATGAGTTAGTCAATCGGGTTTGAATACCATGTATTGATGATGTCTTTATTGATTTCACCTCTCACTTGAGTAGGATGTCAAAAATTCACTTTCATTATTGTTGAAGATTTACATTAGAGCAACAGGAAACAAGAGAAAAATTAACATGAAAATGGAATAAACTAAAATTTGCTACTGGTTGGTACTAAAATTTGCTACTGGTTCGAAAAGTGATCGTCTCTGCTAATATCACTATCCAGAGCACTGCACCATCTACTCCAGCCAGCACTTCCTGCCTCCGACCGAGTCTGCCATGGTCACTTGAGCTATAGCCATGGCTGTAACTTGTAAGTGTTTCCCCTTTTTTTTTTCCGCATTTCTCCGTTGGATTCTTTCCGGTTTAATGATGTATATAAGCTGTTGTGAAGTTCCATGGGTGGATAATTTCTTGGATATCATCATCATACTTTTGATTTTCCTCTTTTCTCCTTTACTGATTTCTTCTAATTGTTGAAGTACCTCTTCTTTTTGCTCCATTAAATTATCAAAAGTGCTATCGTTTGACATTATTTTAGGTCTATTTCCTGTTATAATAGAATGTAGCCTGTGTTGTGACTTTTCTATAGTTGATCCTTCATTGATTTCTTCTTGAAATGAACTTGTATCTGCTCATGAATTATAAAATAATTATTCACCTGATTATCTTGCTCTTGATTCTCAAATTTGGTACTTCCAGCTGTCCAAATTGAGAATTTTCCTCCCCTGTGATGGTAACTCTCGAAATGTATTATATAGTTGTCGTCCTTCCACCTCAAATGCATGATTAGCTAGATAGTAAGCTAATGAAGTCCCTTCCCTATATATGTGCTCAATGTTAATTGCCGCATCTTTCATGAGAACTAGAGTGTCTTCCACAATAATTCTAATATTCCAAGGTATCTCTCATTTTCCTTGTAGTATAATTTTCAGATATCTCTTCTTCTTGTGCATAGATGAGGTTACATTCTTGATCTCTTAGGCAATAAGCATAAGAACTCTTGCCTAGATTACCTTTACTTGCACCATCTGTGTTACACTTGATGTTATTTGCATTTGGGGGCTTCCAATGATCCTCTTATAATAAATCTTTGTCTTGTAATCCTCTAAGAATTATACCATGTCTAACTTGGAAAAATTGTCATTGCAAATTGCCATAAATTTAGAGTAACCTGATAAACAACTCTGTTATATGTCATGTTTCCCCATGTCCCATGATATTTCTTCTACTGCAAATTCCCCATAGTATTATTGCAGGCATAACCTTCATAATTTGTTGAAGCTTATGACCTATCAGTGTTGTCCACCATGTTACTAGCACTTGATTCAGGTTCTGTCTTTTTAAGCTTAAACCTGCAAATTGGCCAACATAGACCCATGATTTCCTTACTTTTTATGATTGTTGTAGGCCTGTAGCATTAGTTAAAAGAAAAAAAATCTAAAAGTCACTTTTGAAGACTGTTCTGCCTTGATTGCTTATTAAAAAAAAATCAGTAGGGATTTTTTTTTGGAAAAAGTATTGAACATTGTTGATAGATGTTGCATCAACATTGAACATTGTTTCCCATGCCAACAATTTTTTAAATCTAATTTATTTTTCTTTTTATCAGAATATTGATACAAACATTTTCTAAAGACATTTCTCATCTCTTCAACAAGCAGAAGACCATACGCTGCCACCATCTTCTCTTGGACCTAAGTTTCAACAAGGAGAACACAATTTCAGGGCAAGCTTGTGGAGTTTTGCAGGGATTTGAATCTTATGGTAAGTTCTTCTTGTCTGTAATTTTAGGGCAAACTTAAACCATTTTTTTTCTTCAATCGTAAACCCATTTCTCTCTAGAAATTGTTGTGAAATCGAAGGAAATTGAGGGCTGAAGGTTTACTTGTGAAATCTGAGAAATCTTGATGTTTTTTTCTTCAACAGCTGAAGGTTCTGTTCTGACATCTTTGAGGTTATAGCTGAAGAAACTTCAAGTTTGAGCTGTTGAGGTTTTCTTCTTGAATCTCTTCTTTTTCCTTTAATCGTTGAGGTGTAGTTAGTTTATTTGATGTAATTTTTTTTTATTGTGGGCTTTTCCCATTAAGTTTTAGCTATTGTGGGTTTAAAGTTTTGTTGGTAGTTATATATGGTGAAATTGATTAACTCTAGACAGTATTTCTCTTGATATTGATGTTGGATTTGTTGTTCCATGAGTTATTCAATCGGTTTTGATTACCCTTGCATTGATGATGTCTTCCTTGATTTCACCTCTCGCTTGAGTAGCTAGGATGTGAGAAACTTCACTTTCATTATTATTGAAGAGTTACATTAGAGCAACAGGAAACAAGAGATACATTAGCATGAAAATGAAAAAAACTGAAATTCACTACTGGTTGGTATTAGACTTTTTGACATGAAAATCTGAAACTTCGTAAAATTCTAGATCAATATTATTTGCCTTAAAAATCTGTTTTATCACTTTTAAAGATTGTTTTGCCTTGATTTCCTACAAAAAGAAAATCAGTAGGGATACTTTTTTGAAAAGAATTGAATCCTCAAGGCGATTTATTGGTGTGTTAGAATGTCCATAAGTCTTTAATAACATAAATTTGAAAGCATGATAAGCTTGTTAAAGATATTTCTTGACAGGTCATGTAGATCAGTGTTTTGTATATATTTCCAATGATAAAGGGAACTTTGATAGTTGTTTCATATATTAAGAAAAACTATGAAATGCTTGTTGTAAATTGAATTGTGATTGCTATGAGTTTTAAACTGCATATTCTCCATGTACATTTTGAGATATGTTTGTTCATGTGAAAAACATTGTTGTCTTTTTATTTCATAGTTTATCATAAATTTGATTCTTTTTATCTTTTTGTGTCGCATAGATATCAATGGATAATTTAGATAGAAGTTGGATGAGTCTCAGACGATGCAGTGATAAATATACTAGTGGAGTGAATGATTTTCTTGATAAGGCATTTCAACGAGCTTCTAAAGGAAATGAAATATTATGCCCTTGCAAAAAATGCATCAATCGTTATTGGCATTATAGAAATGTGGTGGAGGATCACTTGATTGTAAATGGATTTGTGGATGGATACAACAAATGGATTTTTCACGGGGAGAGACTTTCCTCACAAAATACACCACTTTCACGCAACCATGATGATATCGATGGACTACTTCATGATACATTTCGAATATCGAGGGTGAAACAGGGCATGGAGAAGGAGAGAGAGAAGGGCTATCTGAAGATGCAAAGAGATTTTTTAAATTAGTGGATGAAGGAAAAAAAGAGCTATATCCAAGGTGTGAGAACTTCAGTAAGCTGAGTTTCATCATTCGGTTATACTTGCTTAAATCTCTACATGGGTTGAGTGATGTGGCTTTTACTGATCTGTTAGACTTGTTAAAAGAAGCATTTTCCTTTGCTCAACTGCCTGAGTCTTTCAATAAAGCTAAAAAAATGATAAAAGATTTGGGTCTCGGCTATGACAAAATACATGCATGCCCTAACGATTGCATGTTATTTTGGAATGAAAATGCGGAGAAAGATAATTGCTCTGTGTGTGGGTCTTCTAGATGGTCAAATGAGGGTAATGGCACGACTAATGCAAGCTCTAAAATACCAGCAAAGATTTTAAGGTACTTTCCTTTAAAGCCTAGGCTTCAGAGAATGTTTATGTGTCCTGAAATAACTATTGCAATGAGATGGCATGATTCTGAACGACCTAATGATGGGAATATAAGGTATCCTACTGATGGAGAAGCTTGGAAGGATTTTGATTCTATGCATCCAAACTTCTCAAAAGATCCTCGTAATGTTTGATTGGGCCTTTCAAGTGATGGTTTCAATCCATTTCGAACCATGAGCATTTCCCATAGTACCTGGCCTGTTATGTTGATGAACTATAATTTATCACCATGGATTTGCATGAAGCCAGAGTATATGATGTTGTCGATGATCATTCCAGGGCCATCATCTCCTGGACAGGATATAGATGTGTACCTACAACTATTAATTGTTGAATTGAAGGAACTATGGGAATTTGGGATAGAAACATATGATGCTCATACAAATCAAACATTTCAAATGCGTGCAGCTTTAATGTGGACAATTAGTGATTTTCCAGCGCTAGCAATGCTTTCTGGATGGAGTACTAAGGGAAAATTAGCATGCCCCACATGTAACTACGACACATGCTCTCAATATCTCAAACATAGTCGTAAAATGTGTTACTTAGGTCATCGGGCATTTTTGCCTCCTGATCATCCATTTAGAAGAGACAAAAAATCTTTTAATGGAGAAGAGGATCATAGACCTGCACCTACATCCTTGTCGGGCAAAGAAGTGTTTGAAAAGTTACATGATTTCAATAATGTTTTTGGGAAGGGCAACAAGAAAAGACGTCGAAATAATGAGGGTCCATGGAAGAAAAGATCCATCTTTTTTGAATTACCATATTGGAAACATAATAAGTTGAGGCACAATCTTGATGTGATGCATATTGAGAAAAATATATGTGATAGTTTGCTTGGGACTTTATTAGATATCCTAGGAAAGTCAAAAGATCACGTTAATTCTCGCTATGACTTGCAAGAAATGGGGATACAAAAGGAGCTTCATCCAAGGAAAGATAATACAAATGGAAAAGCTCATTTAGCTAAATCTTGTTTTACCATGAAACCAGAAGAAAAGCGATTATTTTGCACTGTCTTAAAAAATGCAAAATTCCTAAGAGGATTTGCCTCAAACATATCAGATCGTGTGGATGTGGATGAGATGAAAATATCAGGGTACAAAAGCCATGATGCTCATTTTATAATGCATTACTTGCTCCAAATTGCGGTTCGTAAAGGATTGCCGAAAAATGTTTCATTAGCCTTGATTAGGTTGGGGAACTTCTTTAAAGCTATATGCAGTAAGGTTATAAGGCGAGCAGATCTTGAGCCAATGCAGATTGAAATCAAAGAAATTGTATGTGAGCTTGAAAATATTTTTCCTCCATCTTTTTTTGATATAATGGAACATTTGCCTATCCATTTGGTTGATGAAATTAGATTGGGTGGTCCAAATCATCTTCGATGGATGTATTCCACTGAGAGAAAAATGTGTAAGTTCAAGGGTCTTGTTCGTAATCGACGTTATCCAGAAGGTTGTATAGCAGAGGGATTTGATGTTGAAGAGTTCTTGATCTTTGGTTCGAGATACCTACATTATGAAGTGAAGACACCATTCAGTAGGTACCGAACTGAGGATGATGAAGATGTTGAAAAAAAGGGAGATGATTTGTCCCTTTTGTTTCCTAAGCTGGGGCATCCAGTTGGAAATGAGAAGAAGAAAAAAGGAAAGACTTTTACCATGGATCTAGAGTTATCTAGTGAAGTACATCGATATGTTCTCTTCAATACTGGTGATGAACAAGTGGAAGATTTTCTCAAGTAAGATAAAAACATAGTAATTATATATAATTTAAACTTCATTTGTTCAATTATTATAAAGCACTTAAAACTTCAATTATAAATGCCTAATAATCAAACTTGAATTATTCATACTTGCAGGGAGCATAAGATGTTAATTGATAGTAATATTAGATCAAATCCATGGACAAGAGCAAAGAGTCATAGTCAGGAATTTGGCAACTGGTTCAAAGAGAAAGTTAAAAATGTTGAAGTGCCTAATCAGTTAAGATGGCTAGCTAAAGGGCCTAATAGGGTGGCAACCAAAAGATATAATGTATATTTCATTAATGGATACCGATTTCATACATTAAAACGTGATTACTCACGCAAGTCTCAAAATAGTGGAGTGACTTTATCAGCGACAACTGATTGTTTTGCTAGTGCTCGAGATCAAAATCCCATTGATGGAGAGGTTATATATTATGGGGCTATTTAGGATATCATTGAGGTTGATTATTACAATTGTTTTAGTGTTGTACTATTTAGATGTGATTGGTTTCATAATGAAATAGATGAATATGGGTTAACTCGTGTGTACTTCAACAAATCACGAAGTACGGATGACCCTTTTGTGTTGGCGTCTCAAGTGCATCAAGTATTTTATGTGGCGGATCCAATCGAGAAGGATGTTTATTATGCAAGGAATAAAGTGCTTGTTGATTTGTATGACTTGGAGGAAGAAAATTGTCCTAATATTGGAGATACATTTTGGAGAGAGCTAAGTGAAGACATTGGTCCCTCAGATAGATTATCCGATGTTGACATGAGATGGTCAAGAGAAGATATTCCTGTTGATGTTGTTGATATGCCATCTGATGCTCAATTTTCAGAGGATACAACTATGGGAACGTCGGAAGAGGAGGATGATTTTGACGATACTGATTGGGATTGGATGGATGCGGATGATTAAATAAATAAATTTATGAATGTCTTGTAAATATATATTTATCATCGTTTTATTTTATTTTGAGTGAGTGATAAATGTCCTTTCCTTAGAAATACATGTTTCTTTTATTCTTTTTTCTTGAAATTATATTCTGATTTGTTTCTTAGAAATACATGTACCTTATATTGTACTTAAAAGGATCTTATTCTTATTCATATATATCGTTTTGACAGATTCGATAGTCATGAGGAAGGAGGAGACTTCAAAACAAAACAAGAAAGGAAAAGGAAAACAATATGTGCAAGCTGGAACACTTACATCTATGGCTTACTAAAGGGTTTCTTCACTGAGATCAAAAGAGAATGTTCAATCTGTTCTGCCGCGAAATTCCTCTACTCTTGTGGCACAAACTTTACAAAAAGAATTGCGACAAGTGCCTCAGAATTCTTGTACTTTGAAAGCACAGTCTAAAAAAGATCAAATGCCTCAGAGTTGTTCCACTCTAAAAGCAAGATCTATGCAGAAATCACAGCAACATGTGCCTCCGAGTTTTTCCACTTTGAAAGCACAAGTTGTGCAGGAACAAGTGCAACCAACACCTATGAATTCTTCCACTGTAGTAGCACAAGTTTCAGAGAACTAGTTGCAACATGTGCCAAGAGAATCTCCTACTGTAGAGGCACACGATATACAGTACCAAGTGCAACAAGAGACACAGAATTCGAAAGAAAATGACCTATCAGGAGAACTAGGTAAAAACATATAAATTCACTTCTAAATATTTTAATGCATTGGAATTGTAAAATCAGTTAACATTGTTGATATGTTGTTTAACTTTGCTTCGTATTATTGTAGGGCCTGTGACTCAAAAAAAGAAAAGAGGTAGTACAGTAATGCAAAGTGTACATGGGCGACAAGAGCATAAGTTGGTCGTGTTGAATAGGTACAATCAACCCATTGGTCCTACTAATGCCGTTGTAACAGAGTTGGGGAGTTTTCTTGGAACCTTGGCAAGAAATGCAATGCTTTGTCCTCTTAATATTCATAATTGGAAGAATATGGACACAAAAAAAGATTTGTGGGATTATACCCAGGTTTGAGTTCCTGCATTTCTAATTTCAGTTATAAACTTTTCATACTTTTTACTAATATAAAGAACAAATTGTAGGAGAAATATGATATTCGTGATAGTGCAAAAAATTGGGCTTTGGAGGGAATCAGAAATGCTTGGAGAAAGTATAGGAATGACTTGTATGAGAATCATTATAAAGCATATGATAATGATGATCTTCGAATGGCAAATAAGCCCAAAGATGTTTCAGAATTTGATTTTAAGGACCTTCTCAAATATTGGGACTCTGAAAAATTCAAGGTTAGATTTATATTTTATGTTCTAATTGATTCATTTTTCTGTTTTTGATTCATTTTTTAATTTACATAGAATTTACTAACTCGTTTATTTACAGGAAATGAGTAAAAGAAATACCAAAAATCGAAAAAAATGAATGAATCCACATACTGCTGGTAAAACAAGTTTTACTGTGATACGCAATAATTTGGCATGTTATCCTGTTAATCATTAAATATGAACTTGTTGTCATAAAAGATCTTTAATACCAACTTTATGTAATTAGGAAAAAGAGAAGGAAAGCCCCGATGAGCTATCAGCCAAAGAACTCTTTGTGGCTACAAGATCAAGAAAACCTGGTCGAGTATACAAGGACTCCAACGAAGATACAATTAGTAAAATTGTATGACTTTTATTTGGTTAAAATGTTGTTAAGATCCTTTATTTGTTCTTAAATACTTGATTTTATTTATTTGAATTTGATTTGTAGGCTGAAATGGAGAAAATGCAAAGTCGACAGAATGAAGATGACAATTAATCATTTGATGCTTTTACAACAGTCATGGGACATGAACACCCAGGGTGCCTGAGATTGTATGGACGAGGAGTTACCAAAAGTACTTTGAAAAGAAAAGCGCTTTCTGAACCTTATTTAAGTGCTAATGATGAGAGGATGGAAAAAAATGGAGGAATTGGAAGAGAGGATGCATCAAATGATGGCGGAAAAATTAGAACAACAAAAAGTAACGATACACCAAGAAGTTACAAATGATATTCTTGGACGACTTAATCGTATGTACCCTGGGCTTCAATTGAATGCTGCCATGTTGGCATCAGTGGGTGCTCAGTCACCACAAGAAGCTATGCAACTGTTGAATCGTCCATCTCCTAGCAAAAACCATCAAGGTATGTCGTTATTCTTCACTTAATTCTTTCATCCATCTTTAATTATAGTTGTTCCAGTTGAATGTTGAGTTTTCTACTCACTTTTTGTGTATAGATTTATCTCGATCAGGACCCTGTTTTGAGTATCAGAACCTTGGACTCTTCTTTTCCTTTTCCAAATATTTTGGTTGTGAAAACGTTAGTCTTTGAATCATTGTTCTCTCATTAGTGTGCCATCTTAAATTGTGAAATTATTGTGGCTCTTATTTGTTAGTGAAGTTGTTGGACGGTTGGAAATGATAAATATTTAGCACTAAAGGGCTGGCCTATTGCTGACACAGATGAACTGTTGTTGTAAGTACTAGTTTGTAGACAATTTGTGTGAGTATCTACGCTGCTGTTGGTCCTTATGCGAATATTAGTAACTTGTTGTTAGTTTAAATTAAGGATCATCCTCGCTTGACTTGGCAGATCTGAAAAACCATGTTGGCTAAATAATTGCAAGCATATTTCCTTCTTTGTAAGTGTGTTTAATTTGAATCCGACACAATTGAGATGTCTCCAATAATTATGTATTTGATTTTTCACCATTCTGCGACTTTAACTTGGCCAAATAGATTGTCTTTTCCTATATGTAGTGGAGTCTGGATGAAGTTTTGGATACTTATAACTTGTGTGCTTGGTGTGTGCGTGTGATTTATAACTTCCATGGCTTGAATTTGACTAGTTATGGTGAATTGGAAGGGTTTGAATAAAGTTTGAAGGTTCTGTCCCTTCCTGTTTTGTTGTTAAAATTCCTTCCCTTGAAAATTGTTTTTTTTTTGAGATATTGTGGTATACTTTGGTACACTGCTAGTGTTTCTATATTTGAGTGCCATGTTTATTTTATTATATATTCCCCTTGAATGTGTTTTGTTAATGTGTCTCTCTTTCAATACAAAGCTATATTACCAATTTTTGAGCCATTTGTATCCACTAAAAGAAAAACAGTTCCAATCTGAGCCATTTCAGGTTGCTGGATACAACTTGCATTTTATAGCAGGCAAAAAAATAGTAAAAAGTTTATGTCAAAGACAAATAGGCAGGCTGGTTAAATAGTTTGACTAACTAAAGGTTACTTAATAGTAATTGGCCAAACTGTAGGTTATATCGATTATTTATGCTACTATATAATGCACCAACCTTTGTTAACATACTCAAAGTATGTGTCGTGATATAAGGAAAAAGTACAGATTGCAAGAAATGCACTTTTGGCACATTACATATGCTCAATAAGTCAGAAGTGATTCTTTATATAAATGGATTGTTATATGTATTGTTTTTCTGTGTAATGGTGACCAAGTGGGAATCAAGACATGTAAAGATTCTGTCTTTTGCATTTTTTGTTTGGTTTCATCACTATCTCTTGTTATTTGTTGTCACTAAACTGTTTTTTTGAATGTGTTTTTGAGATGATTTGTTCATTTGGTGAAGTTGAGTCACAAGACAGGAATGTGTTTTACCTTCCTCTGTTTCCCTCATATCCTCCTTCATATGGTGGAACTATTTTTCACAAGGAACCAAACTCATCTTCTTCATCCCCATCTGGAAACAAGATCAGTCCAGTTGTTCTTTTCATTATAGTTATATTAGTTGTCCTGTTTTTCATATCTGGTCTGCTCCATTTGCTAGTTAGGCTTCTTATCAAACACCCTTCTTCTTCAGCGTCATCTCAATCTAATGGATACCCTGAAATTTCTAGTTCAGATTCTTTGCAAAGACAGTTACAATAGTTATTCCATTTACATGATTCTGGTTTGGATCAAGCATTTATTGATGCATTACTTGTCTTTTTGTACAAAGAGCCTTTGATTGTGTTGTTTGTTTGTGTGAATTCTCTGATAAGGATAAATTGAGATTGCTCCCTACTTGTAGCCATGCTTTCCATAGCAACTGCATTGATACTTGGCTAAGTTTACCTTCCATTCCTTTGGTTTTACCTTTTTTCTGTATGCACAGTTGATTGAGCAAATGGAATGTTTGATTATTTTAAACTTTTATTTTTCTGGTCTTTTATAGGTGGAGAAGATAACGAAGGGGATGATGAAAGCAGTGATGAAGACCTTATTACTTGATCTAATTGATTGAAAGGTGTAGAAGCCTTTTGCTTTAGCTCGACTCTTTTGCTTCTTGACATTTTGAAACTTTTGTTAAGCTACAATATTTTGTTTTAATTTCTATTAGTATGGAACTTGTGCAAACTATTGAAAACATGTGTTTTGGTATATATATTTTACCTTTATGGATATTGTGATGACTAGGATATTTCAAATTATATATGTGAATCGGCTATATATAATTAGTCCTTTTCTTACGTAATTTGATTTAGAGAATTTTTTTATAAATTGTTGTTGATTTATATATATATATATATATATATATATATATATCATATATTACTAAAAGTGGGAAGCTCTAAAGTGCAAAGTTGGATTACCATTTTACCCCTACATTATATAAAAATATTATAAATTATATATATTAATTAATTATTAATTATTAATCCAACTCCAAAATTATTTTTTATTTATCAATTATGAGTTATGTCTCTTCAATGGCTCAATCCCATTTTCCAACAACCATACAACTTCAGCTATTTAAATCGTATATTATTTTCTGTTTCTAAAGCATTATTTAGTTAGTTTTCCGTATTAAATTAAATATTTTATGTTTCCAAAGCATTTAGTTTGTTTTTCGTATTAAATTAAGTATTTTTAATTTTCTAATCATTTAACTAATTGAATGGTATAACTAATGCATAGACTCTTCAGATTTGTAATAAAATTAGTTATTTTCATTTTATATATATATATATATATATATATATATATATATATTGTAAATTAAATATCATTTTTTACTTCTAATCCTTTTATAGTTTTCTCTTGTATTTGATTAGCCCTTCTGTTTGCTAATTACTAATTTTTATTTATTTTTCTTTGCTTCAGATCTTATCTTGCAATTGTGAACTGTTCCCTTCTCCATCGCATTATCAGGTACATAATAGATATGAGAGTCATATCATTGGAATAATGCTTAGTCATGAAGAAGATAAACATACATTAGGTCAATTCACTAGGAATCTTTTTAGTTTGTTAAGATGTTTCTCATTAGGAAATATAGAGAACTTGTATTGTTTGAGATCCATAAATTAGTAGTAAATACTAGAATGAAATGGGTCCAAATAGAGTGAAATGAATAGTGAGAATGCATATGCTGACTCTAAGAAGCATGTAATTGAGGTATGATTGTAATGGGATTAAAAAAAGTAATAGAAGTAGATGGATTGTTGTAGCCGATAAGTAACTGCTAAAAAACTGATATACAAACATTATGAGTTTTGTCATCTATACTATATTGTTACATGCTATAGGGTTTGACCAAAGGATGACAAAAGCTTTCACTAGAAAACAAAGTAAAGCTTAATGTTGACCAAACAACATGATCTGAACTTACGTGTTTGGGTCCAGTAATCTCAATTTGGGCTTTTGACTGTCATCACATATACACATAGCATATGCATAATCATAAACAAGAATTGTGCCATTGTCTTTAGAAAGTTAAACCACTTTAGTCAGTTGCACCCCTGATGCTCCCAAATCATTATTTCAACCATTTGTATTAAGCTCTAGCTTGTTTGTGAATATGGATTGATTATGTTATATTTCGTAATACTATTATACTTAAACAATTTAGTTAATATTCTCATATAAAATTTACACATGAAGGATTCGTAATCTTGAATCAAACAAAGAAAGTTGAACATGCAATTATCTATTACAAATAAATATGATGTTTTTCAAGTGTACCACGTGAAATTGACAACGATACATTATCCATCTTAAAGAAGAAATATATTAATCAACATTTCTACATTGAAATACATTTTTTATTAGGAAACAACATATTGATATGTATGTAGATATAAGGAGGAGACAATAGTTTCTTAAAAACAAGACACAAACTTTAAGATATGAAACATTTACAAACATAATCAACGTTACTTATGTTTACCTATAAACTATATGTTATAGAAATATTAAAAAAATAAGGAAAGTGCCACACTGAGTATAAGATATATGAGAACTACATAAGAAAAATGTTATATCAATATAATTGACTGTTTAAAGCTACAAACAATAACCCTTTCCTAAATTTAGTCACTTATTACTCACATGTTTTACTATCATCTATATCATTTTAAAAAATTGTACTATTTAACATTGGCTACACGTGCAATGCACGTGTACAAAAACTAGTATATATATATATATAATGCTCAGGAAACCTAAACTATTGCAACATGTTAGGAAAAACTGTAGATTCATATAGATTGGTTGCAATAGAAAATAAAAATGTTGCAATATCAATTAAAATCGTTGCCAAAATATTTTAAAAAGTGTTGCCATAAGAACAATCTATTGCAACATACTCTATTGCAACGGTTGCTAACAGTTACCACATCCCCTAATGCAACAGTTGTAAACTGTTACAACTGCTGTAATATTATAGTGCCTATAGATGGACAGAAAACCGTTGCAATAGAGGTTCCTATAGCAACACTTTCAAGAACCGTGACATTAACTGTTACAATAGAGCTATAGTAACACGAGTAGATGAGACGGTTGTAAAACCGTTGCTGTAGCGCTCTGGCAACGGTTTTAGGTCCTATTGCAACGCATATGAAACTGTTGTTGTAGATCAAAATTCTAGTAGTGTCTCAAATGTGAAGGATATCATATGTAGCTTGTGCAACCATGTTCAAAATATGATGCCATCTTACTTACTACTCTTTGTTGCAATTTACCGTCCAGATAACTTGGACAATTAATTTTGTGGAATTCTCCTTTGCTTGTCTATTAGCTTGATTTGGTCGTTGATCGATTGTTGTTGCAGGAGTTGTTCGATCTTGTCTTCGCTGTTCTTAAACTTCAGTCAACTAAAATCATGAATGGTCAGAAAAATGCAATTGATTCGCATCAGAGATGAATCTAAGGCTAATAAACGGATAGACGTATCATGATGTATTATGACTGTTGGAGGGTGAACAATTGAGAAGCCTTCAGTTCTTGATTAAGCCTTCACATTGCTTTGTTCTTCTAGCTTCATCAGCTTAAAAAAATTGCTTGTGAGCCATATATTGAATTTGACACTTCTTCACCTGGCAGTAAGCTTAGAAATCACTTTTTATAGTCAAATAGAACTATAAATATAGACAGTGTATGGTCTGTAATAGATCTACTTGTTTATACTCATCATTATGTCGAAGTTTTGTGAAGAAGAAGATATGATACAGCTCATCAGAGATCTTTCTCTAGTAATCTGTAGTTTATACGATTATCTTAATGGAAGTCCCAATTGACTGCTGCATTCTAACCCTACCATTGGTAGCCTAACTTATACTTCGTATCTTTATCTTCCCTGCTAAAGATTCTTATAATTATCACTTGCATTATTTTTTACAACCGAGCTAGAGTTTTAGCTATTTGTGTTAAAATTGTGTATTTGCATTAAGAAATCTACTTATTGCTCAGAACCAATTACTTTCTCTTTTTTTGTAAAATTCAGAATTCATAAACTCAAATGCAAGTTTCACAAATGAAAAATCATGTGCCTTTTAACTTGGATACAGTGTATGCACAAGAGTGTAGCTAAAGCAATTCTGAACTAGTCACGTATCAGGATTTCTGAAGCAATACAGCATTCAATTGTTGTCTCAGTTAGATTGCTCGTTTTTTACAAATATAACCGTAGGTTTTCCAAAATGATAGCAAAAGCTTGAGTCCCTTTTCAACAGTCATGTGATGCTAATTTTTTCTATTGTTTTGCATTTTCGCCTTTGCTTTTCGTAAGCCTGGGATTAACTTTTGTCATCTGGAATTTGAAAAGTTATGTTTTACTCCTTATGATATGCAGATATGTAGTTGCAGAGATAAAGCGTATGACAATCTGGCTTGGCAAGACCAGTTTGACATCCAAGACAGTGAAGAGCTTAATAGAATGAAGGAAGAAAATGCCAATCTACAAGAAAAGCTGAATAATGCAGGTATTCTTAATTGATATTCTAGACGGTACAAATTTGTAAATATAAAAAATCGGTTGTGAGCCATATATGATATATTGAATTTTAAACTTCTTCACTTGCAGTAATCACTTTCTTAGTCAAATAAAACAATAGTATTTCATTACTTGTATAGAGGAATCATACATGTACAGCTATATATATAGAGACGTGTATGCTGGTCTGTAATTGCAATACTTGGATTGGCCAAGAGTTCTAAAAATTCTTTTTAATTGCTTTCAGGAAGGAGGTTGTGATTTCCAAGTCCTACAACTGTCTACTGTGCCTTCCTTGAAATGAAGCATGACTTTCTGCAAATGGGACACCCAGCTCTAATGTAACCAAAGGTCGGATGAGGACAAGATCATGGTTGATTACGCTTCAACTCAGCTTCCCGAGTATACGCATAGTGTGATTGATGTTGTCTTGGTGTTCCCGAGCATAATATCCATGTGATAAAAAGAAGATATTAGATGTATTATTTTCTACGAACGTGCAGGTCTAATCTAGCAAGTCTTTTTTAATAAAAGGTCTGAGAGGTTGACATGATAATCTTATTTCAACTTCTAGAGAAACTTTTCTTCGACTTCCTTTGGTACATTTATCATGTCACACTCCTCACTCTTCAACATATTAACCTTGTCTTCTAGATAGCATACCCGTAAATAATTGATGTGAGCTTTGAAACCATATAAGTAATTGAGCAAGATGAAGCAAATGATACTTTATTTAAAATAGATGATGACTTTTTAAAAAAAAATTTAAGTCATCACCATCACAGCTTAAAGCTATTAGGTGTGTGGGGTTTGGCTTGACCCCTACCATATCTATAATTTCCAACACAAGTTACACAAAAACAGAGGGGGGCATGTACGTAACCTCTGGCAAAAATAGAAAGTGGAAATTAGGACATTAAAAAGGGAAGGCAACAAACTTATAACCTTCCACTCAATAAGAAAAATACAAGGTTGAACTAACAAAAAAATTACATTTGCCATATCTTCTTCTTATACAAGGTAGTTGCCATCTATCTAGTTGAAAGAGTCCCTTCGCTTCTTTCGGGAGCTGTTGATAAGAGAAGTAGCAGGTACCATTTCCACTCGATGAAGCTAATTTGGGTAGGAAGTCAGCCACCTGGTTGGCTTCTCTATAGCAATGTGAGATGCTCACTTCTGCCCCTTCCATAGCGTTGACAGTTCGTTTGATAATGCTTTTCAGCTTCACATTGTTGGTGTCTTTTTCTTCGAGCATATTTGTAATCACCATTGAGTCCAACTGCAGATCGTATTTGTCGTATCCAATTCGATTACACCATTCTATTGCATGGAGTGCTCCCATTGCTTCTGCCTGATTGTTGCTTTTAGATTGAGTTGGGACCGAGAAAGCCATAATGAGATGGCCAGTGTCATCTCTGAGAACCCCTCCAATGCCAGCACTGGAAATACTTTCTTGCATATAGCTTCCATCTGTGTTGAATTTGATCCTTCCGGTCACAGGCTTGGTCCAAACAACGTGCCTCCATCTTACAATAGGTCTGTACCTTTCAATTCTTGTGCAAATTTGAACCTATTTTCCTGTTAAGTCACTAGTTGGGAAGGCAACACAAATAGCTGCTTTGATGTTCCATAATATTTGCACTTTCATTCTAGATGTCAAATATTTGGTCTGATCTCTGTATCTACAAGATGTCCATTTTTTTTTTCAGATTTCCCATGCTATATACACATGGGAGTGATTTGTTGTAGCATTTTATGCACATTGTTGGCTGTGTGTTCATATTCCACCAAGCATTGAAGAGAATCCTAATGTTGCTCCTTGGTGATTAATTCAAGGGGCTTTCCAAAGTAATTCCATAGATGCTTAGCCATCTCACTATCACTAAACACATGTTGAATTGATTCATTTTGAGGTATTGTGCAGCATATGCATTTGGTATCCATTGGATTACCAAACCTTTGGAGTACCTCATCAAAAGGTAGCTTTTTGAGTATCATTCTCCAGGTAAGAAGGGATATTTTGAAAGGTAAGCACTTGTGCCAAACCTTACTCAGGATGCCATCTTTCTGTCTCACTTCTCTTATGCTTTTCCAAGCAGAAGAATTTGTGTATTGACTATTCTAATTAATATTCTAAACAACATAGTCATTATTATTAGCATCCCCAATAGGAATGTTAGCAATATATAGGACTATATGTTCAGGGAGATCTTCCCTTAATTTATTCATGTTCCAGTTACCACAATCAATATAGTCCATAACCTTGGCGTTGTTGTTATGCACATGGTCAGGGTACAGAATAGCCAGAGGCCCTTTCTCACACCAATTGTCCCACCACATATTACAACTACCATTGTTAATTTTCCGGAAAATGTTAGGTTCAACAACCTGTCTAGCGTTGATCATGAACTTCCAAGCTTGTGAATTACCACTGAGGGGTGAACCCTGTGACAATACGTAGCTTTCATAAAATCAGCCCAGAGAGACTAATTAGTTCTAAATCTCCACCATCTTTTAAAGGCCAAGGTTTTAGAGATGTCATCCATGTTTCTAATACCTATACCACCTTCATCTTTAGGAGCACAAAGATTTTTCCAAGATCTCCAATGGTGCTTATCTCTGTTCTCATTAAAACCCCAAAAGAATCGTGCAAAATTCTTTTCTAACAAATTAATAGTACCAATGGGAGGATCAATCGTTGAGAGAGTATAAATAGGGAGTGATTGAAGAACACTTTTGATCAAAACAGTTTTACCTCCGTAGGTAAGCATCTTACCATGCCAACCATTGAGTCTTTTTACCACTTTTGTAACCATATCATCAAAGTAAGAAATCTTTTTCCTACCAATATAGATCGGGCAACCCAAGTAAGTAAAAGGGAAATTCATTTCCAAAAAAACCAGTACACTGTCTCATCATGTTGATTCTGTAAGCACTAGCCTTAGGGTTAGTAAAAAAATCTTTTATTCTTATTGACTTCTTGCCCTGAAGCTTTCTCATAATTGTTGATCTGTTTCATGATGAGCTTAACAAATTTACTCTTACCACTACTGAAAATAACAATATCATCAGCATATGCTAAATGGTTAATCTGAGGACCTCTTTGATGCATCGAGAAAAGGATAAAATTATCATGAGTATGTAAACTATTCAAAGTTCTAGAGATGACCTCAGCATCCAAAATAAATAAAGAGGGGGACAGAGGATCACCCTGTTTTAAACCTTGAGCAGAAGAGAAAAAAAACCATTTCTAGATCCATTAATCAAAATAGAATACCACACATTAGAAATTAAATTTCACACTAAATTTATCCATCTATTTGAGAAGCCAAATCTTCTAAGAACATCCATTAGAAAATTCCAACTCATTCTATCATATGCCTTTGCCATATCTAATTTGATGACAATATTACCACCAGTATTATGCTTAGACATACCACGAATAATTTCTTGAGCAAGCATGACTTTTTCAGTAATCAATCTGCTCGGAATGAAACCACTTTGATAAACAGATATGAGTCTATGTAAAATAGGATTGAGCCTTCTAGCCAGAATTCTAGAAACAATTTTGTTAGAAAAATTACTTAATCTAATAGGCCTTAATTCAGAAAAGTTAGAAGGGGACTCAATTTTAGGGATAAGAGCCAAACACATGTGAGTAAAGTATTTAGTGAGTTTTTTTCTAGAGAAAAATTCAGCAACAAAGTCACAAACATCATAATATCCCAACATGTATGAAAAAACTTACCATTGAAGTCATCAAGTCCTGCACTACTATTTGCACTCATACTGAACACAACATTTTTAATTTCATCCTCTATGGGTTCTCTGTGAAGCATAATCTTTGGTATGCAATCCAAAGTGCCACTGTCCAGGTTAGGTTGCCCCATATTGGAGAGATTCTTGTAATGTCTAATAGCAGCCCTTGCAATGTTGTTGTCTCTGTGGTCTTTGATTATGTGAGTAAGATGATGACTGATATATACACAAAGAAGTGTTTTTGCCTCGATAATTATCTAACAAGAGTGTTGATGCAAAAGTAATTTTTTTCTTGAGAAAATATCAGATTAAAAAAAGTCTCGTACATGTCAGTTTATTCTAAGCCTATAGGACAATTGATGTGGGCCCACCCTCATAATTTCCACGTCAATAGTCAAGATGACATTATTAATTATTTAACTCTACACCATACTTACTTGTATGGAATATTTACATAAAATCAGGTAAATTTAATATGGTTGAGTAATTTAATGATATGAGAATGCATGTTTATTAACTTCAACTAAGTGTTAAAAATATATACGTAAATAGATGTCATGCATTTATTGACGTAATTTTAAGTTTTTATCTAATTTGAATGTGCATGGTATATAATTTACTAAACACTGTTTCAACGATTTAAACTCGAAATAACTTTAAAAAGATTAATTTTTTTAAACCTTTTCATGGAAGCTCTCACCTTTTTACTTCACTAATTACTCGAATCCATAGTCTTAGAATTAGAAATACAATGTGATTACCATATGAAAAGTACTTTCAACTAATTTTTAAATATATATAAATTGTCTCAAAAAATCAAATATTTCATGACCGAATACACAATCAAAAGCAAAAGGTTTGAGTTTTCAAAAACCAATTGAGTCATGTAAATTGAAAAATAGAATAATATTTATGCATTTAAATTCTTCATGAATAGATTATAATTCAATATTGTTAATAGACAGCACAATTTACTATAATAACAATATATTTAATATAGTCCTGCAAAGTGTGATTTGAAAGTGATGAAGTGTATGATTGTATGTAGATCTTATCCCAGTTACGAAGGTTGAGAGGTCTTATTAACTCATTCTAATTTTACCGTCCCTAATTCAATTCAACCCGCCCATTTGACATCTCTATCTAAAACCATCTGAACAATGAATTACCTGGCCCCAACTATAGATTCTAAAGTACCAAGCAAACTCATAGATATGTTTTATTTAAAAGATATTAAAATTGACAAATTAATTGAGAAATTGTAATTTTCGAAACATCATCATCCTACTCCAATTATATTTGTTCTGCTTTCTGATTTTGTTTTGAAAGTATAGATACTTTTTTCCCATCATAACCATATTTTTCATTCTTGTTAGGTGAAAAGTCATACTCATGGAAAGGACTTTTGATTCTTTTTTTCCTTCTATGGCTGTTCTCTTTTGCCTCAATTATTGACTCTTGTTGTTGGGTGAAAAGAAAGACCATTAGCAAAAGAGAGAGAGAGAGAGATTGAGAGAAATCAGTGATCATTCTTGTTTGCAAATTACTCTTAGCATTCAACAGGTAAAGTAAAGTTGTTAGTAATTGAACATACAAACATTTATCTTCTCTACATCATTTTGTGTTCTCCTTGTTTTGCTTTGCAGATTTCAGAAATTAACTTAAATCTAATATAAAAATAATATAACCTTTAACTTGGCCTCAACTCATATATATGCCCTCCAACTTTGGATGTGCGCAGGTAGACACTTAAATTTGTATAAAGTTAAATAATTAGACACAAACATCCTAAGTGACATCTTACATGACAATTTTCATCTTACGTGGTGTCCTGTGTGTATTATGTCACGTAAGACTCATATGTCTATTTGTTCAATTTTATACAAGTTAAACTGTCTACTTGTGCATACCAAAGTTGGAGGACATAAATGTGAAATGAAGTCAAGTTAAAAGCCATATTATTCAAAATTCAAATTTCATAGGGTTTGAAGTTTCAATTCCATTGATGGATAACGTTACAATTTTAGTGCAACACAATGGAACTTGAGATTCAAACAACCACTATGACCAAAGAACAAAAAAAAAACGGCTAACCGAGAGTCCTTGCCCGACTAAAAGAAAGGGTTTGTTGGTAGAATGGGGGTAGGCCGACAATTTTTCCAGATAGATCGAACTATTGAAAGAAAATAAAAAAGAAAGACCGAGTGTTATCTCATTGATGCAATTCTAGTCAATTCCACTTCCAATTCATAGATCTAGTCACAAATTTACCTTTTTATCCTTGGCGGAATGTAATGGATGGTTCTAGATATATGAAGAAAATGTTTTTATTAGTGTACATTTACTTATTTACCCTTGGTCTTTCTTTGTCTTCACATTTCTGTATAGTAGAAAAATACAAGAGGTCATTTCTAGATAATTTAACATCTAAAATCATCCAAACAATGATCTACCTAGCCTCAACTATTAGCGAGTTTTAATTATTATTATTTCTTGATCCGATTTTGGTAACGATAGGTTCTTTGCTTAGTTGGCGGAAGTTTTATTTCCAATATAAATATGTGAATTTGGTGGTATGTGGTCCCCAGAAAACTATAGGTCAACTCTTTTTCCCTTTTTAAAAATGGGAATAATACATAAACATTTCTTAGTACACGTTAGAACGTACTACAAACTTAGAATAATTATTTAATTCTACACCATAACTCTACGTTATTGCGACTATACCAAAAAGTCAATCCTCTCAATTTGAAACCATCCATTTATTCCAACCTACCCAATAAATTAAAGCTTGAGGCAATCCTCCCAATTTGAAAAGTCTTTTGTCTAAACATATGACATGTATTTATTGGTTTATTATAAATAACAAATATTCCTTTTGTCTTTAATTACTTGTTCATTTTTCCTTTTTTAGTTGTCCTTAATTACTTGTCTATTTTGACAAATTATTTTTACCTATTATACTATGAAAAAGATAGAACTTCATGAAAATCTTAAATTTTTAATTCTTCCACTTCATAATTAATAGGGATGAAATGGTAAACTCACTATTGTTTTCTTAAGAGGTGTGTACTTTTTAAAATTTTGTTGAATCTTTACTTAATATTTCTATTGAGTTAAATATTAGACATTGGTAGCTTTTGCTTAGATACCTATTATTATCAAGGTATGTGGTCCCCACCAAACTATAGGTCAACTCATTTTTCCCCTTTTTAAAATAGGAATGATACATAAACAATTCTTAGTACACGTTAGAACTTAACATAAGCTTAGAATAATTATTTAATTTTACACCATAACTCCACGTTATTGCCTCTATACAAAAAAAAAGTCAATCCTCTCAATATAGCTTGAGGCAATCCTCTCAATTTGGAAAGTCTTCGTGTGAACATATGTCATGTATTTATTAGTTTATTGTAAATAACAAATACAAATAAGTTTTCACCTAATCTGAATTTGCTTGGGATGTTTTAGCTCATACTATCAAGAGAAACTTTATCACAATGATTCAAGCTTGAAACCTCGAATTAAATACGACAAAATTATATAAAACAAAACAACTACAAGGGAGAACTTTCAATCATTTCACTGTACCTCTTGATATCAAATTCCAAACTTGACGTGTTTTCAAGTATAAAAGAATATTATGAAGACAAAATCTGGTTGTTGGGGGGAAAAGTCATACTCATGGAAAAGACAGCTTAAATTCTTTCTTTTTTTTCCTATAGCTGTCACTGTAGAAAACTATTGTTGTACCATTCTTGTTTGCAAATCACTCATAGCATTCAACAGGTAAAGTAAAGTCGTTAGTAATTGAACATACAAACATTTGTCTTCTCTAAATCATTTTGTGTTCTCCTTGTTTTGCTTTGCAGATTTCAGAAATGGAGGTTGGCTTAGCAGTTGGCGGTGCATTCATCTCTTCAGCTTTGAATGTTCTCTTTGATAGGCTTGCTCCTCAGGGTGACCTGCTGAAGATGTTTCAGAAGCATATGAATGATGTTCAGCTCTTAAAGAATCTGAGAATGACATTGCGTGGTCTTCAGATTGTGCTAAGTGATGCAGAGAATAAGCAGGCATCAAATCCATCTGTGAGAGACTGGCTTAATGAGCTTCGAGATGCTGTCGACTCTGCTGAAAACTTAATGGAAGAGGTCAATTGTGAGGCTTTGAGACTTAAGGTGGAAACAAGCAACCAGCAAGTAAGTGACCTCAACCTTTGCTTGAGTGATGATTTTTTCCTTAACATAAAGGACAAGTTGGAAGACACAATTGAAACATTGGAGAATTTGCAAAAGCAAATTGGTGACCTTGGCTTACAGAAACATTTTGGTTTGACTAAACAAGAAACTAGAACACCTTCAACTTCTTTGGTTGATGAATCTGATATCTTTGGTAGGCAGAAAGAAAAAAAGGATTTGATTGACCGTTTATTGTCTGAAGATGCAAGTGGAGGAAACCTGACTGTAGTTCCTATTGTTGGAATGGGCGGCGCGGGTAAGACAACACTTGCTAAAGTGGTTTACAATGATGAGAAGGTGAAGAACCATTTTGGTTTGAAAGCTTGGTATTGTGTTTCTGAGGCATATGATGCTTTCAGAATAACGAAAGGGTTACTTCAAGAAATTGGCTTGGTGGTTAATGACAATCTTAATCAGCTTCAGGTCAAATTGAAGGAAAGCCTGAAGGGAAAAAGGTTTCTTCTTGTCCTTGATGATGTGTGGAATGATAACTATAATGAGTGGGATGACTTGAGAAATGTTTTTGTACAAGGAGATATGGGAAGTAAGATCATTGTAACTACACGTAAGGAGAGTGTTGCTCAGATGACGTGTGCTAAGAAGATGGATCGTTGTGCAATCACTGTGGGGACTCTGCCTATTGACGACTCTTGGGCTTTATTCAAACGACATTCACTAGAAAATAGGGATCCTGAGGAACTTCCAGAACTTGAAGAGATTGGAAAGCAAATTGCAGACAAGTGCAAAGGGTTGCCTTTAGCTATAAAGACACTTGCTGGTATTTTACGTCGCAAATCAGATGTGGATGAGTGGAGAGACATTTTAAGTAGTAAAATATGGGAGCAGCCAAGTTGTTTGAAGGGTATATTACCAGCATTGATGTTGAGCTACAATGATCTTCCTCCAGATTTGAAGCGATGTTTTGCTTTTTGTGCAATATATCCCAAAGACTATCAATTCTGCAAAGACCAAGTTATTCACTTGTGGATTGCTAATGGTCTTGTACAGCAGTTTCGTTCAGGTAATCTGTACTTTGACGAGTTGAGATCAAGATCACTGTTTGAAAGGGTCCCAAAGTCTAAAGGGAAATCGGAGGGATTCTTAATGCATGACCTTGTCAATGATTTGGCCCAAATTGCATCTTCAAACCTTTGTATTAGGTTAGAAGAGAACGAAGGATCTGATGATATGTTGGAACAAAGTCGGCACATGTCCTATTCCATGGGACGAGAAGGTGACTTTGAGAAATTGAAACTACTCTCCAAATCAGAGCAGCTGAGGACATTGCTTCCAGTCAATATCGTCTTTTGCTTTTATCAGCTAAGCAAGAGGGTGTTGCATAACATACTGCCAAAACTGACATCCTTAAGGGCATTATCATTGTCAGGCTATGAGATTGAGGAGTTTCCAAATGACTTGTTTGTCAAATTAAAGCTCCTCAGATTTTTGGACCTTTCTTGGACAAAGATTAAAAGGTTGCCAGATTCTATTTGTGCATTGTATAACTTGGAGACACTTCTCCTGTCATCTTGTGCTGATCTTGAGGAGCTACCGCTGCAGATGGAGAAGTTGATAAACTTGCGTCATCTTGACTTAAGCAACACTTTTAACTCGAACTTGCGTCATCTTGACTTAAGCAACACTTTTAACTCGAAGATGCTGCTACATCTGAGCAAGTTGAAAAGCCTCCAAGTGTTAGTGGGAGCCAAGTTACTTCTAGATGGTTTGAAAATGGAAGATTTGGGTGAACTAGAGAACTTGTATGGATCTCTATCAGTTTTAAAGTTACAGAATGTGGTCGATAAAAGGGAAGCTCTGAAAGCAAAATTGAAGGAGAAAAATCATGTTGAGAATTTATCTTTGGAGTGGAGTGAAAACAGTACTGCTGAATTTTCACAAACTGAAATTGACATACTTGATGGGCTACGCCCACACACAAACATAAAAGAAGTTGAAATCACTGGATATAGAGGGACCCAATTTTCAAATTGGCTGGCTGATCCTTTGTTTCTTAAGCTAGTAAAATTGTCTCTTAGCAACTGCAAGGACTGTTTTTCTTTGCCAGCACTAGGAGAACTTCCTTCTTTGAAAATCCTTTGCATTCGAGGGATGCATAAAATAACAGAAGTGACGAAAGAATTTTATGGCAGTTCATCCTCCAAAAAGCCTTTTAACTCTCTTGAGAAGCTTGAATTTGAAGATATGCTGGCGTGGAAGCATTGGCATGTACTAGGATGTGGGGAGTTCCCTAAACTTGAGAAGCTTTCAATTGAAAATTGTCCGAAGTTGATGGAGAAGTTGCCTGAAAATCTTTGTTCTCTGACAGAATTGGAAATTTCAAAATGTCCTCAACTGAATTTGGATACATCCCAACTTGAGGGAATGAAGCAGATTGTTGAATTAAAGATTGGTGATTGTGACCATCTTACCTTACCTTTTAGCAAACTGCCCAGTACCTTGAAGAAAATAAGAATTTATGAATGCAAGGAACTGAAATTGGAGGAGCCAGTTGGTGAGATGTTTCTGGAGGAATTGACACTGGAAGGATGTGTTATGTCACCTGATCAGTTTCTCCCAAGAGCACGCGAATTGAGTGTAGAGTATTGCCACAACCTTACTACGTTTTTGATTCCTACTGCCACTGAAAGTCTCTCTATTTGGTATTGTGAGAATCTTGAAAAACTTTCGGTGGCATGTGGGGGGACCCAGATGACGTCACTGACTATTCATGGCTGTTTGAAGCTGAAGTGGCTGCCAGAACGTATGCAGGAACTCCTTCCATCTCTTAATACACTGAATCTTTATAATTGTCCAGAAATAGAGTCCTTTCCTGGAGGAGGATTGCCGTTCAATTTACAATTACTTGATATCTACAATTGCGAGTTCCTCGTAAATGGACGAAATGAGTGGCTTTTACCGAGACTCAGACAGTTAGGGATCGAACATGATGGCAGTGACGAAGAGATGGAACATGATGACAGTGACGAAGAGATCAAACATGATGGCAGGGACGAAGAAATCGAACATGAAGGCAGGGACGAAGAGATGGAACATGATGGCAGTGACGAAGAGATGGAACATGATGGCAGTGAAGAAGAGATGGAACATGATGACAGTGACGAAGAGATCGAACATGATGGAAGTGACGAAGAGATCGAACATTGGAAGTTGCCTTCCTCTATCCAAAGTCTTACCATAGGCAATCAGAAAACATTAAGCAGTAAAGATCTCAAAAGCCTCACCTCTCTTGAATATCTACGTATTATTAATTTACCTCAAATTCAGTCACTGTTGGAAGAAGACCGGCTTCCCTCCTCTCTTTCTGAGCTATATTTATATTACCATGATGAGCTCCATTCACTACATCTTTGCCACCTCACTTCCCTTCTACATCTAAACATCGACTCTTGCCGTAATCTCCAATCACTCTCTGAATCAGCACTGCCCTCCTCCCTCTCTTACCTGGGGATCTCCCATTGCCCTAATCTCCAATCACTTTCCGAATCAGTACTGCCCTCCTCCCTCTCTCAGCTAGCCATCTATGATTGCCGTAATCTCCAATCACTTCCAGTAAAAGGGATGCCCTCTTCCCTCTCTAAACTAACTATTTTCCGCTGCCCATTGCTCACACCACTACTAGAATTTAACAAGGGGGAATACTAGCTAAACATTGCTCAAATTCCCATCATACATATTGATGGTAAATACCTGTAATGATTAAAACAAATGGTGCTCTGACAAATGTAAGTTATTCTTTTCCCTCAGAAGCATTTTATTTTTGGTTTTCTTCACTTTGCTTTTTTGTTAATTCTTTTCCTTTTTGAAATTTTGTTGAGCAGTGTGGAATGTCTATTGCTCAAACCACGGCTACTGACAAAAAATTGTTGATATTTCCACCATAAATGTTGATTGGGAGAGCCTGTAATGATTAAAACGAGTGGTGCTTCAATAGATGTAAGTTATTCTATTTCCTTAGAATCTTTTCATTTTTTGGTTAATTTTTTTTTTCTTTGTTAAATCTTTTTTACCAGTGTGTATCATCTATTGCTTCTGTGAAGTCAAGGATATATCTTTAGATTAGGATGAAATCTTTATATTTGCATCAAGACATTGTAAAAGTAATCTAGTATAGGTAGGAATTGAGATAATTTGCTCCAGAAATAGCTATAGATCAGGATAAAATCTTCATATCAGCAGGATGTTTATAGCAATTCATTTATTCTTGTGACAAATCTCACTCTTCATCTTAGTTGACTATTTACGACTCACTTTTCTTCTCTATTAACATATGTTCTCTCTAAAATCTTGTAGACTGAAATATTTTTCGCCATCATGAAATAAAGTTCTGGTCATATCTTCACCATAGAAGTCGATGGAGAATACATTAAATGATTAAAACGAATGGTGCTCTCACAAATATAAGTTTTTCTTTTTCCTCTGAAGCTTCCTATTTCTGTTTACTTCCCTTTTTTAAGATCTTGTTGAGCAGTATGGAGGGTCTTTTGCCACTATGAAGCCGAGAAATCATCTTCAGTTTGAGATAAATTTAATTTTAGATAACCAAAAAAAACAAAGGTGATAAAATCTTTATATTTATGTGGGAACACTATAAAACGAAATCTAGTATACATAGGAATTAAAATAACTTGCTCCACAAAATCTTGTTCTTTCCGTTTTCAGTGAGTTTAGAGTTATGCACATATCGACTATTGAATTCAAAGCTTTAATAAAATTCAAAGGTGTACAATACACAAGGTCTGTTTCCTATCTATCAAAAATATATAAAAGTTTGCCTCCCAATAAATTTAACACCTAAAAGCATCAGCACACAGATTTATATATAAAAAATTTTGTCAGGATTCTGGTAACATTATATGTAAGCTATTACCGCTCTAGCTCAGTTTGTAGAAGGAAATTTCTGCTGCAATTCTCTATTGAATAGACTGTTGCTAGAATGTGGTCTGACAACCAAGCGTAAGTGATGACTGTAAACGTGAAGTTTATGCTTTGAACTGTTTATATATAAATCTGTGTGATCATTAGAATGATGTATATCTTTGATATTAATGACGTTTAATATTCTTTTCAGAATATAAATTATGTCGTGCTTATCATCCAACACGTAGCTTTATTTTTATGCTCCATAGAGAATCTAAATTTTAGAAAAGATAATCATGGATAATGATCAGAAGTTTAGGAAATAAGTAAACTTCCATTGCCAGAATTAGATGTTCTATAGACTTGCAGCTTATTGTTGTGCGTTATATATTCTTGGATGGCAGGTATTGGATTGGTTTCTCATTGCTTATTGTTGTGTGTTAAGTAAACTGTTGCAAGATTCTGTTACATCAGTATGCATGTTGGTCCTGACATTTCTTTTCTGTTTCTTGTGTCTTTGGAGTTCTCCCAGAACAGTCTGTAATTATAACACGGGGATTGTCTTAGAGTTCTAAAATTTCTTTTTAATTGCTTTCAGTAAGAAGGTAGTGATTTCCAAGTCGTACAACCGTCTACTATGACTTCCTTCAGATGAAGCATGACTTGCTGCAAATGGAACATACAGCTCTAGTGGAACCCAAAGGTACATCAGAAAATAGTTGTTTAATGTAACACACAAGAGACATATTGTACATTATGGTCATAGATTATAAGGAAAGATATTACTTTTTCATCGTTAGGATTTTGACAAGACTCGATGATCATTTGGGAAGTGAAAAGTTTCGAAGGTTTCTCTGTTCAAGTTGAGAAGCGAAAGTTGTTGAACTATGTATGTAATAGCTTATTGTTGACTTTGGGTTTAATGTCACTTCTTTTTATACCAACAATCAATATCTTTCTTGTGTTTTGTTTCGTCAATGTGGTAAATGTCTAGGATGCTACAATGGTGTTCCTTTTACTCTGGATACCAAGACAAAAGGCAAATGAAAACACAATTATTGGATTTCTGTATTGAGAAATCAGAATTCCTGGACGCAAATGGTTAGAGAAAACTGTAAATGCAATGTAAAATGTATAAAAAACAGGGGAGATTTTGAGGAGTGAAATTTGTTTGCGTAATTTTTTTATGTTATTGTTTTATTTAAAAAATAAAGGGTTTAAGAGTCGCCACTTAATTTTTAAAGAAAAATCAAGAAAACTATTTTTTCAAAAGATTAAAACAGAAATCTATGAAAATATTAAAAAGGGGGTTCTGAGTTCATATTAGCATTTCGAGAAGGGTTTGAAAGCACCCGAAATGTCCGCTAACATGCGGTTATCCGATAATTAACTATTTGGCTAACATTTAATGAAATATGTATACTTGACTAAATAGAGGGAATAAACATCTAAAACTTAAAATCATTTTTTAGGGGAGGGGGAAATATTAAAAATATTATTAAGTGAAATTTTAAAGTAAATTAAGTAGAAAAAAAAAAAGCATGGTTATTTAGAAAATCCCGAAGTGATTATCTTTTTGGGGAAATCGAATTAGGAACTTTAAAATTAGCTAGCAAATAAACAATTGAACAAATACGAAATAGATAAAAGAGAGAGAGTCTTGGGCCCAAGACCGGGTTTTTGTTCGTCTGGACCAGTACTTGGGCCTAATTTTCATTTTGGACCTTTGACCCATTTTGTACCTGTCCTAGGCTAACAAAATAATAGCCAAAACAAATGGACCTTCTAGCCCAATAATTACAAAATACAATTACTGAAATTTTAAGTGGGCTTTTGCCCCTTTTTCTGCCGTATCACAATGTATACAACATGTATACATCCCTTGATCTCACTCCGAACACTTGCATTTCAACTCCCGGGACCCCTTTTTTGATTCCATTGGCTGGCCAACTCGAAAAGGAAAGGATTTGAGCCTTTATAGCTCTCTCGAAGTGCTAAGGGAAGGAGGAGTTCATAGTGAACTCGGACAGATTTCACATGCAAAACAAAATAAGGGAAAGGAGTTAATACATAATTCAATCAACATAAATGCAGGAAGGATAAACTAATTCACAGGAAAATACACACTAACTCAAGAATGTATAACTTAACATGTAATTAGTCCATACAGTAAGACATAAAAAAGAAAAATGACAACTTTAAAGGAGCAATTAAAAGGCCCAGTAGTCACTACTCAAAGTTAATTATCCTTAATTGTGGGCAATGACGAATGCTTACTCATTTAAAATATATATATATATATATATATATATATATATATATATATAAAGTGAATGAATTTAACAGAATTAGGCATGAAGAGATACTTCTTATAATGAAAATCTAAACTAAAGGCAATGAGAAGAAACATTATCTTTTCACACATTATCCAAAATAATAACAAGATGACCAAATTGATTAAGAAGCGCTAACACTATGATTGATGCACACTCACAATACTAAGCGAAATCAACTGCTCGACAAGGTGAAGTTGAAATAACACGCTAACTTGAAACTTCTCAAAAATCCAAAGAAATCAACGAATTAACAGGGGATCTTACTATTGAAGCTTGAAAACGAAATTAACTTGGGCATAAAAAATAAAGGTCAAGCTCGGAAACTAAGTCAAAACAGCCAAGTCTTTAGAATAGTAATTAGTCCTAATAGATACTCATGTTCATTGACACACAAACAGTAACCTCGGAAAAAATAGGATCATCAATACTCGAACAAAGAATAAACAGTTTAAAACATAAGCACATTTAGACATCTTAATATATGAAACACGCTTAATATCGCAGGAAATTCGAATAGAGACCCAAATCACCCTAAAGAAACTAAATGAGAACTAGAAAGACACCAACTAGCGTAGAAAGAAACAAAGTAAAACTTTTAACGTACTAACAAATTTAGTCACAACAGATCAAACCAGACTTTTAGCTGACTTTATGAACCTAATCAGATAAATACAAGAAAGAAACCAACTTGACTGGACGATTTCCACATTTTAAGGAATCATATGGAAATTTACAGCAACCTAAAAAAAGGAACAAAGCACTGAAATGCCCGTCCAAATTCCAGCGAACAAACAACAAACAAACATTTCTATCTATTCAAACACACAAGCGGAAAATAGAGAATGATTAGAGGTTAACAAGAGGTAGAGTTAAGCATAGAGATTTTTACCTTTTTTCGGGCAGCGACGGGGATTCGAGCCACTGAAGACGATTCCACCACCAACCTCTTACTTCAATGAACCCGGAAGGATGACGAACGGGAGGAGAGAGTAAAAAGGAACTCGAAAATTAGTTCTCCTCTCTATTTCTTCGAGTGTATTTTGTATATATTCTCTGTCTCCTTTCAAAATCTCATACGTTGTTCTCTCTATGTAGGTAAGTTTTCGCCAATTCTTTCCAATTTTTCTTCCCAACTCTATTTTCCACTTTTCTCTAAGTTTCTCTGTGAAGCTAGCCTCAAATCCCCCTCTAGCAGCAAAGACAACAGAATATATATAGAAGAAGAACTAGGGCAAATTTGGGGGGAAAAGGGACGAAAATTCGGGTTCAAGGCCCATTTCGAATTCAAAATCGAAAATCTTACACAATTCTGGGGAGGCAATCTTTTCTCTGAAAAATTCACCCCATTCCGGAAAAGGAAAGGGAGATGGACGGACTCGATTGACCTCTCGTCCTTGAGTGCCAACGTGGAGTAATCTCGTGGCTACAAGGACTAAGGCGCAGGTGCTTTTGCTGTGCGGAAGAAGACAATGAAAAATCACAGTACTGCTCTAGCGTTGACGCCGCTTGGTTTTGTTGTTGTCATTTGCTGCATATTAACGTTAGAATGAGCTGTGAACTGCTCTTCGTCGTTAACGTTGAAGCACACGTTTCTGGGTTTCTTTTAGAATTGGAGTGGGCTGGGTTAAAGGGGGAAAAGGATTGGGCTGAAATTTGGGTCGGTTGGGAATAATAGAAGTGGGTTGAAATATGGTGTCAAGTGTGGGCTGGGGGGGGGGGGGGGTTTGCTGGAAATGCCAAAATAAGATCCAACATGGTCATTAAGATGGGTTAAGGGTATCAAATTGGTGGGAATTAAATTAAGCTTTGGCCACACGATTTAAATTATGGCCAATCGGGGATCAAAGATGTAGCCAAATTGAGTTAAATTGGTGATTCGGCTAAAAACTAAATAAAAAGATGAGTTAGTAGAAATTAATTAATGAGCTTCTTAATTCTAATGATATAAAATAATCAACTTGATTACGAAGTAATTATTTTAAAATATGAACTAATATTCGAAATGGCAATTATGATTTAAACTAAATTAATAACGTACTTATCTAAAAATGTAAAATCTTGAGGTGATTTTTCTTTATAAGATATATTAATTATATATATAAAATATACATATATTTATTATTTGAAATATTTAAAATATTATGAAAAGTAACTAAAATTCTTAAAAGTAACTTGAAAAAATATTTGAGCCTCGTAAAGCTAATTATTTCGAATTATTTGAAATTAAAGAAGCTTAAAACTAATTCCTATCAGGGAGGATCAAAATTGGGTGTCAACAATTATTACTGATTAAATGGTGTGTGTATTTCAGTTCATACTGCTTAAAATTTCTCCATTCTAGTTTTTCTTTCTCCTCTTTATATTATATATTTTGTTTAGTGAAAATCTTCTAGAGAGGAAGCTATTGGTTTGTCAGAGATTGGTAACTATACAAAACAAAGACTAACATTGTAATGAATGGTTTCCGATTATGGAGAACATCTCCATTACTATTTTCACTTATCCTTTTCTTAGTCAGGATTTTTAAAGTAAAGTTTTGCTGCAATTCTCTGCTGAATAGACAGTCACTTGAATGAGGTCGTGAGAGAAAAGTATAAGTGAATTAACACTAGTCATTTTTATTGTTTCCAAATTAAGATAGGTTTGCAGTTTTGTTATCGCTGAGTGTAAGTGCAAAAAAAACTAGTCACTTATCAGGATTTCTGAAGCAATACAACATTCAATTGTTGTCTCAGTTAGATTGCTCGTTTTTTTACAAATGTAAGCGTAGGTGTTCCAAAATGATAGCAAAAGCTTGAGTCCCTTTTCAACAGTCATGTGATGCTAATTTCTTCTGTTGTTTTGCATTTTCGTCTTTACTTTTCTTAAGCCTGCGATTAACTTTTGTTCATCTGAAATTTGAAAAGTTATGCTTTACTCCTTATGATATGCAGATATGTAGTTGCAGAGATGAAGTCTCCGTGAGAGTGGTAAGATATCATTTAAAGCGTATGACAATCTAGCTCGGCAAGACCAGTTTGACATCCAAGACAGTGAAGAGCTTAATAGAATGAAGGACTAAAATGCCAATCTACAAGAAAAGCTGAATGATGCAGGTATACATTCTTAAGTGATATTCCAGACACTACAAATTTGTAAAATATAAAAAATCGTTTGTGTGCCATATATAATATATTGAATTTTAAACTTCTTCACTTGCAGTAATCACTTTCTTAGTCAAATAAAACAATAGTATTTCATTACTTGTATAGAGGAATCATACATGTACAGCTATATATATAGAGACGTGTATGCTGGTCTGTAATTGCAATACTTGGATTGGCCAAGAGTTCTAAAAATTCTTTTTAATTGCTTTCAGGAAGGAGGTTGTGATTTCCAAGTCCTACAACTGTCTACTGTGCCTTCCTTGAAATGAAGCATGACTTTCTGCAAATGGGACACCCAGCTCTAATGTAACCAAAGGTCGGATGAGGACAAGATCATGTCACACTCCTAACTCACTCTTCAACTTATTAAACCTTGTGTTCAGATAGCGGACCCGTAAATACATAATTGATGTGAGCTTTGAAACCATACAAGTAATTGAGCAAGATGAAGCAAAAGATACTTTATTTAATGTACTATAGATGATGAACTGAAATATACACAAAAAAGTGTTTTTGCCTCGATAATTATCTAAGTGTCGATGCAAAAATAGTATTTTTCGTGAGAAAATACTAGATTAAAAAAAGTCTGGTACACGTCAGTTTACTCTTAAGCCTATAGGACAATTGATGTGGGACCATCCTCATATTTTCCACGTCAATAGTCAAGATGACATCATTAATTATTTAACTCTACACTAACTTGTATGGAATATTTGCATCAAATCAGGTAAATTTACTATGGTTGAGTAATTTAATGATATGAGAATGCATGTTTATTAACTTCAACCAAGTGTTAAAAATCTATACGTAAATACATGTCATGCATTGATTAATTTAAATATCATATAGGAATAATTTATCTAATTTGAATGTGCTTGGTATATAATTTACTAAACTTTGTTTCAACGATTTAAACTCGAAATATCTTTGAAAAGATTAATTTTTTTAACCTTTTTCATGGGAGTCACCTTTTTACTTCACTAATTACTCGAATCCATATTCTTAGAATTGAAAATACAAGGTTATTACCATATGAAAAGTACTTTCAACTAATTTTTAAACATATAAATTTTGTCTCAAAAAATCAAATATTTCATGACCGAATACACAATCAAAAGGAAAAGGTTTGACTTTTCAAAAACCAATTGATGTAAAAAATAGCAGAGGAAAAGTATAATTCGGAAACCCTTCTACTAGTCCAAGATCGTTAAGTAAGATCGGAAGATCCTTCTACTAGTCCAAGATCGTTAAATAAGATCGGAAGATTCAACTAAAGAAGAAGAGGAAGCTAGAAAGTTTAAAGAAAGAATTTGGAAAGAAGAATTTTGTAATGGAAGAAGACTCTGTAATTGCTTTTGATTTTGGGAAAATTAGCAATCTAGTCAACATACCTAACATAATTAGTCAAAATAACTACACTTTAAAATATTTATTTAAAATGTCAATACTTTACAAAATAATTGTATTCAAATATTATTATTTATTTTACCCTTTTTTTCCCCAAAACAATCCATCGTTGGACCAAATTCTAAACCAATAACAAATAAAAAAGGAAAAAAAAAAACTACCGATTAATCTTCTTTCCCCATCATTCACGTTTCTTTTCCCCATCATTCAAGTTTTATATTTTCTCTTTCTTCAAATTTCTTTGCAGGTCAAGAAATACAAATTATGAATGGTTCTCCTAATTTGTTCAACAAATCTCTAACTTAACTCAAGAAATATCTCAATTGTTAAAGGTAATTTTGATTATTTAGTGATATTTATGTTGATTTTGTTTTTAAAATAATCGATTATCTTGTATTTCGGGTTCTAGAGAAATCTATGTTATTCAAAAATCATCTTTAACTTTTGGGAAAAGGGTTTGATATACCCCTCAACTTTGTCATTTAGAGTTGATATACCCTTCGGTATGAAAGTGGCTCATATATACCCCTACTGTTATACAAATGGTTCACATATACCCTTTTCCTCTAACGGAAGTGAAAAAATTAATTCTAGTTTAATTTTTAAATTATTTTAAAAAAAATATAATCCCATATGGGTATATTTAATCCTCCTCAAACATATATTATTTTTTAAAACTTTTTTTTGTTTCAATGACTAATTTAGATTTATTATTTTGATGGTTAAATTTATTTAAGTTTCGCTAATATTCTTGTAAAATTTATTATAGATGACCCAATTTTTTTCTTCAAATACAAAAACTAAATTACAATATATCCGAAAAAATAGTTTTAAATTATAATATAGCAACAAAAAAAATAGTTTTAATTTTTTTTCTTTACACTAAGGAATGAAAGAAAAAAATAAAATAAGAATAAGAAACTCAAATAATGATAACCAAGAAGTCAAAAAATAATTTATGTCCGAAAAAAATTATAACATACCTTGAAATTTGCTAGAAAAATCATATATACCCCTAAATGATTTTTTTAAAAAAATCAAAAGTAAAAAATATAAATTTAAAACTAATTTTTTCACTTCCATTAAATGAAGAGTATATGTGAGCTCATTTTGCAACGGTAGAGGTATATGTAAGCCGTTTGTATAACGGTAAGGGTATATATGAGCCACTTTCATAACGAGGGGAATATCAGCTCCAAATGGCAAAGTTGAGGGTAGGTGTGTACATGATCAGATTGGTTCGGGTTTTTCAAATATCAGACCAAACCATTTGTGTAAAAAAATTAAATTTATAAACCAAACTAATAAAATTCAGATTTTTTCGGGTTTTTCAACATCGGGTTGGTTCGGGTTTTTCAAATACCAAACCAAACCATTGTGTCGAATTTTTAAATTTATAAATCAAACCAAAATAATATGTAACATCCGACAATTTAAAAATGAATATGAAGAAGCTTGAAATTTGGAAATAGTCTTTTTTTTGAAAAAATTTAAAATCTGGAAATTTGGCAGTCCAGAATCTGGAAAATTTGGCTAAGTTCAAAAATTTGGAAATTTGGCTAAGTGTGGAAATCAGTGAGTTTTTGGCCAACTTTGAGCAGTCATAACTCCTAGCTCAGGATGAGTTAGGAGTAGTTCCAGTTATGGTTTCGAAGCTTGTGGAACGATCTTTCCAACGCCACTGAGTTTTCTCAATTCCGAGTTCGTATGAGCGAGTTATGATCTTTGAAAGTTGGGCAGTTGGCAGGGATTCCGTTCCGGAAATTTAAGGGCGTTTTGGTCTTTTCACAAATCATTTCTTTTGAGCTTATATTGTTGTATTAGGCTGATATTTGGATCATTCTGTCCCATTTTGAAAGAGAAAGAGTTAGGGTTCAAGAGAAGAAGAAGAGAAGAAGGAGAAGAAGAAGAGAAGAAAGAGGAGATCAACAAGATTGGTCAAGATCATTGTGGATTTTCGTCGGGGGTGATCCCTATCAAGGTATGTGAGTCTTTAGTGTGGGTTTATCCTTTCCCCCCACATACCAAGCTCGTTTTTATGATTTGAGAAGAGATTGGATTTGTTGTTGAAGTTGTTGAAGTTGTTAGTTGTTGTTGATGTTGTTAGTTGTGTTGTTGAAGTTATTGTTGGTTGTGGGACAGGATTGGGCTGTGTATTTGAGTTGTGATCTATTGTATGTTGAGAGATTGATGATCCTTAGTGTTGGTTGGTTCATACCCCCACACACCAACTCGTTTTTAATTCCAAGAGAAGATTTATTGGTTGTTGAAGTTGTAGTGGTGTTGTGTTGAAGTTCTTGCTGATTTAGTACAGATTTCTGGCTGTGATTTTTGAGTTGAATCTATTGTATAATAAGGGTCTTTATGGTTCTAAGTGTTGCTGCTGAAACCTTGAGGTTGAGAGGGTTTAGAATTGGAAAGAAACAAGGGGAAAAAGTTGGATTTTTGGGGAAAAAGGGGCTGGGCTGTTGCACCTCTCCTAGTGCCAAGGACACCAATCCTTCCCTTTCATTCACCATTTCTTTTTTCATACATGTTCCTAGGTATTATACCTATGTTTCCTAGTTGTTTCCAACACTCCAAGGTACTTCCAAAAGTCAAGTAAAACTACAAGTCAAGTGAAGTTAGTTTCCAAGTCAAGTGAAGTTAGTTTCCAAGTCAAGTGAAGTCAAGCTTAGAAGTAAGTAAGTCAAAGCAAGTCTTTAAGGTTTTCCAAGAGTCTTCATTGAGCGTTTTAACTTCATTCTAAGGCTCAAGTTCCAAGTTAAGTATTGAGTTTCAAGTCAAGTCAAAAGTTAAGAGTTTCATGTTAAGTTAAGAGTTTCACATCAAGCCAAGAGTTCAAGTAAAGTAAAGAGTTTAAAGTTGAGTTCTTTTCTCAAAGTTATTAGGGAACTATGTATTCCCAAAGAAGTTTTAAAGAAATGTTTTTACATTTAAACAAGGTTGGAAACTGAGATTTCCAAAAGAGCCTTCGGGCTAGTTTTTGAGTAATTATCTCATATCAGCAGGAAGAAATATGTTTTAAAAACATAAGAGCCAGTACATTTTTGGGAGTAGTATCGAGCACCGAATTGGGGGAGCGTTCAAAGAACCCACAGCCCCCATAGAACCATGTTAGCCACCATGGGTAGAAAAGGATCATACTTTTTAGATGAATCCTTTTCAGATTAGACTAGTGGATCCATTAGGCAGTTCAGGTCTTATACCTTTGGCCGGGTATAAGATGCTCTGGCAGCGTGAGGTCGATCGCTGTATCATCACTATAGCTCTTATGTGATGGTTGTCGGTTAGAGAAGCTCCCACAGCAGTTATTGTATTTTTCATACACAGAGATTATTGTATTTTTATGTACATCAGTTCATTGTATTTCTATATACATTTCAGGCTTATTGTATCTTTGTATACACACAGAGTTTATAGCATGTTTTAAACAGTCTTTCTTTATATCGCACTTGTTTTAAATTGCCTTATATTGAAAGAAGTCAGTCAGGTTGAGTTGAGTTGAGCCAGGTAAGCTATTCAGTTTCTTCCAGATTTCCTTCTAGCCTCTGTTGCTTAGTTTTCCAGCTTGCATACTCGTACATTCCATGTACTGATGCCAGTTGGCCTGCATCGTTTGATGATGCAGATTCAGGTACCCCGGATCAGCATCCTGCACGTCGTTGATCCAGCTGAGCACTCCAGAGTCAGTGGTGAGCCTCCTTGCATTCCGGAGGACTCAATTATTTTGTGTTCTTAGTTTTTGTTTTATTAGGATGTTGTGGGGTCTGTCCCAACATCCATCTCAGTATTTTAGAGGCTTCATAGACAGACAGTCAGTCAGTTAGTTTTGAGTCTCTCATCTATATATATATGTAAATATTCTATTTTGAGATTCGAGTTGCCTTTATGGCCATATTTTATAAGTTAAGTTGTTTTGTAATATTGCATTGCATTGAGTTATTCTGTTGAGGTTTCCGCTGAGTTAAGAAAGCCAGGCCAAGGGTTCGCTTGGGGCCAGAAATGGTCTCCGGGTGCCGGTTCCGCCCAGGGTGTAGGCTCGGGGCGTGACAAACTTGGTATCAAAGCACAGAGTTCAGGAGTCCTAGGGAGTCTATGAAGCCGTGTCTGTAGAGTCCTAGTTATCGGTGTGAAGCGCGCCACATCTATAATTGGGAGGCTGCAACATTTAGGAAGATTTCTCATTTCTTTCACACTCATTTCATGCGTTAGAGTTGATCTCTAAAAAGTTTCTTTCTAATCCTTGCTTGCGCGTGTTTCAGATAGTCATGCCTCCACGAAGAGTTGGTAGAGGGCGTCTTCCTAGACGTTATGTTGATGAGCAAGAGTTACCCTATGCACCGGGAGTGCAAGATCAAGGGGAAGTTTCTAATGCCGAGTTCAGAGAGGCAATTAGAATGTTGAGTCAAGCTGTAGCAAATCAGATTGGTCAACAAAGAGGAGCTCGACATGAAGGAGCTGACACTTCAAGGATTCGTGAGTTCTTGGGGATGAATCCTTCGAGTTTCATGGGTTCGAGCACTACTGAGGATCCAGAGGATTTCATTGAGGAGTTGAAGAAGATTTTTGATGTGATGCATGTGGCAGATATTGAGCGGGTTGAACTAGCTGCTTATCAATTGAAGGATGTTGCTAGAACTTGGTTCGACCAGTGGAAAGGGGGCAGAGCTGAGAATGCACCACCTACAAGTTGGGCCGATTTTGAGGAAGCTTTCTTGGGGCATTTCTTTCCTCGAGAATTGAGAGAGGCCAAGGTACGTGAGTTCCTCACACTTAAGCAGGAGTCCTTGAGTGTTCATGAGTACAGTTTGAAGTTCACACAATTATCCCGCTATGCTCCGGAGATGGTTGCGGACATGAGGAATAGAATGAGCTTGTTTGTTGCTGGGTTGTCTCGGTTGTCGAGCAAGGAAGGTAGGGCTGCAATGCTTATCGGGGACATGGACATATCAAGGTTGATGGTTTATGTGCAGCAGGTTGAGGAAGAGAAGCTGAGGGACAGAGAAGAGTTTAGAAATAAGAGAGCTAAGATCGGGAACGAGTCCGGGCAGCAGAGAGGTAATTCAAACCGTTCCTCCTTTCAGCAAAGGCAAAAGGGACCTGCTCCATCATTTGCTAGAGCACCTGCACCCAGATACAGAGGTGAATTTAATGTTCAGAATTCGAAGGACTTCAGGGCTAGACCAGCACAATCTTCGGGTAGTGTGGCGCAAGGGAGTAGTAAGCCTCCTGTTTGCGCCAAATGTGGTAGGAACCACTCAGGTATTTGTCGAGATGGCTCCATTGGTTGTTTCAGGTGTGGTCAGAATGGACATTTCATGCGAGAGTGTCCAAAGAATAGGCAGGGTAATGGAAGCAATAAAGCACAGTCTTCTTCAGTTGTTCCACCAGACAGGACGGCACCTAGAGGAGCTACTTCTAGTGTAGGTGGAGGAGCAAACCGCTTTATGCTATCACCAGTCGCCATGAGCAAGAGAATTCTCCGAATGTTATCACTGGTATGATCAAAGTCTTTGCTTTTGATGTGTATGCTTTGCTAGACCCAGGAGCGAGTTTATCTTTTGTAACTCCTTATGTTGCAAATCAGTTTGAGGTTTTTCCTGAAAGACTTTGTGAACCCTTTTGTGTTTCTACACCTATTGGGGAGTCTATTCTAGCGGAAAGAGTTTATCGTGATTGTCCTGTTTCTATCAATCACAAGAGCACCATGGTTGATTTGGTTGAGTTAGACATGGTAGATTTTGATGTCATTCTAGGTATGGATTGGCTTCATGCTTGTTATGCATCGATAGATTGTAGAACTCGAGCAGTCAAGTTTCAGTTTCCGAATGAGCCAGTCATAGAGTGGAGTAGCAGTTCAGCAGTGCCTAAGGGTCGTTTTATTTCGTACCTTAAGGCAAGAAAGTTAGTTTCGAAGGGTTGTATCTATCACTTAGTCCGAGTTCATGATTCTAGTGTTGAGATACCTCATTTCCAGTCAGTTCCTATAGTAAGAGAGTTTCCAGAAGTGTTTCCTGATGATCTACCCGGAATTCCTCCTGAGAGAGAGATAGATTTCGGCATAGATCTCATTCCAGATACTCGTCATATCTCTATTCCGCCATATAGAATGGCACCAGTAGAGTTGAAAGAGTTGAAAGAGCAGTTGAAAGATCTCCTAGAAAAGGGTTTCATTCGACCGAGTGTCTCACCTTGGGGTGCTCCGGTTTTGTTTGTGAAGAAGAAAGATGGTTCCCTTAGAATGTGTATAGATTACCGCCAGTTGAACAAGGTTACCATCAAGAACAAGTACCCTCTTCCGAGGATTGATGATCTTTTCGATCAGCTTCAGGGTGCCACTTGTTTTTCAAAGATTGACCTCCGATCCGGCTATCATCAGTTAAGGGTAAGGGAATGTGATATCCCAAAGACAGCTTTCAGAACCAAGTATGGTCATTATGAGTTTTTGGTCATGTCCTTTGGTTTGACTAATGCGCCTGCAGCTTTCATGGATTTGATGAATAGAGTCTTCAAACCTTATTTAGATATGTTTGTTATTGTCTTTATTGATGATATACTAGTCTATTCAAGGAATGAAGAAGATCATGCTAGTCATCTCAGAGAAGTTCTTCAGACTTTGAAAGACAAGGAGTTGTATGCTAAGTTCTCTAAGTGTGAGTTTTGGCTTAAGTCTGTGGCATTCCTAGGCCACATTGTGTCCGGTGATGGAATTAAAGTTGATACTCGGAAAATTGAGGCAGTGCAGAATTGGCCTAGACCCACATCTCCAACTGAAATTAGGAGTTTCTTGGGATTAGCTGGCTATTATAGAAGGTTTGTTGAAGGGTTCTCGACTATTGCATCTCCTTTGACAAAGTTGACTCAGAAGACAGTGAAATTTCAATGGTCTGAAGCTTGTGAGAAAAGCTTTCAAGAATTGAAAAAGAGATTGACTACAGCTCCAGTTTTGACGCTACCAGAAGGTACTCAAGGTTTTGTGGTGTATTGTGATGCATCTAGAGTTGGTTTGGGTTGTGTCTTAATGCAGAATGGCAAGGTTATAGCTTATGCCTCCAGACAGTTAAAGGTTCATGAGAAGAACTACCCAACCCATGACTTAGAGCTAGCTGCTGTAGTATTTGCTTTGAAGATATGGCGTCATTACTTGTATGGTGTGCATGTCGACATATTCACTGATCACAAGAGCCTTCAATATGTGCTTACTCAGAAAGAGCTTAATCTCAGACAGAGGAGGTGGTTAGAGTTACTCAAGGATTATGACCTGAGTATTCTTTACCACCCAGGTAAGGCTAATGTTGTTGCGTTTGCATGGTTGTTTGTTGGGTGTTGAGTTGATGTTACACCCTTAGCTTTGTAAGAGTTACCTCATTCGAGGACGAATGTTCCCAAGGGGGAGATATTGTAACATCCGACAATTTAAAAATGAATATGAAGAAGCTTGAAATTTGGAAATAGTCTTTTTTTTGAAAAAATTTAAAATCTGGAAATTTGGCAGTCCAGAATCTGGAAAATTTGGCTAAGTTCAAAAATTTGGAAATTTGGCCAAGTGTGGAAATCAGTGAGTTTTTGGCCAACTTTGAGCAGTCATAACTCCTAGCTCAGGATGAGTTAGGAGTAGTTCCAGTTATGGTTTCGAAGCTTGTGGAACGATCTTTCCAACGCCACTGAGTTTTCTCAATTCCGAGTTCGTATGAGCGAGTTATGATCTTTGAAAGTTGGGCAGTTGGCAGGGATTCCGTTCCGGAAATTTAAGGGCGTTTTGGTCTTTTCACAAATCATTTCTTTTGAGCTTATATTGTTGTATTAGGCTGATATTTGGATCATTCTGTCCCATTTTGAAAGAGAAAGAGTTAGGGTTCAAGAGAAGAAGAAGAGAAGAAGGAGAAGAAGAAGAGAAGAAAGAGGAGATCAACAAGATTGGTCAAGATCATTGTGGATTTTCGTCGGGGGTGATCCCTATCAAGGTATGTGAGTCTTTAGTGTGGGTTTATCCTTTCCCCCCACATACCAAGCTCGTTTTTATGATTTGAGAAGAGATTGGATTTGTTGTTGAAGTTGTTGAAGTTGTTAGTTGTTGTTGATGTTGTTAGTTGTGTTGTTGAAGTTATTGTTGGTTGTGGGACAGGATTGGGCTGTGTATTTGAGTTGTGATCTATTGTATGTTGAGAGATTGATGATCCTTAGTGTTGGTTGGTTCATACCCCCACACACCAACTCGTTTTTAATTCCAAGAGAAGATTTATTGGTTGTTGAAGTTGTAGTGGTGTTGTGTTGAAGTTCTTGCTGATTTAGTACAGATTTCTGGCTGTGATTTTTGAGTTGAATCTATTGTATAATAAGGGTCTTTATGGTTCTAAGTGTTGCTGCTGAAACCTTGAGGTTGAGAGGGTTTAGAATTGGAAAGAAACAAGGGGAAAAAGTCGGATTTTTGGGGAAAAAGGGGCTGGGCTGTTGCACCTCTCCTAGTGCCAAGGACACCAATCCTTCCCTTTCATTCACCATTTCTTTTTTCATACATGTTCCTAGGTATTATACCTATGTTTCCTAGTTGTTTCCAACACTCCAAGGTACTTCCAAAAGTCAAGTAAAACTACAAGTCAAGTGAAGTTAGTTTCCAAGTCAAGTGAAGTTAGTTTCCAAGTCAAGTGAAGTCAAGCTTAGAAGTAAGTAAGTCAAAGCAAGTCTTTAAGGTTTTCCAAGAGTCTTCATTGAGCGTTTTAACTTCATTCTAAGGCTCAAGTTCCAAGTTAAGTATTGAGTTTCAAGTCAAGTCAAAAGTTAAGAGTTTCATGTTAAGTTAAGAGTTTCACATCAAGCCAAGAGTTCAAGTAAAGTAAAGAGTTTAAAGTTGAGTTCTTTTCTCAAAGTTATTAGGGAACTATGTATTCCCAAAGAAGTTTTAAAGAAATGTTTTTACATTTAAACAAGGTTGGAAACTGAGATTTCCAAAAGAGCCTTCGGGCTAGTTTTTGAGTAATTATCTCATATCAGCAGGAAGAAATATGTTTTAAAAACATAAGAGCCAGTACATTTTTGGGAGTAGTATCGAGCACCGAATTGGGGGAGCGTTCAAAGAACCCACAGCCCCCATAGAACCATGTTAGCCACCATGGGTAGAAAAGGATCATACTTTTTAGATGAATCCTTTTCAGATTAGACTAGTGGATCCATTAGGCAGTTCAGGTCTTATACCTTTGGCCGGGTATAAGATGCTCTGGCAGCGTGAGGTCGATCGCTGTATCATCACTATAGCTCTTATGTGATGGTTGTCGGTTAGAGAAGCTCCCACAGCAGTTATTGTATTTTTCATACACAGAGATTATTGTATTTTTATGTACATCAGTTCATTGTATTTCTATATACATTTCAGGCTTATTGTATCTTTGTATACACACAGAGTTTATAGCATGTTTTAAACAGTCTTTCTTTATATCGCACTTGTTTTAAATTGCCTTATATTGAAAGAAGTCAGTCAGGTTGAGTTGAGTTGAGCCAGGTAAGCTATTCAGTTTCTTCCAGATTTCCTTCTAGCCTCTGTTGCTTAGTTTTCCAGCTTGCATACTCGTACATTCCATGTACTGATGCCAGTTGGCCTGCATCGTTTGATGATGCAGATTCAGGTACCCCGGATCAGCATCCTGCACGTCGTTGATCCAGCTGAGCACTCCAGAGTCAGTGGTGAGCCTCCTTGCATTCCGGAGGACTCAATTATTTTGTGTTCTTAGTTTTTGTTTTATTAGGATGTTGTGGGGTCTGTCCCAACATCCATCTCAGTATTTTAGAGGCTTCATAGACAGACAGTCAGTCAGTTAGTTTTGAGTCTCTCATCTATATATATATGTAAATATTCTATTTTGAGATTCGAGTTGCCTTTATGGCCATATTTTATAAGTTAAGTTGTTTTGTAATATTGCATTGCATTGAGTTATTCTGTTGAGGTTTCCGCTGAGTTAAGAAAGCCAGGCCAAGGGTTCGCTTGGGGCCAGAAATGGTCTCCGGGTGCCGGTTCCGCCCAGGGTGTAGGCTCGGGGCGTGACAAACTTGGTATCAAAGCACAGAGTTCAGGAGTCCTAGGGAGTCTATGAAGCCGTGTCTGTAGAGTCCTAGTTATCGGTGTGAAGCGCGCCACATCTATAATTGGGAGGCTGCAACATTTAGGAAGATTTCTCATTTCTTTCACACTCATTTCATGCGTTAGAGTTGATCTCTAAAAAGTTTCTTTCTAATCCTTGCTTGCGCGTGTTTCAGATAGTCATGCCTCCACGAAGAGTTGGTAGAGGGCGTCTTCCTAGACGTTATGTTGATGAGCAAGAGTTACCCTATGCACCGGGAGTGCAAGATCAAGGGGAAGTTTCTAATGCCGAGTTCAGAGAGGCAATTAGAATGTTGAGTCAAGCTGTAGCAAATCAGATTGGTCAACAAAGAGGAGCTCGACATGAAGGAGCTGACACTTCAAGGATTCGTGAGTTCTTGGGGATGAATCCTTCGAGTTTCATGGGTTCGAGCACTACTGAGGATCCAGAGGATTTCATTGAGGAGTTGAAGAAGATTTTTGATGTGATGCATGTGGCAGATATTGAGCGGGTTGAACTAGCTGCTTATCAATTGAAGGATGTTGCTAGAACTTGGTTCGACCAGTGGAAAGGGGGCAGAGCTGAGAATGCACCACCTACAAGTTGGGCCGATTTTGAGGAAGCTTTCTTGGGGCATTTCTTTCCTCGAGAATTGAGAGAGGCCAAGGTACGTGAGTTCCTCACACTTAAGCAGGAGTCCTTGAGTGTTCATGAGTACAGTTTGAAGTTCACACAATTATCCCGCTATGCTCCGGAGATGGTTGCGGACATGAGGAATAGAATGAGCTTGTTTGTTGCTGGGTTGTCTCGGTTGTCGAGCAAGGAAGGTAGGGCTGCAATGCTTATCGGGGACATGGACATATCAAGGTTGATGGTTTATGTGCAGCAGGTTGAGGAAGAGAAGCTGAGGGACAGAGAAGAGTTTAGAAATAAGAGAGCTAAGATCGGGAACGAGTCCGGGCAGCAGAGAGGTAATTCAAACCGTTCCTCCTTTCAGCAAAGGCAAAAGGGACCTGCTCCATCATTTGCTAGAGCACCTGCACCCAGATACAGAGGTGAATTTAATGTTCAGAATTCGAAGGACTTCAGGGCTAGACCAGCACAATCTTCGGGTAGTGTGGCGCAAGGGAGTAGTAAGCCTCCTGTTTGCGCCAAATGTGGTAGGAACCACTCAGGTATTTGTCGAGATGGCTCCATTGGTTGTTTCAGGTGTGGTCAGAATGGACATTTCATGCGAGAGTGTCCAAAGAATAGGCAGGGTAATGGAAGCAATAAAGCACAGTCTTCTTCAGTTGTTCCACCAGACAGGACGGCACCTAGAGGAGCTACTTCTAGTGTAGGTGGAGGAGCAAACCGCTTTTATGCTATCACCAGTCGCCATGAGCAAGAGAATTCTCCGAATGTTATCACTGGTATGATCAAAGTCTTTGCTTTTGATGTGTATGCTTTGCTAGACCCAGGAGCGAGTTTATCTTTTGTAACTCCTTATGTTGCAAATCAGTTTGAGGTTTTTCCTGAAAGACTTTGTGAACCCTTTTGTGTTTCTACACCTATTGGGGAGTCTATTCTAGCGGAAAGAGTTTATCGTGATTGTCCTGTTTCTATCAATCACAAGAGCACCATGGTTGATTTGGTTGAGTTAGACATGGTAGATTTTGATGTCATTCTAGGTATGGATTGGCTTCATGCTTGTTATGCATCGATAGATTGTAGAACTCGAGCAGTCAAGTTTCAGTTTCCGAATGAGCCAGTCATAGAGTGGAGTAGCAGTTCAGCAGTGCCTAAGGGTCGTTTTATTTCGTACCTTAAGGCAAGAAAGTTAGTTTTCGAAGGGTTGTATCTATCACTTAGTCCGAGTTCATGATTCTAGTGTTGAGATACCTCATTTCCAGTCAGTTCCTATAGTAAGAGAGTTTCCAGAAGTGTTTCCTGATGATCTACCCGGAATTCCTCCTGAGAGAGAGATAGATTTCGGCATAGATCTCATTCCAGATACTCGTCATATCTCTATTCCGCCATATAGAATGGCACCAGTAGAGTTGAAAGAGTTGAAAGAGCAGTTGAAAGATCTCCTAGAAAAGGGTTTCATTCGACCGAGTGTCTCACCTTGGGGTGCTCCGGTTTTGTTGTTGAAGAAGAAAGATGGTTCCCTTAGAATGTGTATAGATTACCGCCAGTTTGAACAAGGTTACCATCAAGAACAAGTACCCTCTTCCGAGGATTGATGATCTTTTCGATCAGCTTCAGGGTGCCACTTGTTTTTCAAAGATTGACCTCCGATCCGGCTATCATCAGTTAAGGGTAAGGGAATGTGATATCCCAAAGACAGCTTTCAGAACCAAGTATGGTCATTATGAGTTTTTGTCATGTCCTTTGGTTTGACTAATGCGCCTGCAGCTTTCATGGATTTGATGAATAGAGTCTTCAAACCTTATTTAGATATGTTTGTTATTGTCTTTATTGATGATATACTAGTCTATTCAAGGAATGAAGAAGATCATGCTAGTCATCTCAGAAAGTTCTTCAGACTTTGAAAGACAAGGAGTTGTATGCTAAGTTCTCTAAGTGTGAGTTTTGGCTTAAGTCTGTGGCATTCCTAGGCCACATTGTGTCCGGTGATGGAATTAAAGTTGATACTCGGAAAATTGAGGCAGTGCAGAATTGGCCTAGACCCACATCTCCAACTGAAATTAGGAGTTTCTTGGGATTAGCTGGCTATTATAGAAGGTTTGTTGAAGGGTTCTCGACTATTGCATCTCCTTTGACAAAGTTGACTCAGAAGACAGTGAAATTCAATGGTCTGAAGCTTGTGAGAAAAGCTTTCAAGAATTGAAAAAGAGATTGACTACAGCTCCAGTTTTGACGCTACCAGAAGGTACTCAAGGTTTTGTGGTGTATTGTGATGCATCTAGAGTTGGTTTGGGTTGTGTCTTAATGCAGAATGGCAAGGTTATAGCTTATGCCTCCAGACAGTTAAAGGTTCATGAGAAGAACTACCCAACCCATGACTTAGAGCTAGCTGCTGTAGTATTTGCTTTGAAGATATGGCGTCATTACTTGTATGGTGTGCATGTCGACATATTCACTGATCACAAGAGCCTTCAATATGTGCTTACTCAGAAAGAGCTTAATCTCAAGACAGAGGAGGTGGTTAGAGTTACTCAAGGATTATGACCTGAGTATTCTTTACCACCCAGGTAAGGCTAATGTTGTTGCGTTTGCATGGTTGTTTGTTGGGTGTTGAGTTGATGTTACACCCTTAGCTTTGTAAGAGTTACCTCATTCGAGGACGAATGTTCCCAAGGGGGAGATATTGTAACATCCGACAATTTAAAAATGAATATGAAGAAGCTTGAAATTTGGAAATAGTCATTTTTTTGAAAAAAAAAAAAAATTTAAAATCTGGAAAATTTGGCTAAAAAAAAATAAGTGTGGAAATCAGTGAGTTTTTGGCCAACTTTGAGCAGTCATAACTCCTAGCTCAGGATGAGTTAGGAGTAGTTCCAGTTATGGTTTCGAAGCTTGTGGAACGATCTTTCCAACGCCACTGAGTTTGCTCAATTCCGAGTTCGTATGAGCGAGTTATGATCTTTGAAAGTTGGGCAGTTGGCAGGGATTCCGTTCCGGAAATTTAAGGGCTTTTGGTCTTTTCACAAATAATTTCTTTTGAGCTTATATTGTTGTATTAGGCTGATATTTGGATCATTTTGTCCCATTTTGAAAGAGAAAGAGTTAGGGTTCAAGAGAAGAAGAAGAGAAGAAGGAGAAGAAGAAGAGAAGAAAGAGGAGATCAACAAGATTTGTCAAGATCATTGTGGATTTTCGTCGGGGGTGATCCCTATCAAGGTATGTGAGTCTTTAGTGTGGGTTTATCCTTTCCCCCCACATACCAAGCTCGTTTTTATGATTTGAGAAGAGATTGGATTTGTTGTTGAAGTTGTTGAAGTTGTTAGTTGTTGTTGATGTTGTTAGTTGTGTTGTTGAAGTTATTGTTGGTTGTGGGACAGGATTGGGCTGTGTATTTGAGTTGTGACCTATTGTATATTGAGGGATTTATGATCCTTAGTGTTGGTTGGTTCATACCCCACACACCAACTCGTTTTTAATTCCAAGAGAAGATTTATTGGTTGTTGAAGTTGTAGTGGTGTTGTGTTGAAGTTCTTGCTGATTTAGTACAGATTTCTGGCTGTGATTTTTGAGTTGAATCTATTGTATAATAAGGGTCTTTATGATTCTAAGTGTTGCTGCTGAAACCTTGAGGTTGAGAGGGTTTAGAATTGGAAAGAAACAAGGGGAAAAAGTCGGATTTTTGGGGAAAAAGGGGCTGGGCTGTTGCACCTCTCCTAGTGCCAAGGACACCAATCCTTCCCTTTCATTCACCATTTCTTTTTTTATACATGTTCCTAGGTATTATACCTATGTTTCCTAGTTGTTTCCAACACTCCAAGGTACTTCCAAAAGTCAAGTAAAAACTACAAGTCAAGTGAAGTTAGTTTCCAAGTCAAGTGAAGTTAGTTTCCAAGTCAAGTGAAGTCAAGCTTAGAAGTAAGTAAGTCAAAGCAAGTCTTTAAGGTTTTCCAAGAGTCTTCATTGAGCGTTTTAACTTCATTCTAAGGCTCAAGTTCCAAGTTAAGTATTGAGTTTCAAGTCAAGTCAAAAGTTAAGAGTTTCATGTTAAGTTAAGAGTTTCACATCAAGCCAAGAGTTCAAGTAAAGTAAAGAGTTTAAAGTTGAGTTCTTTTCTCAAAGTTATTAGGGAACTATGTATTCCCAAAGAAGTTTTAAAGAAATGTTTTTACATTTAAACAAGGTTGGAAACTGAGATTTCCAAAAAGCCTTCGGGCTAGTTTTTGAGTAATTATCTCATATCAGCAGGAAAGAAATATGTTTTAAAAACATAAGAGCCAGTACATTTTTGGGAGTAGTATCGAGCACCGAATTGGGGGAGCGTTCAAAGAACCCACAGCCCCCATAGAACCATGTTAGCCACCATGGGTAGAAAAGGATCATACTTTTTAGATGAATCCTTTTCAGATTAGACTAGTGGATCCATTAGGCAGTTCAGGTCTTATACCTTTGGCCGGGTATAAGATGCTCTGGCAGCGTGAGGTCGATCGCTGTATCATCACTATAGCTCTTATGTGATGGTTGTCGGTTAGAGAAACTCCCACAGCAGTTATTGTATTTTTCATACACAGAGATTATTGTATTTTTTATATACATCAGTTCATTGTATTTTTATACACATTTCAGGCTTATTGTATCCTTGTATACACACAGAGTTCATAGCATGTTTTAAAGCAATCTTTCTTTATATCGCACTTGTTTTAAATTGCCTTATATTGAAAGAAGTCAGTCAGGTTGAGTTAAGTTGAGCCAGGTAAGCTATTCAGTTTCTTCCAGTTTTCCTTCTAGCCTTTGTTGCTTAGTTTTCCAGCTTGCATACTCGTACATTCCATGTACTGATGCCAGTTGGCCTGCATCGTTTGATGATGCAGATTCAGGTACCCCGGATCAGCATCCTGCACGTCGTTGATCCAGCTGAGCACTCCAGAGTCAGTGGTGAGCCTCCTTGCATTCCGGAGGACTCAATTATTTTGTGTTCTTAGTTTTTGTTTTATTAGGATGTTGCGGGGTCTGTCCCAACATCCATCTCAGTATTTTAGAGGCTTCATAGACAGACAGTCAGTCAGTTAGTTTTGAGTCTCTCATCTATATATATATGTAAATATTCTATTTTGAGATTCGAGTTGCCTTTATGGCCATATTTTATAAGTTAAGTTGTTTTGTAATATTGCATTGCATTGAGTTATTCTGTTGAGGTTTCCGCTGAGTTAAGAAAGCCAGGCCAAGGGTTCGCTTGGGGCTAGAAATGGTCTCCGGGTGCCGGTCCGCCCAGGGTGTAGGCTCGGGGCGTGACAAACTTGGTATCAGAGCACAGAGTTCAGGAGTCCTAGGGAGTCTATGAAGCCGTGTCTGTAGAGTCCTAGTTATCGGTGTGAAGCGCGCCACATCTATAATTGGGAGGCTGCAACATTTAGGAAGATTTCTCATTTCTTTCACACTCATTTCATGCGTTAGAGTTGATCTCTAAAAAGTTTCTTTCTAATCCATGCTTGCGCGTGTTTCAGATAGTCATGCCTCCACGAAGAGTTGGTAGAGGGCGTCTTCCTAGACGTTATGTTGATGAGCAAGAGTTACCCTATGCACCGGGAGTGCAAGATCAAGGGGAAGTTTCTAATGCCGAGTTCAGAGAGGCAATTAGAATGTTGAGTCAAGCTGTAGCAAATCAGATTGGTCAGCAAAGAGGAGCTCGACATGAAGGAGCTGACACTTCAAGGATTCGTGAGTTCTTGGGGATGAATCCTCCGAGTTTCATGGGTTTGAGCACTACTGAGGATCCAGAGGATTTCATTGAGGAGTTGAAGAAGATTTTTGATGTGATGCATGTGGCAGATATTGAGCGGGTTGAACTAGCTGCTTATCAATTGAAGGATGTTGCTAGAACTTGGTTCGACCAGTGGAAAGGGGGCAGAGCTGAGAATGCACCACCTACAAGTTGGGCCGATTTTGAGGAAGCTTTCTTGGGCATTTCTTTCCTCGAGAATTGAGAGAGGCCAAGGTACGTGAGTTCCTCACACTTAAGCAGGAGTCCTTGAGTGTTCATGAGTACAGTTTGAAGTTCACACAATTATCCCGCTATGCTCCGGAGATGGTTGCGGACATGAGGAATAGAATGAGCTTGTTTGTTGCTGGGTTGTCTCGGTTGTCGAGCAAGGAAGGTAGGGCTGCAATGCTTATCGGGGACATGGACATATCAAGGTTGATGGTTTATGTGCAGCAGGTTGAGGAAGAGAAGCTGAGGGACAGAGAAGAGTTCAGAAATAAGAGAGCTAAGATCGGGAACGAGTCCGGGCAGCAGAGAGGTAATTCAAACCGTTCCTCCTTTCAGCAAAGGCAAAAGGGACCTGCTCCATCATTTGCTAGAGCACCTGCACCCAGATACAGAGGTGAATTTAATGTTCAGAATTCGAAGGACTTCAGGGCTAGACCAGCACAATCTTCGGGTAGTGTGGCGCAAGGGAGTAGTAAGCCTCCTGTTTGCGCCAAATGTGGTAGGAACCACTCAGGTATTTGTCGAGATGGCTCCATTGGTTGTTTCAGGTGTGGTCAGAATGGACATTTCATGCGAGAGTGTCCAAAGAATAGGCAGGGTAATGGAAGCAATAAAGCACAGTCTTCTTCAGTTGTTCCACCAGACAGGACGGCACCTAGAGGAGCTACTTCTAGTGTAGGTGGAGGAGCAAACCGCCTTTATGCTATCACCAGTCGCCATGAGCAAGAGAATTCTCCGAATGTTGTCACTGGTATGATCAAAGTCTTTGCTTTTGATGTGTATGCTTTGCTAGACCCAGGAGCGAGTTTATCTTTTGTAACTCCTTATGTTGCAAATCAGTTTGAGGTTTTCCTGAAAGACTTTGTGAACCCTTTTGTGTTTCTACACCTATTGGGGAGTCTATTCTAGCGGAAAGAGTTTATCGTGATTGTCCTGTTTCTATCAATCACAAGAGCACCATGGTTGATTTGGTTGAGTTAGACATGGTAGATTTTGATGTCATTCTAGTATGGATTGGCTTCATGCTTGTTATGCATCGATAGATTGTAGAACTCGAGCAGTCAAGTTTCAGTTTCCGAATGAGCCAGTCATAGAGTGGAGTAGCAGTTCAGCAGTGCCTAAGGGTCGTTTATTTCGTACCTTAAGGCAAGAAAGTTAGTTTCGAAGGGTTGTATCTATCACTTAGTCCGAGTTCATGATTCTAGTGTTGAGATACCTCATTTCCAGTCAGTTCCTATAGTAAGAGAGTTTCCAGAAGTGTTTCCTGATGATCTACCCGGAATTCCTCCTGAGAGAGAGATAGATTTCGGCATAGATCTCATTCCAGATATCGTCCTATCTCTATTCCGCCATATAGAATGGCACCAGCAGAGTGAAAGAGTTGAAAGAGCAGTTGAAAGATCTCCTAGAAAAGGGTTTCATTCGACCGAGTGTCTCACCTTGGGGTGCTCCGGTTTTGTTTGTGAAGAAGAAAGATGGTTCCCTTAGAATGTGTATAGATTACCGCCAGTTGAACAAGGTTACCATCAAGAACAAGTACCCTCTTCCGAGGATTGATGATCTTTTCGATCAGCTTCAGGGTGCCACTTGTTTTTCCAAAGATTGACCTCCGATCCGGCTATCATCAGTTAAGGGTAAGGAAAGTGATATCCCAAAGACAGCTTTCAGAACCAGGTATGGTCATTATGAGTTTTTGGTCATGTCCTTTGGTTTGACTAATGCGCCTGCAGCTTTCATGGATTTGATGAATAGAGTCTTCAAACCTTATTTAGATATGTTTGTTATTGTCCTTTATTGATGATATACTAGTCTATTCAAGGAATGAAGAAGATCATGCTAGTCATCTCAGAAAGTTCTTCAGACTTTGAAAGACAGGAGTTGTATGCTAAGTTCTCTAAGTGTGAGTTTTTGGCTTAAGTCTGTGGCATTCCTAGGCCACATTGTGTCCGGTGATGAATTAAAGTTGATACTCGGAAAATTGAGGCAGTGCAGAATTGGCCTAGACCCACATCTCCAACTGAAATTAGGAGTTTTCTTGGGATTAGCTGGCTATTATAGAAGGTTTGTTGAAGGGTTCTCGACTATTGCATCTCCTTTGACAAAGTTAGCTCCAGAAGACAGTGAAATTTCAATGGTCTGAAGCTTGTGAGAAAAGCTTTCAGAATTGAAAAAGAGATTGACTACAGCTCCAGTTTTTGACGCTACCAGAAGGTACTCAAGGTTTGTGGTGTATTGTGATGCATCTAGAGTTGGTTTGGGTTGTGTCTTAATGCAGAATGGCAAGGTTATAGCTTATGCCTCCAGACAGTTAAAGGTTCATGAGAAGAACTACCCAACCCATGACTTAGAGCTAGCTGCTGTAGTATTTGCTTTGAAGATATGGCGTCAATTACTTGTATGGTGTGCATGTCGACATATTCACTGATCACAAGAGCCTTCAATATGATGCTTACTCAGAAAGAGCTTAATCTCAGACAGAGGAGGTGGTTAGAGTTACTCAAGGATTATGACCTGAGTATCTTTACCACCCAGGTAAGGCTAATGTTGTTGCGTTTGCATGGTTGTTTGTTGGGTGTTGAGTTGATGTTACACCCTTAGCTTTGTAAGAGTTACCTCATTCGAGGACGAATGTTCCCAAGGGGGAGATATTGTAACATCCGACAATTTAAAAATGAATATGAAAAGCTTGAAATTTGGAAATAGTCTTTTTTTTGAAAAAATTTAAAATCTGGAAATTGCAGTCCAAATCTGGAAAATGGCTAGTTCAAAAATTGGAAATTTGGCTAAGTGTGGAAATCAGTGAGTTTTTGGCCAACTTTGAGCAGTCATAACTCCTAGCTCAGGATGAGTTAGGAGTAGTTCCAGTTATGGTTTCGAAGCTTGTGGAACGATCTTTCCAACGCCACTGAGTTTTGCTCAATTCCGAGTTCGTATGAGCGAGTTATGATCTTTGAAAGTTGGGCAGTTGGCAGGGATTCCGTTCCGGAAATTTAAGGGCGTTTTGGTCTTTTCACAAATAATTTCTTTTGAGCTTATATTGTTGTATTAGGCTGATATTTGGATCATTTTGTCCCATTTTGAAAGAGAAAGAGTTAGGGTTCAAGAGAAGAAGAAGAGAAGAAGGAGAAGAAGAAGAGAAGAAAGAGGAGATCAACAAGATTGGTCAAGATCATTGTGGATTTTCGTCGGGGGTGATCCCTATCAAGGTATGTGAGTCTTTAGTGTGGGTTTATCCTTTCCCCCCACATACCAAGCTCGTTTTTATGATTTGAGAAGAGATTGGATTTGTTGTTGAAGTTGTTGAAGTTGTTAGTTGTTGTTGATGTTGTTAGTTGTGTTGTTGAAGTTATTGTTGGTTGTGGGACAGGATTGGGCTGTGTATTTGAGTTGTGACCTATTGTATATTGAGGGATTTTATGATCCTTAGTGTTGGTTGGTTCATACCCCCACACACCAACTCGTTTTTAATTCCAAGAGAAGATTTATTGGTTGTTGAAGTTGTAGTGGTGTTGTGTTGAAGTTCTTGCTGATTTAGTACAGATTTCTGGCTGTGATTTTTGAGTTGAATCTATTGTATAATAAGGGTCTTTATGATTCTAAGTGTTGCTGCTGAAACCTTGAGGTTGAGAGGGTTTAGAATTGGAAAGAAACAAGGGGAAAAAGTCGGATTTTTGGGGAAAAAGGGGCTGGGCTGTTGCACCTCTCCTAGTGCCAAGGACACCAATCCTTCCCTTTCATTCACCATTTCTTTTTTTATACATGTTCCTAGGTATTATACCTATGTTTCCTAGTTGTTTCCAACACTCCAAGGTACTTCCAAAAGTCAAGTAAAACTACAAGTCAAGTGAAGTTAGTTTCCAAGTCAAGTGAAGTTAGTTTCCAAGTCAAGTGAAGTCAAGCTTAGAAGTAAGTAAGTCAAAGCAAGTCTTTAAGGTTTTCCAAGAGTCTTCATTGAGCGTTTTAACTTCATTCTAAGGCTCAAGTTCCAAGTTAAGTATTGAGTTTCAAGTCAAGTCAAAAGTTAAGAGTTTCATGTTAAGTTAAGAGTTTCACATCAAGCCAAGAGTTCAAGTAAAGTAAAGAGTTTAAAGTTGAGTTCTTTTCTCAAAGTTATTAGGGAACTATGTATTCCCAAAGAAGTTTTAAAGAAATGTTTTTACATTTAAACAAGGTTGGAAACTGAGATTTCCAAAAAGCCTTCGGGCTAGTTTTTGAGTAATTATCTCATATCAGCAGGAAGAAATATGTTTTAAAAACATAAGAGCCAGTACATTTTTGGGAGTAGTATCGAGCACCGAATTGGGGGAGCGTTCAAAGAACCCACAGCCCCCATAGAACCATGTTAGCCACCATGGGTAGAAAAGGATCATACTTTTTAGATGAATCCTTTTCAGATTAGACTAGTGGATCCATTAGGCAGTTCAGGTCTTATACCTTTGGCCGGGTATAAGATGCTCTGGCAGCGTGAGGTCGATCGCTGTATCATCACTATAGCTCTTATGTGATGGTTGTCGGTTAGAGAAACTCCCACAGCAGTTATTGTATTTTTCATACACAGAGATTATTGTATTTTTATATACATCAGTTCATTGTATTTTATAACATTTCAGGCTTATTGTATCTTGTATACACACAGAGTTTATAGCATGTTTTAAACAGTCTTTCTTTATATCGCACTTGTTTTAAATTGCCTTATATTGAAAGAAGTCAGTCAGGTTGAGTTAAGTTGAGCCAGGTAAGCTATTCAGTTTCTTCCAGTTTTCCTTCTAGCCTCTGTTGCTTAGTTTTCCAGCTTGCATACTCGTACATTCCATGTACTGATGCCAGTTGGCCTGCATCGTTGATGATGCAGATTCAGGTACCCCGGATCAGCATCCTGCACGTCGTTGATCCAGCTGAGCACTCCAGAGTCAGTGGTGAGCCTCCTTGCATTCCGGAGGACTCAATTATTTTGTGTTCTTAGTTTTTGTTTTATTAGGATGTTGCGGGGTCTGTCCCAACATCCATCTCAGTATTTTAGAGGCTTCATAGACAGACAGTCAGTCAGTTAGTTTTGAGTCTCTCATCTATATATAATGTAAATATTCTATTTTGAGATTCGAGTTGCCTTTATGGCCATATTTTATAAGTTAAGTTGTTTTGTAATATTGCATTGCATTGAGTTATTCTGTTGAGGTTTCCGCTGAGTTAAGAAAGCCAGGCCAAGGGTTCGCTTGGGGCCAGAAATGGTCTCCGGGTGCCGGTCCCGCCCAGGGTGTAGGCTCGGGGCGTGACAAACTTGGTATCAGAGCACAGAGTTCAGGAGTCCTAGGGAGTCTATGAAGCCGTGTCTGTAGAGTCCTAGTTATCGGTGTGAAGCGCGCCACATCTATAATTGGGAGGCTGCAACATTTAGGAAGATTTCTCATTTCTTTCACACTCATTTCATGCGTTAGAGTTGATCTCTAAAAAGTTTCTTTCTAATCCATGCTTGCGCGTGTTTCAGATAGTCATGCCTCCACGAAGAGTTGGTAGAGGGCGTCTTCCTAGACGTTATGTTGATGAGCAAGAGTTACCCTATGCACCGGGAGTGCAAGATCAAGGGGAAGTTTCTAATGCCGAGTTCAGAGAGGCAATTAGAATGTTGAGTCAAGCTGTAGCAAATCAGATTGGTCAGCAAAGAGGAGCTCGACATGAAGGAGCTGACACTTCAAGGATTCGTGAGTTCTTGGGGATGAATCCTCCGAGTTTCATGGGTTTGAGCACTACTGAGGATCCAGAGGATTTCATTGAGGAGTTGAAGAAGATTTTTGATGTGATGCATGTGGCAGATATTGAGCGGGTTGAACTAGCTGCTTATCAATTGAAGGATGTTGCTAGAACTTGGTTCGACCAGTGGAAAGGGGGCAGAGCTGAGAATGCACCACCTACAAGTTGGGCCGATTTTGAGGAAGCTTTCTTGGGGCATTTCTTTCCTCGAGAATTGAGAGAGGCCAAGGTACGTGAGTTCCTCACACTTAAGCAGGAGTCCTTGAGTGTTCATGAGTACAGTTTGAAGTTCACACAATTATCCCGCTATGCTCCGGAGATGGTTGCGGACATGAGGAATAGAATGAGCTTGTTTGTTGCTGGGTTGTCTCGGTTGTCGAGCAAGGAAGGTAGGGCTGCAATGCTTATCGGGACATGGACATATCAAGGTTGATGGTTTATGTGCAGCAGGTTGAGGAAGAGAAGCTGAGGGACAGAGAAGAGTTAGAAATAAGAGAGCTAAGATCGGGAACGAGTCCGGGCAGCAGAGAGGTAATTCAAACCGTTCCTCCTTTCAGCAAAGGCAAAAGGGACCTGCTCCATCATTTGCTAGAGCACCTGCACCCAGATACAGAGGTGAATTTAATGTTCAGAATTCGAAGGACTTCAGGGCTAGACCAGCACAATCTTCGGGTAGTGTGGCGCAAGGGAGTAGTAAGCCTCCTGTTTGCGCCAAATGTGGTAGGAACCACTCAGGTATTTGTCGAGATGGCTCCATTGGTTGTTTCAGGTGTGGTCAGAATGGACATTTCATGCGAGAGTGTCCAAAGAATAGGCAGGGTAATGGAAGCAATAAAGCACAGTCTTCTTCAGTTGTTCCACCAGACAGGACGGCACCTAGAGGAGCTACTTCTAGTGTAGGTGGAGGAGCAAACCGCCTTTATGCTATCACCAGTCGCCATGAGCAAGAGAATTCTCCGAATGTTTCACTGGTATGATCAAAGTCTTTGCTTTTGATGTGTATGCTTTGCTAGACCCAGGAGCGAGTTTATCTTTTGTAACTCCTTATGTTGCAAATCAGTTTGAGGTTTTTCCTGAAAGACTTTGTGAACCCTTTTGTGTTTCTACACCTATTGGGGAGTCTATTCTAGCGGAAAGAGTTTATCGTGATTGTCCTGTTTCTATCAATCACAAGAGCACCATGGTTGATTTGGTTGAGTTAGACATGGTAGATTTTGATGTCATTCTAGGTATGGATTGGCTTCATGCTTGTTATGCATCGATAGATTGTAGAACTCGAGCAGTCAAGTTTCAGTTTCCGAATGAGCCAGTCATAGAGTGGAGTAGCAGTTCAGCAGTGCCTAAGGGTCGTTTTATTTCGTACCTTAAGGCAAGAAAGTTAGTTTCGAAGGGTTGTATCTATCACTTAGTCCGAGTTCATGATTCTAGTGTTGAGATACCTCATTTCCAGTCAGTTCCTATAGTAAGAGAGTTTCCAGAAGTGTTTCCTGATGATCTACCCGGAATTCCTCCTGAGAGAGAGATAGATTTCGGCATAGATCTCATTCCAGATACTCGTCTATCTCTATTCCGCCATATAGAATGGCACCAGTAGAGTTGAAAGAGTTGAAAGAGCAGTTGAAAGATCTCCTAGAAAAGGGTTTCATTCGACCGAGTGTCTCACCTTGGGGTGCTCCGGTTTTGTTTGTGAAGAAAAGATGGTTCCCTTAGAATGTGTATAGATTACCGCCAGTTGAACAAGGTTACCATCAAGAACAAGTACCCTCTTCCGAGGATTGATGATCTTTTCGATCAGCTTCAGGGTGCCACTTGTTTTTCAAAGATTGACCTCCGATCCGGCTATCATCAGTTAAGGGTAAGGGAATGTGATATCCCAAAGACAGCTTTCAGAACCAGTATGGTCATTATGAGTTTTTGGTCATGTCCTTTGGTTTGACTAATGCGCCTGCAGCTTTCATGGATTTGATGAATAGAGTCTTCAAACCTTATTTAGATATGTTTGTTATTGTCTTTATTGATGATATACTAGTCTATTCAAGAATGAAGAAGATCATGCTAGTCATCTCAGAGAAGTTCTTCAGACTTTGAAAGACAAGGAGTTGTATGCTAAGTTCTCTAAGTGTGAGTTTTGGCTTAAGTCTGTGGCATTCCTAGGCCACATTGTGTCCGGTGATGGAATTAAAGTTGATACTCGGAAAATTGAGGCAGTGCAGAATTGGCCTAGACCCACATTCCAACTGAAATTAGGAGTTTCTTGGGATTAGCTGGCTATTATAGAAGGTTTGTTGAAGGGTTCTCGACTATTGCATCTCCTTTGACAAAGTTGACTCAGAAGACAGTGAAATTTCAATGGTCTGAAGCTTGTGAGAAAAGCTTTCAGAATTGAAAAAAGAGATTGACTACAGCTCCAGTTTTGACGCTACCAGAAGGTACTCAAGGTTTTGTGGTGTATTGTGATGCATCTAGAGTTGGTTTGGGTTGTGTCTTAATGCAGAATGGCAAGGTTATAGCTTATGCCTCCAGACAGTTAAAGGTTCATGAGAAGAACTACCCAACCCATGACTTAGAGCTAGCTGCTGTAGTATTTGCTTTGAAGATATGGCGTCATTACTTGTATGGTGTGCATGTCGACATATTCACTGATCACAAGAGCCTTCATATGTGCTTACTCAGAAGAGCTTAATCTCAGACAGAGGAGGTGGTTAGAGTTACTCAAGGATTATGACCTGAGTATTCTTTACCACCCAGGTAAGGCTAATGTTGTTGCGTTTGCATGGTTGTTTGTTGGGTGTTGAGTTGATGTTACACCCTTAGCTTTGTAAGAGTTACCTCATTCGAGGACGAATGTTCCCAAGGGGGAGATATTGTAACATCCGACAATTTAAAAATGAATATGAAGAAGCTTGAAATTTGGAAATAGTCTTTTTTTTTGAAAAAATTTAAAATCTGGAATTTGGCAGTCCAGAATCTGGAAAATTTGGCTAAGTTCAAAAATTTGGAAATTTGGCCAAGTGTGGAATCAGTGAGTTTTTGGCCAACTTTGAGCAGTCATAACTCCTAGCTCAGGATGAGTTAGGAGTAGTTCCAGTTATGGTTTCGAAGCTTGTGGAACGATCTTTCCAACGCCACTGAGTTTTCTCAATTCCGAGTTCGTATGAGCGAGTTATGATCTTTGAAAGTTGGGCAGTTGGCAGGGATTCCGTTCCGGAAATTTAAGGGCGTTTTGGTCTTTTCACAAATCATTTCTTTTGAGCTTATATTGTTGTATTAGGCTGATATTTGGATCATTCTGTCCCATTTTGAAAGAGAAAGAGTTAGGGTTCAAGAGAAGAAGAAGAGAAGAAGGAGAAGAAGAAGAGAAGAAAGAGGAGATCAACAAGATTGGTCAAGATCATTGTGGATTTTCGTCGGGGGTGATCCCTATCAAGGTATGTGAGTCTTTAGTGTGGGTTTATCCTTTCCCCCCACATACCAAGCTCGTTTTTATGATTTGAGAAGAGATTGGATTTGTTGTTGAAGTTGTTGAAGTTGTTAGTTGTTGTTGATGTTGTTAGTTGTGTTGTTGAAGTTATTGTTGGTTGTGGGACAGGATTGGGCTGTGTATTTGAGTTGTGATCTATTGTATGTTGAGAGATTGATGATCCTTAGTGTTGGTTGGTTCATACCCCCACACACCAACTCGTTTTTAATTCCAAGAGAAGATTTATTGGTTGTTGAAGTTGTAGTGGTGTTGTGTTGAAGTTCTTGCTGATTTAGTACAGATTTCTGGCTGTGATTTTTGAGTTGAATCTATTGTATAATAAGGGTCTTTATGGTTCTAAGTGTTGCTGCTGAAACCTTGAGGTTGAGAGGGTTTAGAATTGGAAAGAAACAAGGGGAAAAAGTCGGATTTTTGGGGAAAAAGGGGCTGGGCTGTTGCACCTCTCCTAGTGCCAAGGACACCAATCCTTCCCTTTCATTCACCATTTCTTTTTTCATACATGTTCCTAGGTATTATACCTATGTTTCCTAGTTGTTTCCAACACTCCAAGGTACTTCCAAAAGTCAAGTAAAACTACAAGTCAAGTGAAGTTAGTTTCCAAGTCAAGTGAAGTTAGTTTCCAAGTCAAGTGAAGTCAAGCTTAGAAGTAAGTAAGTCAAAGCAAGTCTTTAAGGTTTTCCAAGAGTCTTCATTGAGCGTTTTAACTTCATTCTAAGGCTCAAGTTCCAAGTTAAGTATTGAGTTTCAAGTCAAGTCAAAAGTTAAGAGTTTCATGTTAAGTTAAGAGTTTCACATCAAGCCAAGAGTTCAAGTAAAGTAAAGAGTTTAAAGTTGAGTTCTTTTCTCAAAGTTATTAGGGAACTATGTATTCCCAAAGAAGTTTTAAAGAAATGTTTTTACATTTAAACAAGGTTGGAAACTGAGATTTCCAAAAGAGCCTTCGGGCTAGTTTTTGAGTAATTATCTCATATCAGCAGGAAGAAATATGTTTTAAAAACATAAGAGCCAGTACATTTTTGGGAGTAGTATCGAGCACCGAATTGGGGGAGCGTTCAAAGAACCCACAGCCCCCATAGAACCATGTTAGCCACCATGGGTAGAAAAGGATCATACTTTTTAGATGAATCCTTTTCAGATTAGACTAGTGGATCCATTAGGCAGTTCAGGTCTTATACCTTTGGCCGGGTATAAGATGCTCTGGCAGCGTGAGGTCGATCGCTGTATCATCACTATAGCTCTTATGTGATGGTTGTCGGTTAGAGAAGCTCCCACAGCAGTTATGTATTTTTCATACACAGAGATTATTGTATTTTTATGTACATCAGTTCATTGTATTTCTATATACATTTCAGGCTTATTGTATCTTTGTATACACACAGAGTTTATAGCATGTTTTAAACAGTCTTTCTTTATATCGCACTTGTTTTAAATTGCCTTATATTGAAAGAAGTCAGTCAGGTTGAGTTGAGTTGAGCCAGGTAAGCTATTCAGTTTCTTCCAGATTTCCTTCTAGCCTCTGTTGCTTAGTTTTCCAGCTTGCATACTCGTACATTCCATGTACTGATGCCAGTTGGCCTGCATCGTTTGATGATGCAGATTCAGGTACCCCGGATCAGCATCCTGCACGTCGTTGATCCAGCTGAGCACTCCAGAGTCAGTGGTGAGCCTCCTTGCATTCCGGAGGACTCAATTATTTTGTGTTCTTAGTTTTTGTTTTATTAGGATGTTGTGGGGTCTGTCCCAACATCCATCTCAGTATTTTAGAGGCTTCATAGACAGACAGTCAGTCAGTTAGTTTTGAGTCTCTCATCTATATATATATGTAAATATTCTATTTTGAGATTCGAGTTGCCTTTATGGCCATATTTTATAAGTTAAGTTGTTTTGTAATATTGCATTGCATTGAGTTATTCTGTTGAGGTTTCCGCTGAGTTAAGAAAGCCAGGCCAAGGGTTCGCTTGGGGCCAGAAATGGTCTCCGGGTGCCGGTTCCGCCCAGGGTGTAGGCTCGGGGCGTGACAAACTTGGTATCAAAGCACAGAGTTCAGGAGTCCTAGGGAGTCTATGAAGCCGTGTCTGTAGAGTCCTAGTTATCGGTGTGAAGCGCGCCACATCTATAATTGGGAGGCTGCAACATTTAGGAAGATTTCTCATTTCTTTCACACTCATTTCATGCGTTAGAGTTGATCTCTAAAAAGTTTCTTTCTAATCCTTGCTTGCGCGTGTTTCAGATAGTCATGCCTCCACGAAGAGTTGGTAGAGGGCGTCTTCCTAGACGTTATGTTGATGAGCAAGAGTTACCCTATGCACCGGGAGTGCAAGATCAAGGGGAAGTTTCTAATGCCGAGTTCAGAGAGGCAATTAGAATGTTGAGTCAAGCTGTAGCAAATCAGATTGGTCAACAAGAGGAGCTCGACATGAAGGAGCTGACACTTCAAGGATTCGTGAGTTCTTGGGGATGAATCCTTCGAGTTTCATGGGTTGAGCACTACTGAGGATCCAGAGGATTTCATTGAGGAGTTGAAGAAGATTTTTGATGTGATGCATGTGGCAGATATTGAGCGGGTTGAACTAGCTGCTTATCAATTGAAGGATGTTGCTAGAACTTGGTTCGACCAGTGGAAAGGGGGCAGAGCTGAGAATGCACCACCTACAAGTTGGGCCGATTTTGAGGAAGCTTTCTTGGGGCATTTCTTTCCTCGAGAATTGAGAGAGGCCAAGGTACGTGAGTTCCTCACACTTAAGCAGGAGTCCTTGAGTGTTCATGAGTACAGTTTGAAGTTCACACAATTATCCCGCTATGCTCCGGAGATGGTTGCGGACATGAGGAATAGAATGAGCTTGTTTGTTGCTGGGTTGTCTCGGTTGTCGAGCAAGGAAGGTAGGGCTGCAATGCTTATCGGGGACATGGACATATCAAGGTTGATGGTTTATGTGCAGCAGGTTGAGGAAGAGAAGCTGAGGGACAGAGAAGAGTTTAGAAATAAGAGAGCTAAGATCGGGAACGAGTCCGGGCAGCAGAGAGGTAATTCAAACCGTTCCTCCTTTCAGCAAAGGCAAAAGGGACCTGCTCCATCATTTGCTAGAGCACCTGCACCCAGATACAGAGGTGAATTTAATGTTCAGAATTCGAAGGACTTCAGGGCTAGACCAGCACAATCTTCGGGTAGTGTGGCGCAAGGGAGTAGTAAGCCTCCTGTTTGCGCCAAATGTGGTAGGAACCACTCAGGTATTTGTCGAGATGGCTCCATTGGTTGTTTCAGGTGTGGTCAGAATGGACATTTCATGCGAGAGTGTCCAAAGAATAGGCAGGGTAATGGAAGCAATAAAGCACAGTCTTCTTCAGTTGTTCCACCAGACAGGACGGCACCTAGAGGAGCTACTTCTAGTGTAGGTGGAGGAGCAAACCGCTTTTATGCTATCACCAGTCGCCATGAGCAAGAGAATTCTCCGAATGTTATCACTGGTATGATCAAAGTCTTTGCTTTTGATGTGTATGCTTTGCTAGACCCAGGAGCGAGTTTATCTTTTGTAACTCCTTATGTTGCAAATCAGTTTGAGGTTTTTCCTGAAAGACTTTGTGAACCCTTTTGTGTTTCTACACCTATTGGGGAGTCTATTCTAGCGGAAAGAGTTTATCGTGATTGTCCTGTTTCTATCAATCACAAGAGCACCATGGTTGATTTGGTTGAGTTAGACATGGTAGATTTTGATGTCATTCTAGGTATGGATTGGCTTCATGCTTGTTATGCATCGATAGATTGTAGAACTCGAGCAGTCAAGTTTCAGTTTCCGAATGAGCCAGTCATAGAGTGGAGTAGCAGTTCAGCAGTGCCTAAGGGTCGTTTTATTTCGTACCTTAAGGCAAGAAAGTTAGTTTCGAAGGGTTGTATCTATCACTTAGTCCGAGTTCATGATTCTAGTGTTGAGATACCTCATTTCCAGTCAGTTCCTATAGTAAGAGAGTTTCCAGAAGTGTTTCCTGATGATCTACCCGGAATTCCTCCTGAGAGAGAGATAGATTTCGGCATAGATCTCATTCCAGATACTCGTCATATCTCTATTCCGCCATATAGAATGGCACCAGTAGAGTTGAAAGAGTTGAAAGAGCAGTTGAAAGATCTCCTAGAAAAGGGTTTCATTCGACCGAGTGTCTCACCTTGGGGTGCTCCGGTTTTGTTTGTGAAGAAGAAAGATGGTTCCCTTAGAATGTGTATAGATTACCGCCAGTTGAACAAGGTTACCATCAAGAACAAGTACCCTCTTCCGAGGATTGATGATCTTTTTCGATCAGCTTCAGGGTGCCACTTGTTTTTCAAAGATTGACCTCCGATCCGGCTATCATCAGTTAAGGGTAAGGGAATGTGATATCCCAAAGACAGCTTTCAGAACCAAGTATGGTCATTATGAGTTTTTGGTCATGTCCTTTGGTTTGACTAATGCGCCTGCAGCTTTCATGGATTTGATGAATAGAGTCTTCAAACCTTATTTAGATATGTTTGTTATTGTCTTTATTGATGATATACTAGTCTATTCAAGGAATGAAGAAGATCATGCTAGTCATCTCAGAGAAGTTCTTCAGACTTTGAAAGACAAGGAGTTGTATGCTAAGTTCTCTAAGTGTGAGTTTTGGCTTAAGTCTGTGGCATTCCTAGGCCACATTGTGTCCGGTGATGGAATTAAAGTTGATACTCGGAAAATTGAGGCAGTGCAGAATTGGCCTAGACCCACATCTCCAACTGAAATTAGGAGTTTCTTGGGATTAGCTGGCTATTATAGAAGGTTTGTTGAAGGGTTCTCGACTATTGCATCTCCTTTGACAAAGTTGACTCAGAAGACAGTGAAATTTCAATGGTCTGAAGCTTGTGAGAAAAGCTTTCAAGAATTGAAAAAGAGATTGACTACAGCTCCAGTTTTGACGCTACCAGAAGGTACTCAAGGTTTTGTGGTGTATTGTGATGCATCTAGAGTTGGTTTGGGTTGTGTCTTAATGCAGAATGGCAAGGTTATAGCTTATGCCTCCAGACAGTTAAAGGTTCATGAGAAGAACTACCCAACCCATGACTTAGAGCTAGCTGCTGTAGTATTTGCTTTGAAGATATGGCGTCATTACTTGTATGGTGTGCATGTCGACATATTCACTGATCACAAGAGCCTTCAATATGTGCTTACTCAGAAAGAGCTTAATCTCAGACAGAGGAGGTGGTTAGAGTTACTCAAGGATTATGACCTGAGTATTCTTTACCACCCAGGTAAGGCTAATGTTGTTGCGTTTGCATGGTTGTTTGTTGGGTGTTGAGTTGATGTTACACCCTTAGCTTTGTAAGAGTTACCTCATTCGAGGACGAATGTTCCCAAGGGGGAGATATTGTAACATCCGACAATTTAAAAATGAATATGAAGAAGCTTGAAATTTGGAAATAGTCTTTTTTTTGAAAAAATTTAAAATCTGGAAATTTGGCAGTCCAGAATCTGGAAAATTTGGCTAAGTTCAAAAATTTGGAAATTTGGCCAAGTGTGGAAATCAGTGAGTTTTTGGCCAACTTTGAGCAGTCATAACTCCTAGCTCAGGATGAGTTAGGAGTAGTTCCAGTTATGGTTTCGAAGCTTGTGGAACGATCTTTCCAACGCCACTGAGTTTTCTCAATTCCGAGTTCGTATGAGCGAGTTATGATCTTTGAAAGTTGGGCAGTTGGCAGGGATTCCGTTCCGGAAATTTAAGGGCGTTTTGGTCTTTTCACAAATCATTTCTTTTGAGCTTATATTGTTGTATTAGGCTGATATTTGGATCATTCTGTCCCATTTTGAAAGAGAAAGAGTTAGGGTTCAAGAGAAGAAGAAGAGAAGAAGGAGAAGAAGAAGAGAAGAAAGAGGAGATCAACAAGATTGGTCAAGATCATTGTGGATTTTCGTCGGGGGTGATCCCTATCAAGGTATGTGAGTCTTTAGTGTGGGTTTATCCTTTCCCCCCACATACCAAGCTCGTTTTTATGATTTGAGAAGAGATTGGATTTGTTGTTGAAGTTGTTGAAGTTGTTAGTTGTTGTTGATGTTGTTAGTTGTGTTGTTGAAGTTATTGTTGGTTGTGGGACAGGATTGGGCTGTGTATTTGAGTTGTGATCTATTGTATGTTGAGAGATTGATGATCCTTAGTGTTGGTTGGTTCATACCCCCACACACCAACTCGTTTTTAATTCCAAGAGAAGATTTATTGGTTGTTGAAGTTGTAGTGGTGTTGTGTTGAAGTTCTTGCTGATTTAGTACAGATTTCTGGCTGTGATTTTTGAGTTGAATCTATTGTATAATAAGGGTCTTTATGGTTCTAAGTGTTGCTGCTGAAACCTTGAGGTTGAGAGGGTTTAGAATTGGAAAGAAACAAGGGGAAAAAGTCGGATTTTTGGGGAAAAAGGGGCTGGGCTGTTGCACCTCTCCTAGTGCCAAGGACACCAATCCTTCCCTTTCATTCACCATTTCTTTTTTCATACATGTTCCTAGGTATTATACCTATGTTTCCTAGTTGTTTCCAACACTCCAAGGTACTTCCAAAAGTCAAGTAAAACTACAAGTCAAGTGAAGTTAGTTTCCAAGTCAAGTGAAGTTAGTTTCCAAGTCAAGTGAAGTCAAGCTTAGAAGTAAGTAAGTCAAAGCAAGTCTTTAAGGTTTTCCAAGAGTCTTCATTGAGCGTTTTAACTTCATTCTAAGGCTCAAGTTCCAAGTTAAGTATTGAGTTTCAAGTCAAGTCAAAAGTTAAGAGTTTCATGTTAAGTTAAGAGTTTCACATCAAGCCAAGAGTTCAAGTAAAGTAAAGAGTTTAAAGTTGAGTTCTTTTCTCAAAGTTATTAGGGAACTATGTATTCCCAAAGAAGTTTTAAAGAAATGTTTTTACATTTAAACAAGGTTGGAAACTGAGATTTCCAAAAGAGCCTTCGGGCTAGTTTTTAAGTAATTATCTCATATCAGCAGGAAGAAATATGTTTTAAAAACATAAGAGCCAGTACATTTTTGGGAGTAGTATCGAGCACCGAATTGGGGGAGCGTTCAAAGAACCCACAGCCCCCATAGAACCATGTTAGCCACCATGGGTAGAAAAGGATCATACTTTTTAGATGAATCCTTTTCAGATTAGACTAGTGGATCCATTAGGCAGTTCAGGTCTTATACCTTTGGCCGGGTATAAGATGCTCTGGCAGCGTGAGGTCGATCGCTGTATCATCACTATAGCTCTTATGTGATGGTTGTCGGTTAGAGAAGCTCCCACAGCAGTTATTGTATTTTTCATACACAGAGATTATTGTATTTTTATATACATCAGTTCATTGTATTTCTATATACATTTCAGGCTTATTGTATCTTTGTATACACACAGAGTTTATAGCATGTTTTAAACAGTCTTTCTTTATATCGCACTTGTTTTAAATTGCCTTATATTGAAAGAAGTCAGTCAGGTTGAGTTGAGTTGAGCCAGGTAAGCTATTCAGTTTCTTCCAGATTTCCTTCTAGCCTCTGTTGCTTAGTTTTCCAGCTTGCATACTCGTACATTCCATGTACTGATGCCAGTTGGCCTGCATCGTTTGATGATGCAGATTCAGGTACCCCGGATCAGCATCCTGCACGTCGTTGATCCAGCTGAGCACTCCAGAGTCAGTGGTGAGCCTCCTTGCATTCCGGAGGACTCAATTATTTTGTGTTCTTAGTTTTTGTTTTATTAGGATGTTGTGGGGTCTGTCCCAACATCCATCTCAGTATTTTAGAGGCTTCATAGACAGACAGTCAGTCAGTTAGTTTTGAGTCTCTCATCTATATATATATGTAAATATTCTATTTTGAGATTCGAGTTGCCTTTATGGCCATATTTTATAAGTTAAGTTGTTTTGTAATATTGCATTGCATTGAGTTATTCTGTTGAGGTTTCCGCTGAGTTAAGAAAGCCAGGCCAAGGGTTCGCTTGGGGCCAGAAATGGTCTCCGGGTGCCGGTTCCGCCCAGGGTGTAGGCTCGGGGCGTGACATAATAAACCTCGGATTTTTATTAGATTTTTCGATTTTTTCGATAAAGTTTGCATACAAACATATAATTAACTTGTGCTCCAAAATATTTCTTTAGTCCAATCAAAATACAATTATCTAAGGTGTTTCTCAAAAAAATAACACAAAATATGAGATGAGTACTGATGACACAAAAATATTTAATAAAAAATAATAATGAAATCATCATCATATAAAATAAATATTGCAAATTCATAATGAAAATGATTATAATTTAAAAGTACTAAATCATGCTAAAATTATAAGCTTAATAAGTATTAGTTACATTACTACATATTTAAGGAAAATTAAAATTAGATTATGTATTTTAATTGTCTAAACCAATGTAAAACTAAAGAACAAATATTCAATATTATTGTCATTCTTAGTGATGAATTGATATTATTTTTTCATTAGTATTAATTGATTTTGATTTAAGTTTTATTATAATTATCAACATCTATGAACTATAATCTTTATTGGACCATTCCGAATTCTAAGTTTTAAACTTGAAATAATATATTAAAAGATAAAAACAATGAAATAGTATAAGAAATATTTTTAAATTATATCAAAGTAAATATTTTTATGTATAAAATAAAATTTTAAAATTACATATATAATGTCGGGTTGGTTTGGTCTCGGGTTGGTTTTTTTTTAGTTAAAACCTAACCAATCCAAATGTAGTCGGTTTTTTTTTCCAATACCAAACCACTAGTCGGGTTTTTTATTCGATTTCCGGTTCGATTTTGTACACCCCTAGTTGAGGGGTATATCAGACCCTTTTCCCTTAGCTTTTTTCACAATTGAGTCATGTAAATTAAAAAAATAGAATAATATTTAAGTAGTTAAAGTTCTTCATGAATAGATTATAAGAGTTCAATATTTATTGTTAATAGACAGCACAATTTACTATAATAACAATATATTTAATATAGTCCTGCAAAGTGTGATTTGAAAATGATGAAGCGTATGATTGTACGTAAATCTTATCCCAGCACGGGAGGTAGAGAGGTCCCGACATAATTCATTGCTTAGAAAAAATCACCTCTTTACTTTTTAATTGCTTTCAGTAAGGAGCTAGGTTGTGATTTCCAAGTCGTACAGCTGTCTACTGTGCCTTCCTTGAGATGAAGCATGAGTTGCTGCAAATAGTACATCCAGCTCTAATGTACCCAAAGACTGGATGAGGACAAGACCGTGGTTGTTTACACTTCAACTCAGTGTGATAACAAGAAGGGATCCCGTTCTGTTAAATTTAAAGTTCAGGAATGATTTTTTTTCCTTTTTTATTTAAACAAACAAAATAAATTTTCAAGAATCTAAAGTAAACATATTTATGATATCCCTTTTAACGCTATAATAAGCTGGGTAGAAGAAATCTATCATTTTAAGCTCTTTTATTTTAAAACCTATCAGTCATTAAAACGAAAACACTATATTATCTTACATATAAGATTATGTAGTAACAAACATTAATAATGTAAAGGAAAATAAAAATTATTACATCTTATCATTTATTCTTAATAACATAAGCATAATTAATGACTGCAAAAATACATACCAGGATCTGTAACATAAGCAATGGTGTTAGTGAGCCACTCAACAGGAGCAAAGTAACCAAATATTTATTTGTGAAGAAGAAGAAGAGATTCAGAATTTTAGTTGTTTTAAAATGAGTGGAAATCTCTCAATTTATAGACAACAAAGGGTAGTGTGAACAAATGTTTATTGTGCTTTATCAGAAATGTTACAACTATTGGAAAAGTTGCAACCCTTCGGAAAGGTCACAACCTTTCATAAAAGTCGGAACTTTTCATAAAAGTCACAATTTTTCATAAAAGTCGCAACTTTTCATTAAAGTCACAACTTTTCATAAATGTCACAACTTTTCATGAAAGGGGAAGTCTAGTTAAAGTCATCTTTTCATAAAAGTCACAACTTTTCATAAATGTCACAACTTTTCATAAATGTCACAACTTTTCATGAAAGGAGAAGACTAATTTTGAAAATAAATAAATTAAAAGAGAATTCTGATTTGTGATGGCGCCACGTAGGCGGGCCAAAGGTTCTCTTTTATAAATTAAAAGAGAATTTTGGTTTGTGGTGGCGCCACGTAGGTGGGCCAAAGGTTCTCTTTTATAAATATACTATTAGAATTCTCGCCACGTGTGTCCCATGCTAATTTTTATATAATCGTTAAAACAATTAGAATTCTACGTGTACATGCATGTAACGAATAATAAAATGCAACAATTACAAATAAAATTTTAAAATTGTGACAAAGAAACATCATATGAGGGATCTTATTTTAATGTTTAAATTTTATTTTAAGCAACAAACTGTAAATTTAGAACTTTAGATAGTAATTAGCCAATGTGCATTATAGTCACAAAAGGTTAATTTTAGCCTAAATAAAAATACACTTAGAACAATCAGAAATTTATAGAAAATCAAATCAAAGAAAATTAATAGAGAGAAAACACATACAAAAAATAAACAAAGAAAAAAACACGCAACAACATACACATTCTTTTTAAGACTCTAATCAAAATAATATGTATATGGACAAAGAAATACAAAATCACTATATATTTTTTCGAGTTTTTGTTGACACTTCTCCCATAAGCAATTATAATTCAAGAGTCTTCTTCATTTTGTTAAAGTATGAATCAAATAGAACAATAATGATATAAGCGGTACACTATTTAAACTATAGAACGAAAAGACTAATGGGTCCTCATGAAACAAATAAAGATGATTTTATATGGATAAAAATAGAGTAATTAGATAGTACTCCCTCCGTCCCATATTATATGTCACCTTTTCCATTTGCACTTGCATTAAGAAATAAAGTAATTTTACCCTTATGCCCTTATTTAATGTTTGCTTATGACAACTTTGTAATAAATGATGAAATGTTAGATTTCAAAAATATAAATGCATTTGGATGACTATTTAAATTTTAGAGTTTATTTTTGGAGCCAAATTTTTTCACCAATTGATCCAAAATAATTAAAAAAATAATTTTTTCCCACCTCAATTTTCCTATATATTTTGTGTAAAATATTTTTTAATATTTTTATATATAAATTTTTAAAGCAAACATGATAACATCACAAAATATTCAAATTCCATTACTTCAAATTGATCTAAATTTTCCTCTGAATATGATGTTATTGATAAAGAAATTAGACGACAAATGAATTTTAGTTCTAGTTCGACAAATTATTTGTTTTTTGATTTGAACACCGATGCGCATATTGAAGAAGATTAGAATACAAATATTGGTTTGTTGTTTTGTTTAAAATTTTGGTTCGTATTTTAATTGTTTTATTTATATTTTTATACTTAATTCATTTTTTCATGTTTTATTTTTAATTTGTTTGTTGATATATTTTTTTTAAATCAGATTTTATAGAATAAGTAATGAATAAAGAAAGTAGTTAATTAATGAATGAAGTACTCTCCCAATGAAATTAATTACTTGTAGATTTCCTAGGTTAGTCAAAGTAAATACATTTTCAAGATTAATAAATTAATCTATCAAGGGTATAATGGGCAAAAAATGGTAATTTATGCATAAATTTTATAAAATGACATATATTGTGGTCCAACTATTTTTAGAAAGGGACAACATATAATATCGGACGGAGGGAGTATAAGTTATGAAAGATGAATATATTATTCCTTATCACATTGAAAAGAAAGAATACAATGACTGCAATTATTATTCAAAATAATAGTAGCAATTAAAGATGCACCAAGTAATTTGTCTAAATTATTATCGATGAAAATTTGAAAGATCCTCCATCTTTTTGATCATCATCTCTTTAATAAAATGAAAGAATAATTTACACTTAGAGATTGAAATAATCATTCAATCTTTAGTGGGCATTATGGTCTTTATATATTGATTTAACCCAATGGTCTCATAATAAAATAATTTACTTTTTAGTATAAAGAAAAAGATTTAAAAAATGGAACTAATTTAGTCTTAAAAGGGTAGAAATGCCAAATATTTTTTTATGAATATTTTGTCTTTCAACTTTTGACTTAACATTTTTAGATTTTTAATATTTAGTGTAGCATATAGAAAGATTGCTATTTAATATTTAATTAAGTAAATATTTTATAATATTTTGATTTAACATAGAGATAAATCTCATTATAATAGAAATTCAGATGTTCTTGTGACAAATCTCACGCTTCATCTTAAGACTCTCTTCAAGGTTAGATAACAAAATAATGATTTTATTCATGTTTTAGTTACCATGATGTTTATTTTGTATTAATTTTCCACCGGTATTCAGCTACTTAAAGTGGGAAATGGCTTCTGATTTGAGCTTTAAATTTATCTTTATTGTAATTACTTTCTATTTTTTCCTTGAAATCTAAATTGGAATTTTTTACAACAACAACACACCCAATCTATACCTGAATTTTTTTCTGTTGCAATTGTTTTACTGCTACAGTATTATGTCCGGCCTAATTTGTATTCATTTTCGTGAAACATACTATAATAATTTGAAGAGATAATATCTCAGATGGTCACTTAACAATGAATTTTTTCTGGGAAAATGTATAAGTACCCCCTAGTCTATGCCCAAAATTCCTGAGACACACCTAACCTTTACTAAGGTCCTATTACCCCCCGAACTTATTTTATATATAATTTTCTACCCCTTTTCGGCCTACGTGGCACTATCCTTGAAAAAAATGTCAGCACGCGCTGGGCCCACAATATAGTGCCACGAAGGCCGAAAAGGGTAGAAAATTATATATAAAATAAGTTCGGGGGGGATAATAGGACCTTAGTAAAGGTTAGGTGTATCTCAGGGATTTTGGACATAGGCTGGGGGTACTTATGCATTTTCCCAATTTTTTCTCAAGTTACTCTACTTTATTTTTTAACCCAAAAATCATTCAACTATGAGTTTTTTTAATCAGAAAATCACTCAAATATGAAAGTTTAACTTGCAAAGTCAATCAATTTATTTAATTGATTTTTTTCATTAAAATTTGCTAATATGAACTTTTTATTTAATATCAAAATTTTAAGAAATAAAAAAAAATCTATTTAAACCATTTTAATGATCTGACAAAAAATATTTAAAAGATAATTGTTATGTAAGTTTTAGTTTTTTAATGTATTTATAATGTAAATCTCTAATTCATTTGTTGAAAGTTGCAGAAGAAAATGTTTTAATGTCAAGTGCAAACACTTGGAGTTTTCGTTTGCCAAATGAGACTCATTTAATATGAGTTTTCTTAATTAAGTATTCATATTTTTGTATTTTTTTAATATGCAGTAAAATCAAGGTATTCTATTAGTTCTCTCTTCAAATTGAAGTTGAAAATAATGAATTTGATAATAGTGAAACATTTTGATTATTCATTTGCAATAAAAGGAAATATACTTGAAGGTTTCTTTTTGTTAGCTCTTTCTTGTGGAATTTGCTTATGTTGTTTTTTTGGAGGTGTTCAAGAAATACCATTAGATTGGTTGAAGGCTATTTGGATATAATTGCCTTTATGAAGTGTTTGCTAAGTTGCGATAAAGATTGAAAATTTTTGATGGTATTAATTTTTATATGGATCACCATTGAGAACTTTGCCTGGGGTATTAATTTCCATTTTCCCAATTTATAAATGTTTCCTGTAGCTCCTAATTGTGATGCTTCATTTACACATTTTTTACATTTTATCTTATTACGGGGCTAAAGTCTGTCACGAGTCAATTAGATGTTCCAGACTTGCAACAACTTGTTGTGCGTTATATATATAATTGCATATTTCTTGGATATCAGGTATTGGATTGGTTTCTCATTGCTTATTGACTTATACTCTTATCGCGTTTTAATTTCACATCTCCATTGCGAAAGATATCATATGTAGCTTGTGCAACCATGTTCAAAATATGATGCCATCGTACTTACTACTCTTTGTTGCAATTTACCGTCCAGATTATAACTTGACAGTTAAATTTGAGGAATTCTAGTCCTTTGCTTGTCTATTAGCTTGATTTGGTTGTCGATCAATTGTTGTTGTAGGAGTTGTTCGATCTTGTCTTTGCTTTTCTTAAACTTCAGTCAACTAAAATCATGAATGGTCAGAAAAATGCAATTGATTCGCATCAGAGATGATTCACAAAGTTATTCTTATGTTGGATTGAACATCAGGACTATGGACGTTTCTTATGAGGTAGTTATTCTAATGTTGGTAAACATATTTATGATATGGTAGGTCCCTTTTAACGCTATAGTGAGCTGGGTAGAAATCTATCATTTTAAGCTCTTTTATTTTTGAGTCCCCTACCTAGGTTCCCCTTTCTACATCTAACATCCCTAATAAATTACTCTTCCTCTCTTGCTTCAATTATTGAATTGAGAAAGTAATGAATTTGCTTCAATTTATCATTATCTTCTTGTTGTTTGAAAAGTCTTACTATTGAAAGGAGAAACAAATGAGAGTTGGTGGTGCATTTCCTTTGAGTGACGATGACTTAATTTGATCTCGAGGCTATGTTAATATTCCGTTTCATTAATGCCATGGTTTATTATGGATAAAAATATTATTAAATAAAATATATAATATAACTTTTTTTATGACAAATGAAAAATATATATAATATAACGAACACATGTATTATTTTTTTTCTAGAGAAAATAGTCTGAAATACTTTTTAACTTTGTGATTTAAAGTTTATATAACCCCTCCTTAAAAAAAGTGGTTCACATATACCTCTATTGTTTTACAAATGACTCACGTATACCCTTTTTCCTCTAACAAAAGTGAAAAAAAAAAAATATTTTTTTTAAAAAAAAACATTTATATATGGAAATATTTGATCCTTCTCACACATATTTTCTTTGGCTTCTTTGATTCAACGGTTAATTTGGATTTATTATGTTGATTGTCAAATTTATTTTTACTAAATTTCTTGTAAAATTTAGGGAAAATTGTATATAATAGCAAACTATTAATTCAAATTAAATTCTATAAATATAGTTTGATTTAATTGTACCCCATAACAAACTGTTGCTATTTCGCCTCTCTCCTGATGAATCTCGCTCGCCTCTCTCGCTTTTTATACAAACACAAATGTATAAAATGTGTTTGTGTTTGTATAAAGCGAGAGAAAATTGTATATATACATATATTTTCGTTCCCCCCTCTCAGATCTCGCTCGCTCACTCGCCTCTCTTACTTTATACAAAAACGTGAGTGTATAAAATGTGTCTGTGTTTGTATAAAGCGAGAGAAAATTGTATATATACATATATTTTCATTCCCCTCTCTCCCCTCTCCCAGATCTCGCGCGCCACTCTCCCAAATCTCGTTCTCTCACTCGCCTCTCTCACTTTATACAAACACAAATGTATACATTGTGTTTGCATTTGTATAAAGCGAGAGAAAATTGTATATACAAATACAAGTGCATATATTTTCGTCCTAAACATTTATGATTATACAAATACGATCTTCCCCTGCCCAGTTTCTTTTGTCTTTCTCTCTTTCTCGCTTTATACAAAAACAGATTATACAATTGATCTTTTGTATATGTATACCAAAGCAGATTATACAACTACTTTCTTTTGTATATGTATAGCAAAATTATACAACTACTTTCTTTTGTATATGTATAGCAAAATTATACAACTGCTTTCTTTTGTATATGTATAGCGAAATTATACAACTACTTTCTTTTGTATATGTATAGCGAAATATACATATTTATGTTTGATATGGAGCATAATTATGCAAACTATAGTTATAGCATACAAATATGATTTTTGTGTTTGCTATATGTGAAAGTTGCTCTAAAATTTATTATATATGGCCCAACTTCATTTTACAGATACAAAAAAAGGACAAATATATCCCCGAACTATCGTAAATAGTATGCAGATACCCTCCATCATACTTTTGGGACATTGGTGCCCCTGTCGTCCAAAAACTAGAACATATATGCCCTTCACTCTAACGGAAGACTAAATAAGGACATGTGGCACAATCTTACCCATCGATCCGATATTTAATAAATGTCGGATCGATGGATAAGATCATGACAGTGTATGTCCATTAGTATAAATTAAAGGGCATATATGCTCTAGTTTTTGGACGACAGGAACACCAATGTCCCAAAAGTATGACGGAGGGTATCTGCATACCATTTACAATAGTTTGGGGGGTTATATTTATCCTTTTTCCCAAAAATAAATTACAACATATCCAAAAAAAATTAGCTTTAAGACTTTTTCTTCTTTTTAAAAAAAAATCAAAAATAATAAAATTCTCACATTAATTTTTGTTAGGTTTTGATGTGTAATTAAGAGGGGTAGGTAAGTTTCTTGGTGACCATTAAATTTTATCAATTACTTTTGGCACAACTTGTGTTGTCTTGGCCTCATGTCCTTTTCCACTACATCACAATAATCCAATATAGAATTCGAACGAGCTTCAGATTGGATTCAACACTACATACGATAGAGAACATAATTACAAAATTGATATACTAATTTCGCTCAATTTAAGTGTTCTAGCTTATTTGAGCACAAATTTTAAGAAATAAAAAGAGATTTTCAAAATTTATAATTTTAAATTAAAAATATATGTGTTCTTTAAATTTTATGATTTTAAATTTTCCATAAGTCATGAACAAACGAAAAGGTATCCAAGAGGTTCTACTTTGTAGAATACACATGCATTAACTTATTAAAATTTTCTGATGCATAAAAGCACAAATTAAGTTCAATAGAAAAGATCACACATGATGAGACAATTATTATAAGAGATTATTTTGATTTAAAAGGTAAACCACATGGAATCTAATTAAATATAAAATAATCAAATGTCCTTGAGAAAGCTTTTTGTCCGTACAGATTAGTACACAATCAAATTTATTAAAAATTACTCATGCAAAAAAATTGAAAAATTGAAAAATTGAAAAATTGTTAGAAAAACATGCCGCGTACCTTATTTGTATTGGCACAATTTAAAGTAAAATTCTATTCAACTGTCTCCAAAAACATCACGTCTTGTTTACACTTGAAATTAAAAAATTACCTTATAAGTTGTTAAAAAAAAAATTAGTAGTAGATATTCATTTGAGAAATCAAACACTTAAACATCAATTAAAGAATATGATGAATATGATAAGCAAAAAATAAAGAAACTAAATGGAAAGAGCTTTGACCTTGTATTTCATTGCAACATCAATTTGTGAAGAAGAGTCCCTATTACATTGCCAACATCAATTTGACATCAAAATCCTATATTTCTTGGTATCGATTTATAACGAACGACAAAAAGTTCAATCAACATTTCTAAAAAAAGGGTCTTCGTGCTTTTTATTTTTTACTATAGTTATAGTATAATAGATAGATACTAGAACTGCTAATGTGCTCTTCAAGGAACTGTGTCACTTAACATTGAGATGTTATCCACGAGTATGTTGCACACATGTACGTATTTGGCTGAATTAGCCAAAAAATGTCAAAATAGCACAGCAGAACCTTGTATTGATGTTTAATTAAATGATACAAGTCTTTGGTCTCTACACGGTCCCCGTTTTCTACAACCACCAATTGAGAAAGCAATGAATAGGCACTAACAAACATAGTTTTACCAATTACAACTTCTTGTTGGCAAATTTACTAGCAAAAGAGAGAGAGTAATCAGTGATCATTCTTGTTTGCAATTTACTCTTAGCTTCCACAGGTAAAGTGAAGTTGTTAATAATTGAACATACAAACATTAATCTTCTCAAAATTCTTAAAATCATTTTGTGGTTCCTTGTTTTGCTTGCAGATTTCAGAAATGGAGGTAGTTGGTGGAGCATTTCTCTCTTCAGCTTTGAATGTTCTCTTTGATAGGCTTGCTCCTCAGGGTGAGCTGCTCAACATGTTTCGGAAGCATAAGGATCATGCTCGGCTCTTAAAGAAGCTGAAAATGACTTTGCGTGGTCTTCAGATTGTGCTAAGTGATGCAGAGAATAAGCAGGCATCAAATCCATCTGTGAGAGACTGGCTTAATGAGCTTCGAGATGCTGTGGACTCTGCTGAAAACTTAATAGAAGAAGTCAATTATGAAGCGTTGAGGCTTAAGGTGGAAGGTCAGCATCAAAATCTTGCAGAAAACAAGCAATTACCAGCAAGTAAGTGACCTTAACCTTGGCTTGAGTGATGCTTTTTTCCTTATCATAAAGGAGAAGTTGGAAGATACTATTGAAACATTGAAGGATTTGCAAGAGGCAAATTGGTGACCTTGGATTAAAGGAGCATTTTGGTTCGACTAAAACAAGAAACTAGAACACCTTCAACTTCTTTGGTTGATGATTCTGATATCTTTGGTAGGCAGAATGAAATAGTGGATTTGATTGACCGTTTATTGTCTGAAGATGCAAGTGGAGGAAACCTGACTGTAGTTCCTATTGTTGGAATGGGCGGCGCGGGTAAGACAACACTTGCTAAAGTGGTTTACAATGATGAGAAGGTGAAGAACCATTTTGGTTTGAAAGCTTGGTATTGCGTTTCTGAGCCATATGATGCTTTGAGAATAACGAAAGGGATACTTCAAGAAATTGGCTCATTTGACTCAAAGGATGACGGCAATCTTAATCAGCTACAGGTCAAATTGAAGGAAAGCCTGAAGGGAAAGAAGTTTCTTGTTGTCCTTGATGATGGTGTGGAATGACAACTATAATGAGTGGGATGATCTGAGAAATCTTTTTGTACAAGGAGATTTGGGAAGTAAGATCATTGTAACAACACGTAAGGAGAATGTTGCCTTGATGATGGGTAGTGGAGCAATCAATGTGGGAACTCTGTCTAGTGAAGTCTCTTGGGCTTTATTCAAACGACATTCACTAGAAAACAGGGATCCTGAGGAACATGCAAAATTTGAAGAGGTTGGAAGAAAGATTGCAGACAAGTGCAAAGGGTTGCCTTTAGCTCTAAAGGCACTTGCTGGTATTTTACGCTGCAAATCAGAGGTGAATGAGTGGACAGACATTTTAAGAAAGTGAAATTTGGGAGCTTCCAAGTTGTTTGAATGGTATATTACCAGCGTTGATGTTGAGCTACAATGATCTTCCTGCACATTTGAAGCAATGTTTTTGCTTACTGTGCAATATATCCCAAAGATTATCCATTTCGCAAAGACCAAGTTATTCACTTGTGGATTGCAAATGGTCTTGTACAGCAGTTCATTCAGGTAATCAATACTTTCTTGAGTTGAGATCAAGATCATTGTTCGAATGGGTCCCAGTGTCTGAACGGAAACCGGAGGTATTCTTAATGCATGACCTTGTCAATGATTTGGCCCAAATTGCATCTTCAAAACTTTGTATTAGGTTGGAAGAGAATGAAGGATCTCATATGTTGGAACAAAGTCAGCATATGGCCTATTACAAGGGATCAGACGGTGAATTTGAGAAATTGAAAATACTCTCCAAATCAAAGCAGCTGAGGACATTGCTTCCAGTCAATAACCTTTATTCATATCAGCTAAGCAAGAGGGTGCTGCATAACATATTGACAAAACTAACATCCTTAAGGGCATTATCATTGTCAGGTTATGCATTTGTGGAGTTACCGGATGAATTGTTTATCGAATTAAAGCTCCTGAGATTTTTGGACCTTTCTTTGACAAAGATTGAAAAGTTGCCAGATTCTATTTGTGCATTGTATAACTTGGAGACATTTCTCTTGTCATCTTGTGATTATCTTGAGGAGCTACCGCTGCAGATGGAGAGGTTGATTAACTTGCGTCATCTTGACATAAGCTACACTTCTTGCTTGAAGATGCCACTACGTCTGAGCAAGTTGAAAAGCCTCCAAGTGTTAGTGGGAGCCAAGTTATTTATAGGTGGTCATGGCGGTTTGAGAATGGAAGATTTGGGTGAAGTAGAGAACTTGTATGGATCTCTATCAGTTTTAGAGTTGCAAAATGTGGTCGATAAAAGGGAAGCTCTGAAAGCAAAAATAAAGGAGAAAAATCATGTTGAGAAGTTATCTTTGGAGTGGAGTGAAAGCAGTACTGCTGACAATTCACAAACTGAAAGAGACATACTTGATGGGCTACGCCCACACACAAACATAAAAGAAGTTGAAATTGCTGTATATAGAGGGACAAAATTTCCAAATTGGCTAGCTGATCATTCGTTTCTTAAGTTAGTAGAATTGTCTCTTTGCTACTGTGAGGACTGTGATTCTTTGCCAGCACTAGGACAACTTCCTTCTTTGAAATTCCTTTACATTAGTCAGATGCATCGACTAACAGAAGTGACGGAAGAATTCTATGGCAGTTCATCCTCCAATAAGCCTTTTAACTCTCTTGAGAAGCTTGAATTTGCAGATATGCCAGAGTGGAAGCAATGGCATGTTCTAGGATGTGGGGAGTTCCCTAAACTTGAGAAGCTTTCAATTGAAGATTGTCCGGAGTTGATGGGGAAGTTGCCTGAAAATCTTTGTTCTCTGACAGAATTGAAAATTTCAGAATGTCCTGAACTCAATTTGGATTCATCTCAACTTGAGGGAATGAAGCAGATTGTTGAATTAGATATTGCTCATTGTTACTATCTTACCTTACCTTTTAGCATACTGCCCAGTACCTTGAAGATAATAAGTATATCTAATTGTCAGAAATTGAAATTGGAGGAGCCAGTTGGTGAGATGAGTTATTGTAACATGTTTCTCGAAGAGTTGGCACTGCATGAATGTGTTATGTCACCTGATCAGTTTCTCCCAAGAGCACGCACTTTGAGCGTACAGGATTGCCACAACCTTACTACGTTTTTGATTCCTACTGCCACTGAAACACTCTGTATTTATGATTGTGAGAATATTGAAAAACTTTCGGTGGCATTTGGGGGGACCCAGATGACGTCACTGAGTATTGTGGGCTGTAAGAAGTTGAAGTGGCTGCCAGAACGTATGCAGGAACTCCTTCCATCTCTTAAGGAACTGAGGCTGAAAAAATGTCCAGAAATAGAGTCCTTTCCTGAAGGAGGATTGCCCTTCAATTTACAAGCCCTTTCTATCATCGATTGCAAGAAACTCGTAAATGGACGAAATGAGTGGCTTTTACCGAGACTCAGACAGTTAGAGATCGAACATGATGGCAGTGACAAAGAGATGGAACATGATGGCAGTGACGAAGAGATGGAACATGATGACAGTGACGAAGAGATCAAACATGATGGCAGTGACGAAGAAATCGAACATGAAGGCAGGGACGAAGAGATGGAACATGATGGCAGTGACGAAGAGATGGAACATGATGGCAGTGAAGAAGAGATGGAACATGATGACAGTGACGAAGAGATCGAACATGATGGAAGTGACGAAGAGATCGAACATTGGAAGTTGCCTTCCTCTATCCAAAGTCTTACCATAGGCAATCAGAAAACATTAAGCAGTAAAGATCTCAAAAGCCTCACCTCTCTTGAATATCTACGTATTATTAATTTACCTCAAATTCAGTCACTGTTGGAAGAAGGCCGGCTTCCCTCCTCTCTTTCTGAGCTACATTTAGATTACCATGATGAGCTCCATTCACTACATCTTTGCCACCTCACTTCCCTTCTACGTCTAAACATCTACAATTGCCCTAATCTCCAATCACTCTCTGAATCAGCACTGCCCTCCTCCCTCTCTAAGTTGACCATCGAGTATTGCCATAATCTCCAATCACTTTCCGAATCAGTACTGCCCTCCTCCCTCTCTCAGCTAGCCATCTATGATTGCCGTAATCTCCAATCACTTCCAGTAAAAGGGATGCCCTCTTCCCTCTCTAAACTAACTATTTTCCGCTGCCCATTGCTCACACCACTACTAGAATTTAACAAGGGGGAATACTAGCTAAATATTGCTCAAATTCCCATCATACATATTGATGGTAAATACCTGTAATGATTAAAACAAATGGTGCTCTGACAAATGTAAGTTATTATTTTCCCTCTGAAGCTTTTTATTTTTGTTTTTCTTCACTTTGCTTTTTGTTAATTCTTTTCCTTTTTGAAATTTTGTTGAGCAGTGTGGAATGTCTATTGCTCAAACCACGGCTACTGACAAAAAATTGTTGATATTTCCACCATAAATGTTGATTGGGAGTGCCTGTAATAATTAAAACGAGTGGTGCTTCAATAGATGTAAGTTATTCTATTTCCTTAGTATCTTTTCATTTTTTGGTTAATTTTTTTTTCTTTGTTAAATCTTTTTTACCAGTGTGTATCATCTATTGCTTCTGTGAAATCTCACTCTTCATCTTCATATCAGCAGGATGTTTATAGCAATTCATTTATTCTTGTGACAAATCTCACTCTTCATCTTAGTTGACTATTTACGACTCACTTTTCTTCTCTATTAACATATGTTCTCTCTAAAATCTTGTAGACTGAAATATTTTTCGCCATCATGAAAGTTCTGCTCATATCTTCACCATAGAAATCGATGGAGAATACATGCATTAAATGATTAAAACGATTGGCGCTCTCACAAATGTAAGTTTTTATTTTTCCTCAGAAGCTTCCTATTTTTGTTTACTTCCCTTTGCTTTCCCTATTTTAAGATCTTGTTGAGCAGTATGGAGTGTCTATTGCCACTATGAAGCCGAGAGATCATCTTCAGTTCGGGATAAATTTAATTTTAGATATCCAAAAAAAAAAACAAAGGTGATAAAATCTTTATATTTATGTGGGAACACTGTAAAACGAAATCTAGTATATATAGGAATTAAAATAACTTGCTCCACAAAATCTTGTTCTTTCAGTTTTCAGTGAGTTTAGAGTTATGCACATATCGACTATTGGATTCAAAACCTTTGGGTGAGCACTTTGTGCTCACTAGGTAAACATCCCACTGTGTAATAGCATGCAAACCACACAAGGAATGTAAATCGCACTAGGCAATGCGATAGGCTCGACTCAGAAGGCATTGAGGGAGGGTCGATCCTGGGTCATCCATGTAGATAACCACTTCCAAACCAACTGAGTCATCCCGAAGAACAAAAATATAGTCGAACAATTAAGTATCAGTTGTGTGAGACACATAAATAATTATTAATACACGTCAGCTTACTCTAAGCCTAGAGGACAATTGATGACGTCAGCAGCTACATCGGTCAATTAAGAGAAAAAATGAGGATGTAGGCCCACCTTCATATTTTCCATGTCATTAGTCAAGATGACGTCATTATTTATTTAATTCTACACCATATAATTCCACGTGATTTTCCTATTTTCCCTACTAAATAAATATTGAAAAGTCAATATTAGCCCCAAAACCCATTCATTTTTACCGGCCTACCCTATAAGCTTGAGGTGGCACACATACTTTTCCAACTTTTTTATTTATATCGGAGTTTGGAACTTACGAAACTGATTAATTTTAAGGGAAATACTTTCTAATGTTGGCATCAAATCACGTAAATTTACTATAATTAAGTAATTTAATGTGGTGAGAATGCATGCTAATTAGTACATGTGTTAAGTATCTATATGTAAAATACATATCGTGTATTTATTTTTAGCTCCCAATACTAAACAGAACTTCATTTCATTCGATTTAGACTCAAAACATCTAAAATAAAATTAAGTTTTTATTTATCTTTTTTAGAGAGCTCATTTTATTGTTTCATTAATGACTCGAATTCATATTTTTAGTGAAGGTACAGGATGTTTACCATTTGAGATGAAATATCTAAGTTTTAACTAATTTTTAGATATGTAAATTTATCGCAAAAAAATAATCAAATATTTCATATCAAAATACACAATCAAAATCAAAAGATTTGACTTTTCAAAATTCAATTGTATCTCGTAAACTAAAAAAGCGAATAATATTTAAGTAGTTATGGTTCCTCATGAATAAATTATAGACGGAGTTCAATATTTTTCATAAACAACACATTTCATTACAATAACAACATATTCCATTTAGTCCTACGTATTAAATGTGATTCGAAAATAATAAAATATATGTAGACCTTACCCTGCTACAGAGGTAGAGAGGTAACGACACAATTCATCATTGCTTAGAAAAACTCACCTAATTAGCATTTAAAAATTATTATAGTTAACTAATTAATTGTCCACTCATCTGTTCCAATTGACTTGGAAATATTCCTAGCAAGTTCTTACATATAAATATTAAAATAATTAAATATTGAGAAAAAAGATGGTAAGTGGTGTATGTGTCCAAACACAATGTAACTTACGTAATATGTTTCTTTGTGATGTAACCATATTGCCTCCTTCCTTGATTTTTATCAAAAAAAATTATATTTATAGAAAAAATTATCGCGTAAAAATATTTGTACACTCAAATTGCTTATAAAATAATTATAATAAAGTTATATAATTATAATATTAATTAAAATCGATATGCCATAGTAGGTTCGATTTAATTAATAACAATGTAAAAAATATTCATATGATATTATATTTCGTTCAAAAGTTATTTATGAGTAATTTTTTTAACCTTGATTACAAATAAAACAAATCATATATTATAACTTAATATAATTGGATGGCGTAAAAATCTTTATATAATTCGTAAGTATAAGTTAAATTTTAATTTATTTTTTCATATCAAATTAGAAGAGAAAAAAGGAAAATACGATGGTAGAGAACTCGCAAGTAAGCTAGGCTTCCCTTTCAACTTAGCAATAAAGACATGATAAAAAGTTATAAATTAGATAAATTTTAGTAATTTTAATTTAAATCATATATATATATTTATTTATTATAAAGAATTCATCTCATATATGCATAAATAATTCATTCAGAATTCAGGAACAAAAATAATTATAATTTTTAAAATCAATAATAACATAGCGAGTATAATTTTGCAAAATAAAGTCTAGAAAAGGCAAGTAAAGATAGAAAGATCGTTTTTGATAAATTCGTGATTTATAATCAAATACTCATAAATTTAAAACCTTGATTCGCCATATGCTTAACTCTAATAGGTTAAATTACAAGGAAATGAAATTTACATTATCAGTGTATATAACTAAAAATTCATTTATATATAAAATCATTTTCCATAAAAAAAAAAATATAAATAAATAAATAAAATTCTCTATATATACTCTCACTTTGTTCAGAGTCTTATAAACTGTGTGTTCATCATGCAAGGCGTCCGCCGTTACTCGCCGTTAACTGACGGCGGCGGAGTAACGCTAGAACTCACCACAACCACCAATTCGCCGCTAGCAATCGACATGACGGAATCGACGGAGATGAGAATCCGGCGACTGATCTCCGAGAATCCCGTCGTGATTTTCACCCGATCCGGCTGTTGCATGTGCCACGTCATGAAACGGCTGTTATTATCCGCCGTTAGCGTTCACCCAACCGTTATTCAATTGGAAGAAGAAGAGATCGCCGCCCTCCCTGACGGCGCCGGCGCCGGAGACGCCGCGGAGGACGGCGGTAAGATGCCGGCGATGTACATCGGAGGGACACGTGTCGGTGGATTAGAGAGCCTCGTGGCACTTCACCTTAGTGGTCGCCTTGTTCCTAAGCTTGTGGAAGTTGGTGCTATTACTGAAATGGTATTGTAAAGAATTTTAATTATGTTTCTATATTTGTAATTATGTATTTTAATCAAAATTTACAAACAAAAAAAAAGTAAAAATAATAATCTTAATATATTAGTATTAATTAAGTTTTAAGGTATTGTATTAGTCTTCATAATTGTGCTTTTACAGGCTGTAATCTCTGTATTTTATTCCAAATGGCCAAAAAGTTTAAGAAAAAAAAGAAGATGTGCTCCTTTTTTTTTTTATATATAACTTTGTTGGGAATTTGGAGTTTCTTGTTTTTTTTCCTATTATATATTGGAATGTGAAAATGACTTGCTAAACTAAAATATTAAATACAATTAACAATATAACATATTCAGCGTAATTTTACAGTGAAGTCGAGAGAAAGCGGTGCTTAACAGTGTAAGCAGTAGAAAAAATTGTTTTCGATGTATCCTCTCTCAATTAAAGTAAATTAAATAATTAAGTAATGATAAAGTAAATAAATTGCATACTAGTAGTATTAGGACTATTCATGTTTTTTTTTGTTGGTGGATTGTTGTTACCATTTGTGTTTTGTGTGTTTCAATTAGGGGTGTTCACGGGTTGGTTTGGATCGGTTATTGGTCAAAACCAAAATCAAACCAACTTAATCAGTTTTAAAATTATCAAAACCAAACCAAACCAAATATAATATACATTTATCGGTTTTGGTTTGGTTTGGTTCGATTATTCGGTTATTAACCATACACAAAAATAAAAGAAACAATTCATTTAAAATGTGAAAAAAGTGACAACAATCCATTCAAAACGAAAAATAGTTAGAATGACTTAAATTACTAAACTTTCGATCACTAAATTTACTATCAATAAAGCTTTAAAATTCACTATATTGGCCTAGAAGGAAGAGACAATAACATTTTCAATCCCACAAAGAATTGTCATAGACACTCATATACATGAAATCAATAAGATAAATGTTTCATCTTGGGCATTTTTGCTTTCAATAAGTAAATTATAAAGAAATTTTAATGAAAATATGTATAAGATCTTTAAAATTGTTTATAAAAGCAATATATTAAGTATGTATATTAATAAACTATATGTATATATTTCATCGGTTCGGTTTGGTTATTTCTTCGGTTTTTTTCGAATAAAACCATAACCAAACCAAATACTATCGGTTTTCAAAAATCCAAAACCAAACCAAACCAAACCCAAATAAAATTGGTTTTATTTTATCGGTTTGGTTTGGTTTTTCGGTTTGGATCGGTTTTTATCCAAACCGTGAACACCCCTAGTTTCAGTTATCGCACTAGTTCATTGTTGTTATATTCATAATCCGTAAGCTATATACTACTTTTTGTAGTGATTTATTTTGAGGTTATTACTGCTTTCATTTTTATAGGTATTCCATTTTTCAATCTGCATCTGAGAGATGCTCTATTTGAATTAAGAGTTTATCGGAAACAACCTCTTGATCTTAATAAGATATATGATTATGAGAGTTAATCGAAAATAATTTCTACATACATTTTATGTTTTCCAGATCTCACTCGTAGAATTATAGTTATTGTTGATGTTGCAATCACAATATAGTCTTTTTATTTGATTCCAAATGGAAAATAAAAAAGAAAAGAAGGGGTGCTCCTTTTTTCTTTTCTTTTTTTTTTAAAGTTTTTTTTTGTATGATATTGGAATTATTATTTTCTTTATTGGAATATGAAAATGACATAATGGGGCAGCTCTATATAATACTATTTCTAGTCAATTCTTAATTTGCTTTGAATATCCCCCACTATTTTGGAGTATATTCTTTAATTTGTTTTTTAAGTGTTAAAAATTAGTGACGTAACCCAATTTCAATGGATTAAATTTTCTCTTTTTATTTGGAAGTTTAGAAAAACGATAAAGTTATCTTTGTACGATATATAAATCACGAAAAATCGTGAAATCAGTTATTAATATCTCTATCAACATTAATTATCTATAATACACCCCTTAAAGCATGATCCTTTTTTCAACCCATTACAAACGCGAAATAATTTATTTTTCTAATATAATTTTTTTAGATGGAGCAATATTTATTTTTATTATTTTCATATTTATTGTCATAAAATAGGTATCCCTCCATTATTGCATATAAGGTGGACAAAAAGCATGATAGAATCAATCGATCAACTATTCTTTTCCGTAGTGATTTATTCCATTTTTGTGTGGCACTTGTTATGTCTTTTTGGTAAATTTAATATTACATAAAAGACGGAGCTACAATACAAGTTACATATGCAACAGAACTCAATAATTTTTGCCAACAAACTCTATACGTGTTATAAACTTCACTTAATATACAAATTATCAATCTCAAACTCACAAATAAACTGACATGTATTAGAATTCAGAACTTATAAACTGAAAATCTTAAATCCATTTTAGATATTTTTCACATGATATTTTCTAATAATTTTATGTACAATAAAATATGTCACAATTGTACTAGACAATATATTCATGTTCTGTCAATTTAGTCTGTGATCACACACATGCATGTGTTTGTATATTCTCATAAACAAACAAAGAAATTTGTAAGTTTTTGTACAAATTTATCAAAAAACAAAAGGGTATATAATGTACTTCATATAATACATGAAAAATATTATGATTTATGACAGAAATTTGTATTATTGTCTTCTGTTCTGAAAACTTGTAGTGATAATAAAATGAGGCTAAGAGTATGCTGTATAAGGGAATATTTAGATTTTATCCCACGTTTGGCTAAAGTTTTTTTGATATCAGTATTAGTGTAAGATAATTATTGCAAATTTAGTATTTTCGAGATAAAACATCAAAATAATAAAATATGTTTTTCTCACTTCTCCCTCAAAATCCTTAAAAATGTCAAAGCCAAAATTGAAAAAAAAAATTATCCTAAATTATCTAGCGTAAATCAAACACGTGTAAAAATTATATACCTTGTATATATATTATTTGTAATTAATCAAACATCTTTTAATAAAAGTATATTCACTGAATAATTAATTGTTAATTATTTAATTTTCTTATTATAATCTCAATATTATAATTTCAAGATTACTTATTCACTAATCAAAATAATCCCTTAAAGTTAATTTGCATGATATTATGTAAAAATCAGGTGCAAATAATATTCTTCTCTCTAGATACTTACACAAAATTGAAGAATTTAGAGAGTCATAAATCATATAGTAACGGGTAGTTTTGATTTAAAATAAGGTTATTTTAATAAAAAATGAAAAGGCAACCTTTTATAGTTAAATTTCTTTATAGCGATGTCGTATGAATATCTTTTGGCTATAATGAGATGTTATATAGAACATATGATGTAACATATGAAAGTCGAACTCAAAGAAAACAGGAGAATATTTTAGAGTGGTCTAAATGCATATGAGATAGATAATTTTATAACTTTGGTATAAATTTTATTCAAACGCTACTAATAATCACAACCAAATACTAAATAAATTTAATTGCGAAATTCAAAATTTTATAGTAGTAGAATATAACTCCTAATTCCAACAACCAAACCAAATGGCCCCAACATATCAATGAAATGAAAAGCCAAAACTAAAACCAAAATTTAAAAAAGGAAGATGGGACATAAGAGGCCCCTATGTGAGTAAGAAATACCAATAAGATATTAGTGATGATGAAAAGAGCAAAGTCACTATGAATACTTTAATGATCATTTCCATAAGTCTATTAGCCCTCTAAATTTTTTTGCTAATAAAAATGAAATGATTTTTGACTCACCCTAAAATGGAAATCCTACGTGGCGTGATTTCATTGGTCAATATTGTAGGATCCCCATTTTTAAAGAATCTTTTGAACTTTGTCCAAAAAGAATCTACAATTGAATCCTTACAAAATAAAATAAAATAACATAAAGTCCCCACATTCCTTCACTCAATCATTCAAAGTGAATAGTCTAAGGCATGATTACAATGAATATTAGAAAACTAAAGTGTGTTTGCTTTTCAAGAAAAGACATTAGAGTAGATGTTAACCATATGTTTATTTACCCCACCACATTATTCCTTAATGGCTAGGTTTGCTTCTTACTAAGTCTAAAGTTGTCAAAAGTTACCCTATAGGCTATATGAGATAATAAGATATATTTGTTTACTCCTTCAACTCAATTTAAATACATACACCTGTATCCATAATCTTTTTAAATTATCTATATATATACAATTCGAGTTGAGGTGAAATTAGATAGAATTGCGATGTTGAAGTACAAATAAGTTAAACGTTTAGGCTCGGTATTGTTCCAAAAAAATGGTATTATATAATGTAACATATAACTAAAATAAGAAAGTTGACATGAAAAAGTGCTACTAATTAGTATATGTGACATAAAGATATTCATCAGAATGAAAGACATGTTTTTTTTATAAAATAACAATATAATAATATTATATGAGCGTTAATATTAGCTTATAAAATTAAACATATTCACAATATAAGCGTCGCGGAAATACAATGCTATGATGGATTTATGATAATATAAGATTAAAGAGCAAAGTGCGAGTAATACACGTAGAGAGTAAGAAGAGTGCACACACTACTTAGTGGAACTTAATGGCTTTCCATGGAAGTTAGATTAAGGTGGTTTATAATGATGATGACATGGCCTTATTATATTTACCATTACATTTGATAATTGAATTTAACTTATATATATTGATGAGGAATGCTTAGGCCTTAGATGACGATGATTTGAATTCTTGTGAACGATTTGATTGAGTTTGTTCTATCCTTAATTAGAAATGTCCCGCAATAGTAATGAAATAATATTTCTACCTTTACAAGATAGGAGTAAGGTCACATACGCTTTACCTTTCTCAAACTCCACTTGTGAGATTATATTGGATGTGTTGTTGTTGAATGAAAATCATGTTAGGAACGAAAAAAATTCCTATTTTGAAGTGTCGTCCTCAGAAATAGGCCATGAAATATGCGAATTCAAATTTAGCTAGGCCTTAATGCAAAATAAAAAAAAAAATATTTCATGCTAGGTTTTAAACTCATCATATGTTGTTTGATACTATTAGTCCTAATTTGACAATAAAATGTGGAATTTGGATCTAAAACAGTTGACCCGAATGAAAAGATCATTTAGTTTCTTTTTGGGCCTATTTTGTCCAATACTCATTAGTTTGGGGCAAATAGATGCTTTGAAGCATAACTATTTAAAATATAGCAATTTAAACAATATTTATATTTTAGCCTTGAATAGAGCTTCAAAACTCAGAACAGTTTAGTATAGAATGATCGCTGAGACTTAATGTAATGTTTGGAGGAAAGGCCCAAAGAAGTTCTCTGGGTTAAAACTCAAAGTCATCCCTGAGTTTTCACATGGAGCATTAATAGCCCTTCATGTTTGCAATATTGGTGTGCTTTTGGTCCTCTTTCAAAATTTTACCTATTTTTTAACATTGATTTTATTCATAATTTATGTATGGAACGTTTAATCGTCATTTTATATATTTAATAGAAATAATAACTCCATGTGAGAGATTGTGAGAAAGAGAAACACCTTGTTTTGTTTAGTAGAAATTGTATTGTAGGTAAAGTCGAGAGGTTCATCACGACAATTTCACGTGCAATAGTGCAAAATTTTCTTTTCTTGTAATGTCATATGTTAAAATGTTCTTAGTTTAGTTGCAATAATATTTATACTAAACAGAACAAGGTGTTCTTCTTCTCACCTTCTCTCACATAGAGTTATTATTTCTACTAAATATATAAAAAGACGATGGAACATTCCTTACATAAAATTATGAACAAAATTAATATTAAAAAATAGGTAAAAAATTAGGGGGACCAAAAGTGCACCAATATTGCAAACATAAGGGACTATTAGTGCTTATGTGAAAACTCAAGGATGACTTTGAATCTTAACCAAAAAATGAGGGACTATTTTGGGCCTTTTCTCGAATGTTTGCATCAATTGCAACCTACTTTTTCCCCAGTGTTTTTACTATAGTTTTTATTTTTGTATTTGTCAAATGTGTTTTTGAAAACATTTTTTAGTCGAAACTCTATCGAAAACAATATTTTTACCTCATACAAATAGGGCTAATGTCTATGTATGTCGCCCTATGAAAATCTCAAAATTTAGACTTTAGTTTATATTTCTCACGGTAATTTACAATTATATAATTGCCAATATAAGTGGAGCTAAAAAAAATTAGAGATCAAATATTGGTGAGTAAAAATAAAAAAAAGAAACATGAAATGATTGAGACAAAACATTGCTCAATAACCACTCCTTAATTATTAAACTACTAAGCATAATTATCTGCTCGATCCATCTAATGAGCAACCTTAGCTATCACCATAAATTAAAGGAAAAAACCCCACTTTAAAATTTATAAATTAGTAGATTTAGATCGGTAGACATTTCTGAACATTTGATATAAACAAGTTTTACAAACAAATTTACCACATTAAACTACTCCATTTTGCAATTATTAAAACATGTTTCTTTTACAAATATAAAAGTCGGCATTTGCGACCTGAGATATTTTCCATTTTATTTATTTCATAGTAATAAATAAAATAAGCTACTATTAATTGCCCAAATATATTTATATCCATTTGATTAAAAAAAGAAAAAACAGAAAAAAAAAATCCATCTTCCTCTTCTATTTTCCCCTTCTCGATTTTCGATCATCACAGAAAATTTCTGAAGAAAATCCTCAAAGAAGCTGAGAAACATCAATAATCTGCATAGAGAAGAAAAGGGGTTGAAGAAAAATTCGATCTTTTGTAGGAGATGGCTCTAATGCGCCTTCTAACTCAGGTCACTTCTTGAATTTTCTTATTTTATAGTTGATTTTGTTTTTATTGTCTCTATTTGTTTCGAGGGGTTTTGTGTTTCTGTTTGCTTTTATTCGGGTTATTGTTGTTCACGAGATGTAGAGTAAAATGGATTTCAATTGAGTGGAATGGTTATGAATGATTCATATAATTGATTCGAACTTGTTTGGGATTAATATGTAATTGGTTGATGGTTTGAGTTTGAGATTGAGGTTGAGATTTCACTATATTAGGTTAGAAAAGCCCTAATTTTTGTAGTTTTATGGGTTTTTGTTTCCAAGATTGTTTTTTTTTTTCATATTTATTTGGTAACTAGAGGTAGAACAAAATGGATTCCAATAGAGTGGAATGGTTCTCAATGATTCGTATGATTGACTCGAACTTGTTTGGGATTAAGATGTAATCGATTGATGGTTTGAGTTTGAGATTTTACTATATTAGGTTAGAGAAGCCCTAATTTTTGTAGTTTTATGGGTTTCTGTTTCCAAGTTTGGATTTTGTTTCATTTTTATTTGGTTTATTGTTGTTGATTGGAGGTAGGATAAAATGGAGTCCAATAGAGTGGAATTGTTATGAATGATTCATATAATTGAGTCGAACTTGTTTGGGATTAAGACGTTATTTGATTGATGGTTTCAAATTGAAATTTCACTCTATTATGTTAGAGAAGCCCTAATTTTTGTAGTTTTATGGGATTCTATTTCAAAGATTGGATTGTTTTGATAGTCGTAGTGTTTGGACCAGCTGCTCAAACCTCGACTAATTCCATGGGTGCCTTCTATCTAGTATTTCCCACCGGCATAGCTACCGAGCAACCTTGTCCATCAAGGCTAGCGAAGATGAGAATAAACCACCTAGTGTTTTTGCCTCCAATGGGATTTAAACATGAAACCTTATGGTTCTCAACCTGCTTCATTGACCACTACGCCACACCGTTGGGTGCAAGATTGGATCGCTTTTTCTTTTTGATTAAATTATTGGAGATTTCAGAGTAATTGGCTCGTTCATAACTTGTGGTTTCTATTTTTCGTTTATTAGGGTTGTTTTAGTGTTATGCAACTGTCTTCCAAGTATGCTGTTTTCCTGTGGCGGTAGCTTTATTTCTTTTTGCTTGCTATAGTATTGCTCATGAAGCTGAAAATTTGTCTTATCTTTTTATAGTTAATTATTTTATGCCTAGTCTCATTTAGCTTATGGGTGCAATACCAGCTAGTTAGGATAAAGGCTTAGCTGTTCGTGCCAAGTCTCAAATTTGATTTGGTGTTTTTCATTTATCATTTTACTCTGGTTAGAGTCTTATAAGTTGTGCAGTGATAAGTATGAGATATAGAGAACCTCTAATTTTAGAGAATTGCTAATTTGACTTAAAAGTCGTATTATTTAATTGGAATGAAATGGACTTAAATAGAGCAAAATGGATAAAGATGATTCATCTAACCAACTCCATCTAATTTTGAATCGAGGTATAGTTGATTCATTGAATCTTATCTAGCTCAGATGGATGTGTTTTACCATTTTTTTTGTTCTAATGAGAAATACTCATATTCTGGTGAAAAAAGATATGTCTTCTCAGCTGCCCTTTTTAGATCGGTGGTATGTAATTTGGCAGTTTTCTGCATCTGAAGATGCATGTTTTAGAGAAAAAGCTCAAAATAGTCCTTTATCTTTGGCTTTAGACTCAGTCATCCCTCTTCTTTTACATGGAGCAACCTTCAAGTTTAAAATACTGGTGCTCTTCTAGTGTCCTCTCTAACTCTGTTAGTTTCTTAACGTTTGAACTCAGATCCTTTGCACGTGGGATACACGTGAGAAATATTCCCTGAAACCACCCGTATCATGCATTTTGTGGTGTATTTGGACAGAGAGATGTTTTGATGGGTTATCAACTCCTATTTCTATCCTCAAAGCTAGATGTCTTTTTTGGTTATATAGTTGGCTAAATTTAACCTCTATCAACTGTCCTGTAAATCTTTTGAACTTTGTCAGCCTTTTGGTTTAAGCCTAGCTTTTTGTTTAGTTTATAGCTGACTTTTGTCCTCTGAATTCACTCTTTTGTACAATCTGCATCTTCTTGATGCGTTTAATGAAATCATCTTACTTCTTCAAAAAAAATCCCAGACCCGTCTCTTATTTCTGAGGCAAGAATTAATGATTCACTACACTCATCCCACTAGAAATAATTTTGAAGGTCATATAATGTTACGTACCTACTTTTTAAAATGTTGACTATATTTATCTCAGCTTACTGCTGCTCTCAAAAATACTATATATGTAATCTGTAGGGTTTTATGTAAGCAAACACAAAAATATGAAGGAAAAAAAGTTAATGACCCAGGTCCTAATAGATAGGGGATGCGTTTGAGCTTTTTTCCATGTTCTATGATAGCTCTTATCTTGTTTCTCTTTTCTCATGTGTGTAATAATACCTTTTTTGTTCTACAGGTTGAAAGGCAACAATCTCAACTGAGGCAGATTAGCTCTTTGTTCAATCGAACATGTCTTTCCTCTGGACGGATCATAGGAAGTGAAGGTATGCTCTGAGATTTTGGCACTGATGGAGGAGAGTTTCTTTATTTTTGTGGTCTACATAGATATCATATCATAAGGTTGATAATATGGAACTTCTTTTCCAGGGCATTTATGCTTAACTTTTCGTGTGATATTTATTATCCTCTAAAAAGCTGAGCTGTTGTGTTCTCTAAACTGAACAATGGCCATCCCTTAAATTTTATGAAATATACTAATGACCGTACTGGCTGATAATGCAGTCACCCCTTCTCCCCCCCACCCCCACCTCCGCGAAGAAGGATTGGTTACAAAATGTTTATGCACTAATCGTCATAGGCTCATGCTGGTTAATTTAGTTTAAAGCACCTAATAATGGATGAAAGAAATTAAAAACATTAGAGTAAAAGGAGAAAAACGGAAGACCTTTTTTTATCAGTAGCTTTAAACGTAAATCCTTGTTTGTAGTGGATTCAAATTGAAGGTGCAAAAAATAAAATACATTGATTATAACATTGAAGGTCAACAGGTGAGCTAATTTATATTCACTATCAATTATTTAGGGGTACGCTATCTAGAAGACAAGGTTCAGTAAGTTGAAGAGTGAGTTAGGAGAGTGACATGAATCATGATAAATGTACCAAAGGAAGTGGAAGAAAATTATCTAGATGTTGAAATAAAATTATCAAGTCGACCTCTCTGATCTGCTTTTATTTAAAAAAAGATTTGTTAGACTTGCACATCTGTAGAAACAATTGAACATTTGATATTTTCTTGTAAATTATCTCCATTTCTGCATACCTCTGTATGCGGCCTGCCGCTAACAAAAAACTGCTTTGTATTTAAATGACAGACATGTTATCGATATAGATTAAATTTTGCTTATAGATGGTTTCATACTGTTGATGTCCCCCCTGCACTTTATTGTTTTACAAGAGAAAGTTAGAAATCAATTTACCATTTTGTGTAAATGAATTAGCAACCTCTCGAGTCAAACACAATTCTTTTTCAGTAGTATGCTTCCAATTCTTATCACTTTTTGCTATTGGTGTAATTCAGAGTATATAGATGACCCTGTGGCTATTGTAGACATTCTAGGGTCCTTATAAAGATGAAGTAGGATCTAGGGATAGTTTTCTTTTTTCTTCTTTTCTTTTCTTTATCTTTTGTTTATGCCAGACACACAATTGTGGAGGGAGGATATCATGTCAATTTTTGGATACCAGCTTTGAGCTGATGATTGATATTCAAATGTTACCTTTATCAAAAAATAAATAAATTAACATTTCAGATAATAAGTTGGTGAATCCAAATCATTTAAGCAATTTATGTTCAGTAGCAAACTTGATGGAACTGAGCTAGCAAACCTCCTAAGTTAAGTGCATTCCTTTTGGTCATATGCTTCCATGTCTTGTGAACCTTAAACACAAATGGGTTAAATATCAGCTCATAAGTAAGTGAATGCATTACCAAAAAAAAAGGTTAGTGAATGCCTGCCTCTCAGAAGCGTACTTCATGAAAATGAGCTAGCAAACCTCCAAGTTTTGTGCAATCCTTGTTGGTCATACTTCCGAGTCTTATAAACCTTAGAACCCTAGTGTGCTAACATATCAGCTTATAAGTTAATGATCCATCTTATTCGGCAGAAATACTGTCGATGCAGTATTTGTATATGAAGCTACGATTTGTAACTTCAAATTCAGAGGCAACTTCTGCCAGCGTCTGATAGAGCCCATTTTCCATCAGACATCACCAATCTGAATCTTGAGGTTGACCTTATGTTCTTTTTCCAATCTGTCCCTCTTTTACGTGCAGTTCATGGAGTTGCAAATACCAAGCAAAGGTTTCAGTCTAGTTATGTGGGAAGTTTAGCCCGCAGAGTACGTGAAAGAGAGGAAACTAGTAATGCTGCATTTCATAAAAGTGATCCAGAGGCAGTCATAAGGTCGTTTGAAAGCCAACCTTCATTGCATTCCAATCCAGCGGCAGTGTCGGAGTATGTTAAGGCACTGGTAAAGGCTGACAGACTTGATGAAAGTGAGCTTCTCCGGACTTTGCAGAGAGGTAGTAATAATCAGATGTCTCTCATTACCTTGTATTATTTGAGAATGGATTACTCTAAATATTGAACATTTAACATTAATGCTTGCTTATGAAGGTTTATTCCTTTAATTAGTCTATCATGGATACCAATGACGCTGACAAGAGCTCTTTTCAGGGATTGCTGGTTCTGCTAGGTCTCATATGGAGGAAGAGAATATAGGGGCTCTGTCAGCTCTTAGAAATGTTGGGAAATCAACAAAGGATGGTGTTCTTGGTACCCGTAATACTCCTATACATATGGTGGCCGTGGAAGGAGGTAACTTCAAAGAACAGTTGTGGCGTACATTCCGGTCTCTGGCTGTGGCCTTTCTCTTGATTTCTGGAGTTGGTGCTCTCATTGAAGATAGAGGAATCAGCAAAGGTATAAGAGGTCTGCAATTTTTGTTTGGCTTTTGAAGCTCTATTCAGAAGTATTCTACTATTGTCTTTTTCTTAATCCATTTTCTGCATCAGGACTTGGTCTAAATGAGGAAGTGCAACCAACCATGGAAACCAATACAAGATTTTCTGATGTGAAGGGTGTTGATGAAGCAAAATCTGAGCTGGAAGAAATTGTTCACTATCTCCGAGATCCTAAGGTGAGTTAATCTGAGATGTTTCTTTGTAATCACAAGCAATTCAGTGACTTCATCTGCGGTATAGAAGTCCTATATTTGATATTTGAGTCACTAATCCAGGTAAGTAAACAAAAATAACACAGTGATGAATTTTGTTCTTTGGTGTTCCACACATTATTATACTAGAAATGCAGGACTGAAGTTCATCTTTTACGACAGTGTTTTCACCAGCTCTCTTTAAACACCCATCTGAAAATATGCCAAGGATAGAAATGTGGGGAAAACACATTTTATCATTTGTTAGGAATCTAAGGTTCTTCCCTTGGGTTCTCATAAGTAGGTCCTGATCATTCAATAGATTCAGTTGTTGAACTCCGATTTGGTTAAGTGCCATAATTTTGGGTTATGCTACTATGGTACCTAAACACAGATGTAAAGCCTGAACCGTGATAGTCAAATCAGGTGAGGATCACTTATTTACATGTCCATTTTGTGAATAGTGTATTATATATGTGATTGAAAACACTGGGAAAGTCGAGCTAGAATTTTATTTTAACACGATCCTTAATCAAGCTGGTAACTCAACTGACAAGCCGTAAATGAAGTGTAATGAAAGATGAAAAGCTTTTGAAATATATAAACTACCATGTTCAAGATTTTTACGATCATCAGCAACATGTCAACAGAAATTTTATGGAACTTGATAAATCTAGAATCATGTAATAGTATGTAGTCACAGGCTCACAGCTAACAATTTGGTTATATGATACACATATTATAGGTACAGGCTTAATTCAAAATATATCACAGGGTACATATCATATATGGTAAGATTCTGCAACTTTATTTCAGCACCAAATCTATTATTTGATCTGCAAAGATTTGTTTTAACTTGCTCTACAAAATGAGTGTAATAAGCCTTTCCAGTCCTATCTAACTGATCAAGAGTGGTGATGCTTCTAATTGGTGGTGCATATTCAGTGGTGTTAGGTTTTCAGTTTGACCGGGGTTGGTGGGTGGGTGGGGTGGTGGTGGTGGTGGTGATTGCAACTGTAAAAGCGTGCTGTTGCTTAGCGTTCCTTATCTATGATTGTGGAGGCAACTTAGAGAACAACCTGGTTGTTGGTAGTACTATGAAAAGAGAAGGAAACTAATGAAGGAAGAACAAGAATGAAGCATACAAAAGGTCATACGTGGCTAAAGTTGTAGCTTTGTGCATTACAGCTTTTATTAAGAATGAATTAAAAAAACTAAGAATAAAGAATATAAGAAAACATGGTGTCTGCTTGTAAGTTTAACCCAGTATGGACTGCCATGAGCTGAGCTACACAGGAGCTTAAATGAAAGTCATTAACTGTAACTAAAATTGTTTAATTCTGTATTTTCATTAACTTTTTATAACAATTCTGTTTAAAACCAAACCCAAAAAAAATCGTGGATATTGAGGTTGCGACCTCCCTAAGCTTGAAGTAGCTACACCATTATTAATACATTCTAGTGGAATCAGCTGTTTTTTTTCAGTCTTGATCAACCGATAGATACCCTTTGGAAGTAAAAGAGGAGAAAAGGTACAAACCAGAAGGTTTTTGGTGTCTATATGTGCTTTTGCTTACTTTCCTTGTGTTAAACCAAATCTTTTTAACTGTTGCCTATAGTTTCCACTTCAGTCAAAGATACTTATCTTGGACAGTCAAGTATGTAATGTATGACACACTTATTCTGATTAGTAATGGTGGTGATATATGGCTCATATGTGTCGACGTCTTATTAGCTGCAGTATTATCAGTCAACATTAGCCCAATCTATTTAATTGCTCATTTCAGCGAACTTTTGGGTACAGCGTTTCACTCGTCTTGGGGGAAAGCTCCCAAAAGGAGTATTACTTGTTGGCCCCCCTGGAACTGGTAAGACCATGTTGGCGAGGGCCATAGCTGGAGAAGCTGGGGTTCCCTTTTTCTCATGCAGTGGCAGTGAGTTTGAAGAAATGTTTGTTGGTGTCGGAGCTCGCAGAGTGAGAGACCTTTTTGCTGCTGCGAAGAAGCGATCACCATGCATTATATTCATTGATGAGATTGATGCCATTGGAGGAAGCCGTAACCCAAAGGATCAGCAATATATGAGGATGACTTTAAATCAATTGCTTGTTGAGCTGGATGGCTTCAAACAAAATGATGGAATCATTGTGATTGCTGCCACTAATTTTGCTGAGTCACTGGATAAGGCATTGGTGAGACCTGGACGATTTGATCGCAACATTGTAGTCCCAAATCCTGATGTTGAAGGGCGGAAGCAGATTTTGGAATCTCACATGTCAAAGGTAATCTTTCTGAAACTGGGACATTTCTGGTGATGCTGCAGTTTCCAGATTATTACTGTCACAATCTATCAGTAGTGTGTCTCAGCTATATTGTGCTTGCTATAAACAGCCAGTACACTGTCCTGTTTTATTTTCGCATGTAGTGTGTTATATGATAAACCAATTGTGCATCCTATCGTCTTTCCTTAGTGTTGTGGTAATATATTTTCATTTACCCTGCACATTAATGGGTGGATCATTTAAAGTTTTTGAAGATGCAATAAATGTTGTCATCTCCAAAAGCTTCAGTGAGTGGATATCTTTTCCTGTTTCATTTTGCCTTTGACTTATTTCACTTTGTCATTGATTCATCATTTCTTATCTAGATTCTAGACGCTATTTATTTATTTTAAGTTGCTTTCTCTTTCAATTTTTAGGTCCTAGAATAAAAATGAGTCACTATGTCTCGCTGTGTTTCTTGTTTTTCTTCAAACCTGTTTTGTAAAACATTTTTCTTGAGCCGAGGTTTATCGGAAACAACCTCTCTACCCCACAGAGATAGCGGTAAGGTTTGCGTACACCCCACCCTCCCCAGACCCCACTTGTGGGATCACACTCGGTATGTTGTTATTATGTCATGCTGTGTCAAGCTTCCTTTTTTCCATGTTTGGTTTATGTAAATCCTCTCATTCTTGGACAGCTGATGCAATGTGAATATGATATCCTATAAGGGGTCTGTTTAAGATCATTGCTACTTTCTCATCCAAAGAATATCCTGTTTGGCAGATTCTGAAGGCGGATGATGTTGACCTTATGATCATTGCTCGGGGGACTCCTGGATTTTCTGGTGCAGACCTTGCAAACTTGGTGAATATCGCTGCTGTGAAGGCTGCTATGGATGGTGCCAAAGCCGTAAGCTTGGCTGATCTAGAGCATGCTAAGGACAAGATCATGATGGGAAGTGAGCGCAAATCAGCTTTTATATCCCAAGAGTCGAGAAAACTCACAGCATACCATGAAGGTGGTCATGCACTTGTAGCTATTCATACAGATGGGGCTCTTCCGGTGCACAAAGCAACTATTGTTCCACGAGGAATGGCTCTTGGTATGGTTGCTCAATTGCCTGAAAAGGACGAGACCAGCATCTCCCGTAAGCAGATGCTTGCTCGACTTGATGTTGCCATGGGTGGGCGAGTTGCTGAAGAGCTCATTTTTGGTGAAAGTGAAGTAACTACTGGTCCATCTGATGATCTCAAGCAAGCAACCAAGCTAGCCAGAACCATGGTCACCAAGTTTGGTATGAGCAAAGAAGTGGGGCTCGTTACTCACAACTATGACGATAATGGGAAGAGCATGAGCACCGAGACTAGACTTCTAATCGAGAAGGAAGTAAGAGAATTACTTGAAAGGGCTTACAACAATGCAAAAACAATTCTCACTACCCATAATAAAGAGCTTCATGCTCTTGCTAATGCATTGCTTGAGAAGGAGACACTAACCGGAGGCCAGATCAAGGCCTTACTTGCCCAGGTCAAATCTCAACAGACACAGCAGAAGCAACATCAGTCAGTATCAGTTGAAAGTACACCACAGTCCAATACAAGACCTCCCCAGAGTCCAAGTGCAGCTGCAGCTGCGGCCGCTGCTGCAGCAGCCGCTGCAGCTACTGCTGCTGCCAAAACCAAAGGCATTGCTCCAGTAGGATCTTAGCACAGAAAATCTTGGTAAACCATTTATCAGTTCAACGTGCATATAGTCGATTATCTTCGTGCAAGCCTTCCACCCTTTTGAGAACCATTGTTGAGCTGCTGTTAACGAAGGTGAAGTTGAGGTCAAAATGTTTTGTTAGCAGATTGACGGCAGTTTCATCATGTTTTATCAAGTGTATCGCTCATATTCAACTCTCGTTAGACCTCTTAATTCCCGTGTCATCGTTGTAACATAGATGGGCATCGTCTTTCCAAGTCAGATTTCAGCTTTTTTTTTCTTACTTTCCTTGCTCATCTTTATTGGATATGGAGTCCCACGGGAATAATGTATATTTTCACAGTGCAAGAACTTGGTTGTTCCATATCTGCACTCACTATACTGCTCTTCCTATATAAATGAAACTAGCAGATTATTAGCTTACTAGTGTTTCCATAATGCAATTTGACACTGTTACAATATCACCAGTTGTTTGCTTTAGTGATCATCATCCTTTTTTCACAATTTACTTGGGGTTTGTTTCTACGTGGTACAGTTTCAGCTTATCGAGGACAGGACCATAGATTGGAGAGTGTGGAGGGCATGCATTAGGATAGAATGTTTGTAGCTGGTGGTGTGTTGTCATGTTGTCCGTTCATGTTAGTAGTTGTAGTATTGTTCTTGAAGTTTCTTGTCCTTTCATTTATGTTATCATTTGTTATTTCTTGTAGCTCGAGTATTGTATGAAGATCCTTTTTTGTTTGTTTGTTTGTTTTTTTTAATAATGAAAATCCCTTTTTTTTTCTTGAATTTTAGCAAAAAAATTCATTTACAGTATGTCTTCCATTTTCAATCAAGGAGGAATAAAAGGTCTTTTGCAACATTTAACTAATAAAACAATCATCAGGAATTGGAATTTTTACTTCTGTAAAGCTTTGGTTTTATTTATAAGTTAACTAAATATTTGAACATATACATTTTTAAAAAATAATTACATACTTCTAAAGATTTGATACTAATTACTTTCTCTTTTGTAAAAAGAATGACCAAGTTTGACTTGATTTTAAGAAAATAAAGAAAACTTCTCAATTTTCTGTTTCTAAATTAAAGTTATGTCAAATAAATTAAAATGTCTTGTGACTTTTAGCACGTCACGTGAAAAATTAAAATTGAAGTATTGCTAAAAAGGAAATGAATCCTTCTTTTTAAAACAGACTTAAAAGAACTGTCATTCTTTTTTATACGCTGAGAGCAGCAGGTTACACATGTGAGGCACATGCACTAAAATTTCCAAGTAAATTCTCATACGTACCACATGTGAGGCCCATACACTAAAATTTGCAAGTTTAAAATACTCATACGTAACATATTAGTTGGTATTTTCCTTTTTATAAGCGCAAGAAATTACAAATAAGAAATAAGAAGATTATTTTTTACTAATTCACCCTTTAAAAAATTTGGAAATTTTTTAAATAAATGTGAAAATTATTTTTTACTAATTTTCAAAACGAATTAATTGCAAGAGTAATATAGAAAAAAATCAATTAATATTTTCTTGATTTAGTAAGGTGGACAATTGATATGGAGTAATTATTTTAGTAAGATGATCAATTAAAATAAAACGGAGGAAGTAGGTAGCATTATGTATCTTCCAGATAGTAACTTAAGATGAAAAAACGTCAATATTTTATTAGTCGACATAAAAATCATCATTGACTCAATTTTTGGGAAGCAATTATTTATATATTCTTATGGTAATTATGTCATATAGTAAGTATTTTGTATTATAAAAGGTTAATGAATAATTGAGCACACTTTTTAAGGTAAGACTAACTATTATTGCAAGTCTATAAATATGTCTATAGAAGTCAATTATTAATTATGGATAGAAAATTTCAAAGAAATAACTAATTGATGATATTACCAAAGTTAAAGATACTCATGCAAATAATTGTTATAAATAGTATAAGAAAAAGACAATTTTTCCCAAACAGAATTTTTTTTCTCCCTTTTATTGAATTGACTTTGATTGATAGAGGTAGAATGTCAACATCAGACATAGAATATATGAGAGTGATAAAAGAAGGAGAAGCTTCTCGCATAGTCCTATCGTATGAGTTTATTGATAAGTTAAAGAAATTGGATTGGGATAATATTTTGAAACGAGATATGATGATTTCACTTCAACATGATGAGAAGTTATTGTGTGCTTCCAAACAAACAAATCCATCTTAATTGATACCTTTTCTTGTTTTGTTTTTGTTATTCTACGTACATTATATTATATTGGAAGAAGTTGTTGTCTTTCATACAGAGGCGAATCCAGGATTTCAAGAAAACGGGTGCACCATTGCTTTAGAATTTCGTTTTTTTTTTATAAAAAAACTAGTGTTATTAGTTACTACAAAAATTGAAGTGAATTGTGGTTGGCTGAGATTGAACTCAAGACCTTGGTGTTAAAACCTGACTGTCAAACCAGTGAACCATCCAGCAACTTTAAGAACAGGTTCACAAGTGTTTATTTAATATGTTCTTTAATAATTATACAAGTAATATATCGAGTTTAGTCGGATGACCACGGGTTCGGGTGACCCAATTTTTACACATAAATTCGCCACTGTTTTCATATATTTATTGATTCATTTTCTTAAGAAATCTTATTTCAAGCTGATCTAATTGATTGATGTTGTGGTAACTCACATGGATATATATATATATTGAAACTAACACAACCATGATCAATGAATGTTGGATTGTTTTTGTTTAAGTCAAAAAGTTTATTGGAAACCACCTTTATACCTTGGAGGTAGGGAAAAAGTTTGGATACACTTTATTCTCTTTAGATCCTCCTTTGTGAGAATACACTGGATATATTATTATACTTGGGGTTGTTAGGTTTAGAAGTAAGTCAAATAAAAAATCAAGATAAATCAGGCATTATATATTGTAAGATGTGAAAAGGGGATAAGACTACAATCTACATACAATAGACCCTTGTGATTTGATCCTTACCTGGACCTTAAGCATAACAAAAGTTTAGTGCACTAGACTGCTATTTTTTGAGCAATTTTTACATATAGCAAACATAAAAATCATATTTGTATGTTATAGCTATAGGTTGCATAATTGCACTCCATATCAAATTTTATGTTTGCTATGGAGCTTTTGATTTGTATAATTCGCTAGATACATCCAATTTTATACAAATTGTTCAGTTTTGTATAAATTCATTTATACATTATAATTTGTATAATAAGATCTGTATTTATATAATTATAAGTGTATATGACGAAAGTATATGTATTTGTATTTGTATATACACTTTTCTCTCGCTTTATACAAACACAAATACAAACATATTTTATACATTTGTATACCGAATGGGTAATTGTATACCTAAAATGACTAATTGTATATCGAACCAGATGGCAAAAAAATGGAATGTTTGCTGCGAATTACAAATAAAATAAACTATGGCTATATCATTTAATTTGAATTAATAGTTTGCTATTTCATATCATTTTCCCTTTTTTATATGAGACTTGAGGGTGTCCAACACCTTTTCACCTCTTGGCAAATATATTTAGTTAGCAAGTTGATGCAAGTCATGCAAATAAAAAAAAATTGAAAATGTATTTGATAATTTCAAATTAACTGGATTAGAAGACATAATACACTAAATTTTATTCTATCTTAAAGATGATATTTTTAGTTGATGCATTCTTGATTGATTGAGACAAAAATGATTCTCCTAGTACAACTCAACTTCGTCAAGCCTATCCATATTTTTATTGACTCTTTCCAACCTAAAAAAATCCAAAAAATAAAAAATGCCAAACAAATAGGCCATTGCCAGTGAGTCATTGGGGACCCTTTGGGCACACACATCATTCACACCTTTTGGCTAAAAACAACATGGCTCCCCATATGAAGCAACAGCAAGACAATAGTTGTGCAAAGAATGGGAATAACTTGACATTGTGACCCTTGTTTTTTTTTGTGGAGCCAGAGTCGGATCTAAGATTTTAAATCAATAGTATCCGGTTATCAGTATCAATACTTGGTCACATTGCCTGTCTCAAGCCTAAGTGGAGGAGGAGGGTTGGTTACAAACTAACAATTAATTAAGTTACTTGCGCATGTTATGATCTCAAACCTGAGTAAAGGAGGAGGATTAGTTACGGTTAGGATGACAATTAGCGTAAAACTAATTGATTTTTGGATAGCGAGAATTCATATAGTTGAAGGTAGGGGTGTAAATAGGAGGGTTGACTGAATTTGGACAGATCAAGATAGACTGAGTCAATAAATGAATAGGTCATTAACCCACTCAAACATTACTTGTGTTGAGAATAACTATGTTAGAATTCCTTTGTTTATTTTCTTATAATTTATTTAATTACCTAGTATTTTTTTTTTCTCTTTACTATGACTACACATTACATATCGAACAATTAGCCTAACTTTGAAATAGACTGAATTGGACGAATCAAAATTGACAAGACTTAATAAGCATGACCCCTACCAATTTGAACAGGTGGAACAAGTCATATTTTCATGGACTGATTTTGTCACCCATAGGCAATGAATGTGCCAACATGTGCTTCAAAGGTGTACATTAGAACAGTTTATGTCAAGACAATTGTTCCTCTAAAAAGAGCCCTAATTAAATTTTCCTCAAGTCATTATCATGGGCCTTAAACTGCAACTGGCATAGAAAAATAGGTCCATTATGCATGTCTTTCTCATCTTTAAATGATCCAGACTGGCTGAAAATGAAAAGTTGATAATGAATTCATCATGTGTAGAATACATGCATTGATATATTCTATTTGTATGGTGCAAATGCAATTTATGTGTTGAAAAGTTTTGCGGCATAGCTACATAGACAGAAGGGTGGTCAGTTGAATATCCTCCGTCAAAAAATTGTGCATGTACAAAAAATTTAGGGGCAAAGATAGAAGCCCAAAATTCAAAGACGCGCTTGATCTAACTCAATCTGTTTTTTTTTGTTCAAACTGTGTATTTGTGGTAAAAATTCACTAAATATGTACTTTTAAAGTGTGGTATAGAAAGTGGCAATTGAATTTCATTTTTTACTTCGAGGATGATAAAAATGAATGACAAAAGGTTTAGAACAGTTTGATTAAGTCAAATTCGCCTAGTGAAAAGTCTATTAGAACGGATTTTACCGCTTCCTAGCAAGAGAACTTCATTTTCAAGACTTGAACTCCAGACTTCTGATTAAAGGTGTAAGAATCTTAAAAATTGCAACATATCGATGGAAAAGATAATACTAGCTAAATATTCACTACTATTATAAGGTTTTTAAACATTTATGTTTGGAAAAAAGAAAAGGAATTTTAGACCATAGGAAAACAATTATGTGATCCAATTAATATTTTTTTACACTCTTTAGCAAATACAATTGTAAGAAATGGACAGTACATACAAGAAAAACAAGAATTAAAGAAGTAAAGAATGATATAGTAATTGTACCAAATTATTTCTAGGTAAAAATTGAAAACAAAAAAAAATCATCATAACTAATTAGTATTTAGTAGTAAAGAACTCTATTCTCCTCTTTCGATGATCGAGAAATTCCTAAGGACTAGTAAATGTAACATTTCAAAATTCGATGGATAATGGACTTGTCCTTTTATCTGTTCTCTTTTTTCGCAATGTCTTCGATCATTTCCTCCACTACAATCATCTTTGGCCTATCTTTTGGAGATGAAACCAAACAAGCCATAGCCACTTTTAAAAGTGCAACCATTTCATCTTCCCTTTCTTTATACCTTGCAAGTTCAAAATCAAACACATCCCAAGTCCATTCTTTGTTCACAACACTTTGTATCCATTTTGCCAAACTTGTTTCCCCTTCACTTGTTGCAATTTTCCCAGTCAAAATCTCTAGTAAAACCACTCCAAAGCTATAAACATCACTCTTTTGAGAAAAATTTCTTGGATTTTGGTTTGTGTTTACATTGTTTTGTGTCGATAATTCCGGTGCTTTGTATCCATTGTTTGATGAAATTGGCATTTGTAAGAGCAAGTGAAGACATATATCAGAGATACAAGCATTGCCATTGCGATCAATTAGTATGTTTGATGATGTGAAATTCCCATGGCAAATCTTGGTTTTGTTGTAGCTATGTAAAAACCTAAGTCCTTTTGCTGCTCCTAATGCATATTTTAGTCTTGTTGCCCAATCCAATGGTGTTCTTCCTGGTCCACGATTGCCTGTGGAATTTTATACTATTAGATCACCTAAAAGATAACTAAAAGTTATTGATTATGATAAGTGTAACTTATTATCTGATAAACAACTTATTATAACATGTTAAATTACACTGATAGTATAACGTTACTTACTTGTAATAATGCATGTAAGTCAATAATATTTCAATCTCATATAAATGGGTATCAACAATATGAACTCTCAATAACCCTTCCATTTTATTCCTAATTAATAATCAGTTAGATTAATTTTTTGGGAAGTTCAAAGTGTTTATTGTTTAAAAAAGTACTTAATTTAGAGAGTTGAGGTGTTTCACCAAAGTTTTAGGAAAAATAGAAGTGCTTTTGGGTAGTAACAGAAGTAAAGCAGGTTTGCCCTAGAAGCACTTTTTGAAACCTTGATCAAGTATAAATTACAACAATAACAACATACTGATCAGTGACTCAACTTCAGGTTACCGTGGACATGATCAAGCCACAAATTGTTGTTCTAATATTGCAAAAGTGTATTTCAAAGCAGAAAATACTTTTTCTAATAAAAAATACAATTTAAAATAAACAGATTTTGAAAGTTTGACCAAACATACTATAAATTTCCGTTTTGGACTTAGGAATTGAGAAGTAAAGGACTGAAAAATTACCATGTAAGAGATTGTGTAGACTTCCATTGGGGAGAAAATCATAGACAAGAAGCAATTCCTCTTTTGATGAATAATAAGCTCTAAGTGGCACAACATTTGTATGTCTCAAATTACCAATTAATCTCAAAAATCCATCAACATCTTTCATTTTCTTCAACTTTTCAATTACTCTTTTAACCACAACAACATCTCCATTATCCAAAATAGCCACTTTATAACTTGTTCCAACACTCCCTTTTCCCAACATTTCAGCTGAGGCCTTCAACAAATCATCAACTTTATTGAAACCTTTACATCCTTCAAAACAAACCATTGTTGCAAATTGATCACTTGTTTTCTTGATACCATATTCAAATGAATGATACAGACTTGAACTACTCGTGTCCTGATTATTATACTTCGTATTCATCTTCCCCAATCTGTAAATTTCACTCTCTTGATTCTTCTTTCTGTAATAACAACACCATGTTATTACCAAAACCGTCATCATAACGCCAATTGCATCAAGTGTGACTATCAAGAGAAACATGTTTTCACTCAAATTCTTCTTTCTTTGATTAAGAAAGTTGAATTGTGAATTAGGAGTACTCATCACTGTTGGATTACTATCCACTGTTTCACTCGGGCAAATAGTTCGTAATGGATATCCACAAAGACGAACGTTTCCTATAAGAAAAATACATTAGTTGTTGAATTCGAAACTTCATGAAAGTAGTTTATTTTCAAAGACAAAACCGAAAAGTAGCTAGTAAACGTTATTTCAACATAGAATTATCATCATTTCTTTTAAATTTTGTAATCGTTAGCTTAGTTAGCTAAAATCCGCATTCAGAAGAAGTTTGAATGCATATTTTAGCTCACTAGCATAGGGGGGATAAAATCTAAATAGTGACCTTTTAAGGCCAATTGTGCAAATTCCCTGATATTTCACTGGTTTTGACCCGGACAAATTTTGAACGGTTTAATCAAGATCCGTCTATTAATTTGACCTGCTTCGACCTAGCCATTTTTCAATCTTGTAATTGAGAAAATAGTCATTGTGGTAACGTTTCAAATTTCACAAGTGAAACTCTACAACAATATTCTATGACCATGGTTAATTCTCAATTACACGAACTAAAAAATGACTATTTATGAACTTTATCTGTTTTGATCCGTTCAAATTTGATCCAATCCGCTCATTTCCCGCACTTTACCTGCAAAAGCTGCCACTGGAAATTTTGATAACCAATTTGGGATTTTCCCAGAAAAGTTATTCCCAGAAACATTGAATTCCTTAACTGAAGCAACAGTTTTTTTTTCATCAGCACCAAGTGATCCACTAAGAGAATTAAACTCGAGACGCAGAGTGATCAAATGCGGCAATTGATTCAACTCCTTCACCGGAATCTCACCGGAAAACTCATTAAACGACAAATCAAGTCGCCTGAGTCGCTTCAAATGGTAAATTCCCGATGGAAATTCACCGGAAAACTTGTTGTGAGAGAGGTAAACATGTTTGAGATTAGGCCAAAAATCGAATTTCGGAATCGAACTGAGAGAATTGTGATGTAAACTTAAATGACGAATTTGTGTAAGATGAATCAATGGATGAATTGATCCGGTGAGGTTTAAGTGATTGAGTACAATTTTTACGACTCTACGAGTAATTGGATGACATTTTACACCTATCCATGAAGAACAGGGGGCATTTCTAGACCATGAAGTAAGAAAATTCGACGTATCAGCTCGGGATTTGAAGGCTAAAAGAGCTGAGAAATCGTCCGAATGAGATACGGTGAAGAAGAAGACGGAGATGAAGAGAGATAAAGAGAGGATTTTAGAGAGAGAAAATTGGTTTGGAAACAGAGCTGCCATTTTTTGAGTGCTCTGTTTTTGCTCTGTTTTTTTTTTCTTTGGAGAAAGAAGAATGTAAAATAGTTGTATTGTGATGTTGACATTACCGTTACCTCTTTAATTATTTTCGTTTTTTTCTTCGTTCTGTATTACGAGGTATCATCATAAATTGTTAAGTTTTTCGTTGACAGTCAGCCTAGCACAAGTTCACGCGGGCGAAGTCGACCTGAACTTATTTGTGAGTGTCGTATAATATTTGCGAGTAATCTTGTATGTGATATGTTACGTGTTAATAGTCCATTTGACCGAGCTTCTATGAAGTGAAATGTGTTTATCTTTTTAATTTAAAGATATGCTTATTTTGGAGAGTTGTCGATTTTGGCAACCTTGTTTTTTGTAAAAAATGAGTGTTTTCGTGTAGTAGCAGAAGCTGCAAACTATAAATTATCTTGATTTTTTTTTTGAAATCTTGACCAAACACAAATTACTACTCTAATATTACTACAAGTTATTTTTGAAATGATTAGACAAACACATATTATTAATCTCCCGAACTATTTTCTCAAAAAACACTACTTCTAAAAAGTAATTCGGTCAAACTAACTACTCCCTCCGTTTCACAAAGAATGACCTGGTTTGACTTGACACGGAGTTTAAGTAAATAAAGAAGACTTTTGAATCTTGTGGTCCTAAATTAAAGTTATGTCAAATGTACAAAATTGCCCTTAATCTTGTGGTCTTAAACATGCCACGTGGAAAGCAAAAAGTAAAATGTTACCAAAAAAAGAAAGAGGTCATTCTTTTTTAAACTGACTAAAAAGGAAAGGAGGTCATTCTTTGTGAAACGGAGGGAGTATAAATTACACTTTTGGCGTAGAATTTCTCTTTTTTTTTATTTTATTTAAGTCTTTATTTTAGAAATTTCTAAAGGGGTGTATTTATGATGTTACATCATACTTGAAAAGTATTGAGTAACAAACCAAAACTAAATTATCTTAAAAGTAATCTTCTTGGTGAAGTATTAAAAAGAAAAATATGAAAGGTAATATACAAAGAAAAAAAGCAAAAAGGAAGGGAAATAGATTAAAATGAGAAAGTGGCATTAGGTGTTTCTTTTTGGTACTTAATCTTTGCTGTGAAGTGATGACTTGTGTTATTATTAACGTTTGGTGGATTAATTAATGAAAAGAAAGAAATAATTTATTTTTAGTATTTTTATGTACCAAATAATGGAAATTACAATACCATTCAATTATTTGTGCAAATTAATATTATAGTAATAATTGAACTTTCAGTTAAATATTTGTTGAGATATATAACAAATCCATAATATATGTACAATATCTTCAAACATTATCGAATTCACTTGAACTCGTAATCAACCCTCCGATACATATCACTTTATTTTGGCATTTTTAAGGCTATGTTACCGTTGCATTTAGCCCATTGGGTTAATTCATCATTGGCATTATACTCATAAGATTTAAAGCAAATGTAGTGTTTTGTGTGGTAATGTGTACTCATTACTACTATAACAATTAACTAATGAAAAAGTAAAAATAATTGTGGAATTATGTTACAAAAGACATATATAGTTTTTAATTAGTGTTTTCATATTATTTAAATCTATTGCTAGATAAATATTTTTTGGTAGTCAATCTTCTTGATAGTACGATAGTTAGCATCTAAATGTGTAAATATCGTAGTAGAAGCAGAATCAATGTTTTAAATATAACTCTATCAAACTTGTGGTATACAAAGCATAATGTGGAGGGAGACACCTACAAGTTAGTTAAATTTGGTACCTAATTGCAACCCTCACGTTTCCTAGTCATCGTCTTTTTAAAACATTAGCCCCAATTAACTCTTGACCTAGTGGTGTAGCGAGCACTTCATCAACCATTATGAACACGAGTGGCTGATAGTTGGTATCGTCAGAGAAGGAGCTAAAAGTATCGGCTTTGACGTCCTTATATTATTATTCACAAATGAATTGAGAATTTTAACTGATATTTTCAATTCCGATTTAGTTGAAGCGTCGATATTGGTAACTTTTTTCCTACTAATTGAAATGGGCCTTGACAACATGGGCCGTTTAGGCTCACCTCATTGTATTGGGCCTTTTGCTCTAGCACTAGATAAGGCCCAATGGATACTTTTGAAACCCATATCCACATGGATCATAAAAGACATGAGCCCACATATATAATGGAGCAAATTTCACATATAGTAAACATAAAAATCATATTTGTATGTTATAGCTATAGTCTGCATAATTACGCTCCATAGCAAATTTTATGTTTGCTATGGAGCTTTTGATTTGTATAATTCGCAAGATACATCCAATTTTATACAAATTGTTCAGTTTTGTATAAATTCATTTATGCATTATAATTTGTATGATAAGATATGAATTTGTATAATTTTAAGTGTATAGGACGACAATATATGTATTTGTATATACACTTTTCTCTCGCTTTATACAAATACAAACGCATTTTATACATTTTATACCGAAATGTATAAAATGGCTAATTGTATACCGAATCAGATGGCAAAAAAATACGATGTTTGTTGCGAATTACAAATAAAATAAACTATGGCTATACCATTTAATTTGAATTAATGGTTTGCTATTTCATACAATTTTCCCTATATAATGACTATAAGGATTGAATTAAGCATTTTACATGGGTTTTACTTAGGGATAAGGGTCTAAAAAATACCCAACTTTGGTCGGATTTGCTGTTGCGATACTAAACTTTCACGAGGACCTATTACCTCTCTAGGCTATTTAATACCATATTTTTTACCTCATGAATTATTTAATAGTGTATTTTAAAGGTATATATGTGCCCACGTGGACACATTACTATTTATAATTTTGCATTATTTTTTATGTCCACGTGGGCAAATATATATGTTTAAAATACGGTATTAAATAGTCTAGGAAGGTAATACGTCCTCGTGAAAGTTTAGTATCGCAACAACAAATCCGACCAAAGTTGAGGTATTTTTCAGACCCTTATCCCTTTCACTTATATACACAATAATAAAAAATAATATTGAATAAGAAAATGTATTAACTAAACTAAATTGTTCATCTTTGCAGGTTAAAATAATATCAAATTATTTTGAATTCAATTATTGTGTTAGGTATAGTAACACTCATTTCTGTCATTTAAATGAATATAATGTTGGATCTAATAAAATATCAATTACTATTGTATATACTTTTTGTATACAATTTTTTTTTTAATTATTGATTTTGAATATACATGCAACACACGTACTCTAATACTAGTAATACAAAGAAGTACTATAAAGAAACAAAATTGAAAAAACTATTATATATTTCCAACCCCTCTGTTTTTCTTTACAATTCTTGATTATTTTTTTATATAAAAAAAAACTCAAATTTTTTTTATGTTTGTTCTTCTGGCAGTTTACAAACAATTCCAAATTAAATAAAAGAAAATTATACAGAAGTAAAAAATTTGATTACATTGACTAAAGAAAAAGCAAAAACAGTAAACTCACAAAACCAAATTGAGTTGAAATCAATAAAAAAAAATTAAAAAATTGATAAGTACTCCTCCATCCTTAATTATGATCTCGAGTTTGTGCCTTGAGAATGGAGTCGACTTAGATAGAAACCTCAAAGTGACTTAAGATAGAAACCTCAAAGTGGTACCTTCTGACGTGAATTTAAATTAGTCGAGTTTTAAAACATGTACCAGACACCGTATGAAAAACCGAAAAAGTGAAGTTGTAACTAGAAAGTCCATCTCAAAATCTTGATTCTCAAATCAACCTTACATTTAGCTGTTGTAATTGAAGCCACACTTGGATTTTTCCCTTTAGGTATTGGTCCATTGATACCATCACATGTTACTCTAATCCCCACTTTGTTAGTTTTCAATTTGTCCATTTTCACAACAATTTTTGTATCCAACAAAATCCTCATTGGCATACCACTTTTTCTCTTCATATCTGATTTCAAACTTGAAATTGAATCCACATCAAGAACTTGTGACACAATTGATAATGTTGAATGTATAATTGTAACATTATTTGGTGCACTAATAAATCGTGGAAAATCCCCATTTGCTAGCTCAATTTGATTGGTTGATTATGCTTTTAATGCAATTGGATCATAAGTGTAAACGACTTTCTTGTTTTTGTTCTTGGTAGACAGAGTTACGTTGAATTTAGTAGCGAGTCTTGTAGTATCATCAGGGGATGTGGTGAGATTAAACTGCAAAATTTTGAGAGAGGATATCGAAAATGAAGGGAGTTGAGGATGATAAAGGAAGTAAAAAATTGTACCAGCAATAGCTACAAGGATAAGAATGACGATGATCATGAGAATAGTCCAACAACAACATCGACAAAAACATCTACGACAATTGCAACCACGGCCACGACGTTTGTGTCGGTAGTTCGGTCGATAAGGGATCCGATTCGGATTGTACGTCTGGCTCTTAGGGTTGTACGTTTGATTTTTTGGTGTGGGGTTCGGATTGGCGGTGGTGGGGTTTTTAGTGGTGGTGCCATTAGGCTTGGTTGCCATTTTGGTACAAAGTGGAAAATGTAGTATAGTAGGTTGATAACGATCAATAATTGAACCTGACTAATTTTGTAACGTTGATATCATGAAGGAAAAGGAAAGAACAAAATAGATGATGAAAAATATTTTTTTGAAAGAGCTTTTTAACAATTGATAAATGGATGTTGGTGGATAATAAATCATAAAACATGGTGAAGTAAAGTGTCAATGTCTTAGTTTTTAGGGTTTTTTCTTGTATTTTAGTTCAAAGTTTTTATTTTTGGTGAGAGACGTGAACTCCATAACCACAAAGGGGACATAGATACAATATAATATAGACACCTCACCAATTAAGTGAGAATATATCCTAGCTGAATTATATTTGAATTTTAGTTTTATATTATGAAACATGCACCTAAAAAAACACGATTTTCGACAGATTTTCTATCAGAAATCTCTATGTTCACGGAAAAATCACTATTTTCTAATAGTAATAATTTTAGATATTTGTTTTAGAAAACTATATTCATTTTATCTTAATTTTTTATACTATTTCTTATTAGTCCGCAGGGCGGCTCAAATACCTCAATGGCCTAATGCCAAAACTCAAATTGAGGCCTTAAATTTTAAATTTTCTTGCGAAATTTATTATAAATTAATTAATTTAGTCTTTCTTGAGACATAACATTCAAGATTTGTTGAACTTCTATTATTTTTTTCTCTAATATGGAAATTTTATATTTTCTACCAATAATATAATATATTTTTTTTAAAAAAAAAACTATAATTGTTGTTTAAGAAAACTGAGGCCTTTGTTTAGTTGTAGAGTCTCCCCATTAAATAGTCTGTTTCGAAAAAGAAAAACACTTTTATATATTCGATTGTAGTTTAACTTTAAACTTTTCTCATTTTAAATTGTACATATTTTTATTGACATGTTTTTATAATCACGAAAATATCACGATATATTTTTAAAATTACAAGTTAAATTTATTTTAATTTTCGTTACTAAATTAAACAATATCACATAAATTTAAGCAATAAAGTACTATCAAATATTTATTTCTTATATTATGCATATTAAAATTCAAACGTCATTGAATACTCATTACTAAATTCCTAACTTCGTCATTAGATAAATGAATTTTGACTTCTTTTGAAGTTCAATTTTTGTCACTAACTTCTTTATTAATATGGCACCAAAAAAATTATTGTTACAAATTTCAATTTATCTATAAAAACATTATTATTTTACTGAAAATACATGGAGCATATATTTTGCCGTCTTTGCTATATATTTATAGTTTTTTTATTCTTTTTTCTTATAGGTGATGTGCAACCCACGTTTCATGAGATCTAAGTTTGAGGTTGACACGTTGGAGTAATAATATAACAAAGTGGTCTTTGGTAAAAAGCGTTTTTTCTAGGGATGAATTTTTTTAATGTAAATTTAAATTAGTTGAATTTTTAGAGAATATAATTAACAATAAGAAATACATATGTAGATATTAAAATTTTGTGAAATTTACAAGACAAGTTTCAATTTCAGTTAATGTTCTTGGGGCTATTCTACCTTAAATCTTAGATCATGCTTATATAAAAAATAATATATTATCTTGAAGAGGTATCTTGAATATATTTCACAAATTCATATAATATTCATAAAGAAATCAAGATGTGGTCAACAACTAAATATTTCAAGAAATCTACAAAGCTCAGATCAAATAAATCTCAAGGATGTCCATATCATCTTAGTTCGAGAAAATGGTACTAATGACACTCGAATGACAGAGATCATCAAGAGAGAATAATCAAGGGAGGAACATAATTCTACTCACTTAATGTTAGAAAATAAATTACATTCTTCCCTACTTTTGAGACTAATAGCCCTCGAATCACGGACAATTTTCAAAAATAAAACCAAGGGAAGAAATTGATTGCATAGAACTTTACTAGAACTAAGTGTACTTCATATTTTGTAATTTCTTGTGAAATCAAATAAATGAAAAACTCCACTACTATTATCCTCACACTACAATATGATATCAAGTAAAGGAGCATGGATCCTGTACGGTTCAGATGGTTATTTTTAAAAAAACTATATCATCCCAATGTTTTGGGTATTTTATAATATATAATTAAAATTAGACATTTTAAAACCATCCCAATCATATCAATTTCTCTTCGAAATCGGTACGGTTTGGTTAATTTTTCATTTTTTTTTTACTTTTAAAATATCACCTCAAAATATACTATTATTAATATATTTCCTTCACAAATATGTTCTTGAAGAAACACTTTAATTCTTCACAAAAAAGACAAGAATATGTAAAACCTTGTTACCATATTGTTTGATCTTAAATATTTTATAGGAGTGTTTGGATAGGTTTTGTTGTATGGTTTGATAGAGTATCTATTACAGTATCTTTTAATTTTAAACTTAATTAAGTAAAGGCTAATTAAAGAGCAAAGACCTAAAGTCGTCTAGTTGTCAGAGACCTAAGACCTAAGTTATATTCATATTTAAAAAATGTTATAAAATATATTTATATATTAAATTTAACATATTGTTAATATTTAAAATATATTTACATACATGTAAGGTTGTTCGGTTCGGGATTTTTTTGGTTTTTTTCATAAATTAAAAAGACCATCTCAATTGCTCTGGACAGTTATACACTTAAATAAAAGTCCACGGTATTATTAAAATATAGCATAAATCGGTTCGGTTCAATTAGATTCGGTTGGTTCGGTCGATTTTTCATATTCTTTTGACACCCCTACTATCACCAAAGTAAATGGAATTTTGGACACTTAAACGCCAGTTGATGGATGCTTGTTATAGATTGAGAAGACTGGAAGTTTGTAGGAAAAATTGAATTGGGATGTTTGCTGTCAATAATCTTTCTGCATTTCCTGTATCAATAACTGATCTTTTGATTATTATGAGCTCACAGCCAGAGAATAATTGGAGGGAATTTAAGAAGTTTTATGAAATTGTAACACCTTGTTTGAATGGTTGTTACCATTGTATTGTTAGTTTAAATACAATATTTGTTTTGATTGTTATTTAAATTTTATTGTATCGTATCGTTTAGATCCACTGTAAGCTAACAATGAAAAGTCATATTTTGTGTAACAACTGATTTGGTGTGATCACGTCATTACCTTGATATTCTCTTCTCATTTCCTCCATCTTACCTTTTAATAGTAGTTATACCATTTATCCTATTTTTCTTGTTGGTTTATCATTCAAATTGCTGATGTGTAACATTATGTAACGATGAAGAACGTTAATATTGTATTCATTAAAAACAATTCAATACATTATGAATCAATACGTAACAACCATCGAAACAGAGTGTAACAGAAAAGGAAAGGAATGGTACTGTGTCAACTGTTGGAATGCCCAACGAAAAATGAAAGCATGCAGAAGTAGTTCAAGTGTTTTTTGTGATGAAAACGATGAGTTTAGTATTATTGGGGATACAAAACACATTAAGTTTATTTAATTATCCCCTTGATTGGAAAAGCAATAGCCATTAATCTTGATTGATGATTTTTAATGCTCATAAATGAATAATGACCAAAAAACATGTATAAATAGCCATATGTTGCATTCTTATGATCATCAAGAAATCACACATTGTAGAGAAGCAACATAACATTTATCATAATGCATATCATGAATAATGACTCTTCTTCTTCTACTAGTGAATGTGCACTACAAGTTGTTGATCAAAAACATCTTGCAGTGATAGAACCACAAGGCTCTAATGTTCCTGCACCGATTGTTTCATCTTTCAATGATAGAATTCGACCACTCCTCGACTGTGTTGACAAGCTTCGACATCTTAACATAATGCAAGAAGGCATCCAATTGCCTACTATTGTGGTGGTTGGTGATCAGTCTTCTGGAAAGTCTAGTGTTCTTGAATCACTTGCCGGAATCAGTCTACCTAGAGGACAAGGCATTTGCACTAGAGTGCCTCTCATCATGAGGCTCCAAAATCATAATGAGACAGAGTTACACTTGGAGTATAATGGAAAGTTAGTTCCAACTGATGAAGTTCACATTGCGGAGGCGATTGTTCTTGCAACTAATGAGATTGCTGGACATGGTAAGGGAATATCAAACATCCCTTTATCACTCATAGTGAAAAAGAATGGCGTTCCTGACTTGACTATGGTGGATTTGCCTGGAATTACTAGAGTTCCTGTTCACGGACAACCAGACGATATCTTTGAACAAATTTCAGATATTATTATGAAATATATAACACCTGAAGAAAGCATAATTTTGAATGTTTTATCAGCTACTGTTGATTTCCCTACTTGTGAGTCTATTCGGATGTCGCAGAAGGTGGACAAAACCGGGGAGAGGACTATAGCTGTTGTGACAAAAGTTGATAAAGCTCCTGAAGGGCTACTTGAAAAAGTTACATCAAATGATGTTAATATAGGACTTGGCTATGTTTGTGTTAAGAACAGAACTGGGAATAAGTCTTACGATGAAGCTCGTAGTGAGGAGGCTAGGCTTTTCCAAACTCATGCACTATTATCAAAGATTGATAAGTCAATGGTTAGTGTTCCTGTTCTGGCACATAAGTTGGTGCATATTCAAGCAAACATCATTTCCAAATGTTTGCCAGATATTGTGAGGAAGATTAACGACAAACTCACTGTTAATGTTGCTGCTCTCAACAAGTTACCACAACATTTGAGTTCTGTTGCTGAAGCATTGACAATGTTCATGCGTATTCTGAGTTCCACCAAGGAGTCTCTAAAGAAAATATTTCTTAGAGGGGAGTTTGATGAGTATGCTGAAGATCTTGAAATGCATTGCACTGCTAGATTAGCTGAGATGCTCAACGAGTACGCTGTTGAGCTACATTCAAAGAGCATTGAAAAAAAGGAAGATTTCTTGATGGATGAGATCATGTCTTTAACAGAAGCAAATGGGATCGGATTACCAAATTTCCTCCCTCGTGCTGTTTTTCTGAATGTTTTACAGAAAAAGGTCAGTGGGATTTCAGCAACTCCTGAGGTGTTCGCGGGGAAATTGTGGAACTATATAGAGACAGTTGTCATCAAAGTTTTGATGCATCATTTCTGTAACTACCAACAACTTCAGTCTTCCACTAGGTGCGCGGTGCAAAATTTGACTGCCAAGAGGAAGGATGAATCGATTAATTGGGTCCGAGAAATCATTGAGATGGAAAGGCTGACGGATTACACTTATAATCCTGAGTATGTTGGAACTTGTAGTAGGCTCATGGCTCAGCAAAAACCATTTATGGAGATTATGAATGATTCTAACAAGCGCTCGATAATAAACCTCGAGGGAATTGGAGAAGTTGATGTTGGGAGTTTGAGGAAGCATAAGGATGTTGTTCAGCAAGCTTTTGAATTGAAGATGAGGATGATTGCATACTGGAAAATCGTGTTGATGAGATTGGTCCATCATATGGCACTGTATACAATGTTTAATCTTCAAAAGATGGTTAATTATGAGATTGAGGAGGAGATTGTTAATGAACTTATGGCATCCCATGGTGGTGGCATTGAGAGAATGCTGGAAGAATCACCTTTGGTTTTGGAGAAACGCCTTAGGCTGAAAAAGAGTGTGAAGCTGCTTAAGGAGTCGAAAGATGTGGTGGCGAAAATTATGGACAGGATTGCTCTTCACATTGATGGGGAAAAGGCGTAAACGAGTGTTTGATGTTTTCAGATAGTATGTCTTGTTGTCCTTGTGGCCTTAGTTCTCTTCTTTCAACTTTTTTGGTTATCTACGTAGTTCTCTTTTATTAAGTTTGCAGTATGTCTGTCCTGTTCTAGCATCTTATCTGCCATTTACCATGTTTTAATTTCTTTTGCTGATGGTTCGAACAAAAGGTCCTAGCTTCCTATTAATGAGTTTGATTCTGCATTGGTTTCTTTTTTATGATGCTCCTTAAATTCTGCTTTCCAATTTCATTCACTAGTGGCCTTTTTGGGGTATATTTCCCGTCTTGATGGCTTAATTCTGCTTTAACTGTTTGCATTCTCTATTAAATGTAACATCTTTTAGGATATACATGCTGGACTCTTCTACGCGCTTTCCCTCATTCCACTTGTCCAGCCCTTTTTATGAACTTGTACAATGGATGCCACAAAGACAGTCAACTCTATATCAAAGAAATAAGGAAAGGGGCGACAGTTTGGCACCAGATATCAGGAGGTGTGGAAAGAGCGGAAAAACCATTAAAAACAACTATAATTCGGAATTGCATCTACTTCCAGCTATTTTCTGGTACTTTTTTTTGTATGATTTTGTATTTTTGATCTTTACTGGCATATTGTGTACATATCTAGTTTATCATTTTTGCTGTCAAGTAACATCTTGAATAGGCTATCACACGATAAAGTGGTGCACTTGAAGCATGTAGAGTTTTGATTTCTCCGTTGTTTGTATTGACTCAGTTTTATAGCTATGGAGAATTTGCTAATAGCCCTTTGTTTATGTGCTAAACAGCAGTATCACAATTAGAAATTTCTATAGTTTCTTGAGTACTACTCCCTCTGTCTATATTAAGTGAATTGTTGGGGGTATAACACACCCTTACCAACGATTTTCTTGAACTTTGAATAATGATCAAACATGTATAAATATGGATATTATGAATCGTGTGGTCATCAAGACTGGATTTATCAACCAATATCCAAGTAGACTCTACAAACTACACCTTGCTGCAAAACCACAACATTTTTTGCCATACTCACCATGATGTTCAGCAAAATGGTGAATGGATCTTCTTCTAGTGAATAACCACTACAAGTTGATGATCCAAAACATATTGCAGTAATAGAACCAAAAGTTTCTGGTGTTCATGCACCAATTATTTCATCCTTAAATGATAGAATTCGACCCCTTCTCGACTGTGTGGACAAGCTTAGGCACCTCAACATCATGCAAGAAGGTATCCAGCTGCCTACTATTATGGTTGTCGGCGATCAGTCTTTTGGGAAGTCAATTGTGATTGAATCACTTTCCGGAATTAGCCTTCCTAGAGGGAATGGCATTTGCACTAGAGTGCCTCTCATCATGAGGGTCCAAAATCACAATGAGACCAAAGTTTAATTACTTTAGCGTATACTGGAAAATCAGTTCCAACCAATGAATTTCACGTAGCAGAGGCCATTATTCTTGCAACTAATGAGATTGCTGGACATGGTAAGGGAATATCCAACATCCCTTTAACACTCATAGTGAAAAAGAATGGTGTTCCTGACTTGACTATGGTGGATTTGCCTGGAATACCTACGGTCCCGGTTCATGGAAACTCCAAAGATAATTTTGAACAAATTTCAGAAATTGTTATGAAATATTTAACACCAGAGGAAAGCATAATTGTGAATGTTTTATCAGCCACTGTTGATTTCTCTACTTGTGAATGCTTTAAGATGACCACTTTATTCTCTCCGTCCAAATTTTTGTGACACGATTGAAATTTCGAGAGTCAACTAAGTTGTTCTTTGATCGGTTATTATATGTCTTTTAAATATTTTAAATTGTTAACTATTATAATTTATAATACTTTTTATATAGTTTGATTCTAGAAAAACACATAACATGTAAGAAGCAAAGACGTTTTGAGCCACAATTGGAGAGCCTACGAGAAACATACCTGGAAGCTTTCAATAATCATTAGTGAAACTGCTATACCAATAATCCATTACCTATAAAGCAATACTTTTTTTAAACAGCCTTATATGAAAATATATAATAAGACATTCCTATTTTATAATACTAACAAACCAAATTAAACTGGTACTAAAAAAACCTATTCCTACATAAGGAATGACAAACAAATTCTAACTAGACATAATTAAATAACTACCAAATAATAAATCCTAAACTACTTAGAATTCCTACTCTTTCTTTATTTCCTATATAACATAAACTAAACTTACCATTTTTTGAAGTTGAATACGAAGTTAATTCCGGAAAGGAAAATAAACTCTGTTATTCTCACCAAAACACAGCCGGAAATATTGAATTTGTTTCCTACTTCACATATACATAGGAAAATATTGATTCTATATAAATAAAGCTGCTCTGTTTCGTTTACAATAAGTGAGAAGGGATGGCGTTTTCATGTGAAAGTGTCACGGGAATGAAGATCAGGGTGTTCAAGTGGAAGCACCAACATATGGTGAGCCATGTATACAGTCATTGTAGGAAGTTTGGGGCTTTATTACCCGAATATGGATTTTTGATTTTTCGAGTCAAAAATAATATTACTCCTATTATCCAACCTTTCGTGTTAGTAAATGCAGATACAGAATCCACATTTGTAGATCTAGTTAAAAGCATTAGCAATGCTTTGTCCCCATCTAAATTGTTCTGTTTGGACCCAACTCATTCTTTAGCCAAAACTATCTCAGCTTATTTGAGAAGCTGTTATTGTAAAACTACCTTCTGTGCCTTATCACATCCGGAAGGCATTAAGATTGTGGTGACCGTGGACGTGGACGTGGATGTGGACGTGGACATGTCCGCATACGTGGACGTGATCTCGGACTCGGACTCGGATGAGGAGGCGGAATCTTCAAGGGATATGATCTGCTTAACTAATATTAGTAATATGTACGAGATATTGTGGAATAATGTTAGTGAGAGCAGCCATGAAAATGTAGTTAATTTTTACATGTATGGAGTTCTAGAGTCTGATAATAAGAGGAGAAATTTATATCTAAATGGATTTTATTCTACGGCTGAACTATATTTGGCTCGACTTGATATAGAGTTTGATGTTGAAAATTCTGATATTCAAGACATCCTTCATTCTATGTCTAATTACTTGTTGGAGCGCGCTTTGTTTTTTTGTTCTGAAAATGTATTCGATGGGAAAAAACAAGAATTTAGGGAGCTGCTATGTGGATTGAAGATTATGACAGTGGGGGAAGTATTATTGAAGAATATTGTGCATAATTTTGAGTTGGCAGAGGACTTATGCCCTATTTGCTTTGGGAAATTTTGTGATGAATCAGTGGTGGCGGTGACAACACCGTGCTCCCATGTATTCCATAGGAGTTGCATATTCACTTGGCTATCAGAGAAGAACAATTGCCCTATCTGTAGAAAAAAAGTTGCCTTGCATGAATAGTTCTTGTTATTCTCATGGCTATATTATCTTTTTTTCTTATTTGCTACTTTTAGTTTTTATTTCATCTTAGCCCTAGGTTGCCAGCTAAGAGCTTTTTCTTATAATATTCAGGTAACACCAGCCATGTATAAACTTATGTTGAATGAAAACCTGATTTTTATTACAACATTGTTAATTACTACTTATTCCTTACTTGTACTTTGGATATTCTGTTAGAGACTCTGTATTCGTTATCATATCTATGTATTGTCATTGATAGAAAAGGCTTCTAATTAGTTAACATTACACTTTGCTATGACCTTCCTAGACAAAAATTTTACTCCTAATTCCAACATGATTTAACAAGAGAAAAAAAAAAACAAAAAAGAAGGAATAACTTGCATTTATCATAACACCACTCGTTTTAATCATTACAGGTATTACCTATCAATATCGATGTAAGAAAAGCAGATTAACACTATTAAGGTCCTGAAATGCACATGAAAATTGCTCTCATCTTTGTATGAAACATAGATGCTTCTCAGATAACGCACCTCATAATACCTGAAAGTTTTCCAGATTAGGACTAATTTTGAATGAATAAGGAATTTTATGTTTATAAATTATTAAAAGTCAAAGAGCACCTCGACATCTCCTTTGAACAAGCCAGATGATCACCGCCCTCAGAAAGAAACAAATAAACTAGTTACAACTTACAAGTGTAATCTTTGCATTAAACCCCTACATCGATCTATGAAGTTTCTTGTGTAGGCAAGGTAAAGTCAATCTACCCATCAACTCCTCTTTGTTTTGCTTAATGACCCTCTCTGTATATAAAGTTTCTCCTTTGAACAGCATCCAATTCCGAGCCCTCCATGTATGGTAGATCAGTACCCCCAAATGGCTGCAATAACCTCCTTTTGTATGGATTTCCAATGTTTCCTCCTAATTTCCATTAACACTTGTCGCACGCCCTCATGTTGTAATCTGATTCCAGCCCATTGCATCATAGCTATTTCCAATACCAACTTCAGTCCTGAGGATGTTTAAGCAGTATGAATTGAAATACACATATATCATTTAATCAGTAAATAACATCAAGAAATTATACAAACAAATTTCACTCCTCAATGTCTTCCCTATTTCTTATACTGTACTTTTTATATTGCATTTACAGTTTGCTCTAACAATTACACCTTCAGAAATTCAGATAACTTAGACATGTTCTTTTTATGTCCCAACAAATAGATATGGTGATGGCGTATACTGACATTCCCATGGATGATTGATGCATATTCTTTCTTCATATGCTTAAAAGACCATAAATCAATAAGCAATGAGAAACCAATCCAATACCTGTCGTCCAAGAATTATATAACGCACAACAACTAGCTGCAAGTCTATAACATCTAATTCTGACAGTGGAAGTTTACTTATTTCCTAAAACTTCTGATCGTTATCCGTTATTATCTTTTCTAAAATTTATATTCTCTATGGAGCATAAAAATAAAGCTATGTGTTTGATGATGAGAACGACATAATTTATATTCTGAAAAGAATATTAAATGTCATTAATATCAAAGGGATACGTCATTTGTAATGATCACACAGATTTATGTATAAACAGTTCAAAGTATAAACATAACGTTTACAGTCAACGGTAATAAAACTGTGAAACTATGTTTATTCACTTACACTTTGCTGTCAGACCACATTGAAGCACTGTCTATTCAATAGAGAAGCAGCAGAACTTTCCTATTACCACCTGAGCTAGAACGGTAACAACTTGAATATATTGTTATCAGAATCCTGACAAAGAAAAAAGTTTGCTAAGTTAATAGCCGATAATCATTAATAAAAATCCTGAATAATGCTAAAGAAAAACTTACATTTGTTTTAAATGTTAAAGGTATTCGTCATCGATCTTTATGGTGGAGATATGAGCAATTTCTGGCCAGTATTTCCCCTTGTCAAATTTTAGGAGTGGTTTGAGGAATGGACATTTGGAAATAGATAGTTCAGAGAGGGAAGGGAGCATCCCTTTTACTGGAAGGGATTTGAGATTACAGCAATCAGTGATGGTCAGCTCAGAGAGGGAGGAGGGCAGGGGTGGAAGAGATTTGAGATTAGGGCAATCATCGATGATCAGCCTAGAGAGGGAGGTGGGCAGGGGGGCAAGAGACTGGAGTTGATGGCACGAGGAAATGCCTAGACATTGAAGAGAAGGAGAGGAGTGAAGCCCTTCTTCCAGCATTGACTGAATTTGAGGTAAATTACCCTTAATACATAGAGATTGAAGAGAGGTGAGGCTTTTGAGAACTTGGCTGCTTAATGTTTTCAGATTCTCTGTTCTAAGTGTTTGAATAGAGGAAGGCAACTCCCAATTCTCACCAGCAGCAAGAATCTCTTCGTCACTGCCATCATGTACAATCACTAACACTTTGAGACAGGGGATTCTCTGTAAACGCCACTCCTTTCGGCCATTCACCAGTTTCTTGCAATTCCAGATTGAAAGGAGTTGTAAATTGAAGGTCAATACTCCTTGAGGAAAGGACTCTATTTCTGGACAATTCGACAGTTGCAGTTCCTTAAGAGATGAAAGGAGTTGTGGCAGCCGCTTCAGCTGTGTAAGGTTGTTGCAAGCGAGCTTTTCAGTGGCAGTAGGAATTAACAAACTAGTAAGGTTGTGGCAACTCCTTATAGACAAATAACATGCTCTTGAGACCAACTCAGTTATAGAATCACATTCTACCAGTAGCAAATCCCCGAGAAACATCTCACCAACTGACGCCTCCAATTTCAATTTCTGGCAATCAGATATCCATATTCTCTTCAAGGTACTGGGAAGAATACTAAAAGGTAAGGAGGTAAGAGAGTTACAATTATCAATATATAATCCCTTAATCTGCTTCATTCCCTCAAGTTGGGATGTAAACAGCTGAGCTTCATCAAAAAGAACTCCAACCTTAGGAGAACCACCAACTTCAAACCATTTTAAACTTGAAAGTTGGATGGGTGTCTCCAAATTGAGTTCGGGACATTCTGAAATGGTCAATTCTTTCAGAGAACAGAGATTTTCAGGCAACTTCCCCATCAACTTTGGACAATTTGCAATTGAAAGCTTCTCAAGTGTAGGGAACTCTCCACTTCCTAGTACGTGCCATTGCTTCCACTCTGGCAAATGTTCAAATTCAAGCTTCTCAAGAGAGTTAAAAGACATTGTGGAAGACGAACTGCCATAGAATTCTTCAGTGACCTCTGTTATTCAATGCATCTCTCTAATCGAAAGGCTTTTCAAAGAAGGAAGCTGTCCCAGTGCTGGCAATGAATCACAGTCCTTGCAATGGCTAAGAGACAATTCTACCAGCTTAAGAAACAAAGGATCAGCTAGCCAATTTGGAAATTTGGTCCCTCTATATCCAGTGATTTCGACTTCTTTTATATTTTTATGTGGGCGTAGCTCATCAAGTATGTCTCTTTCAGTTTGTGAATTGTCTACACTACTACTTTTACTCCAAGCCAAAGATAACTTGTCAACATGATTCTTCTCCCTCATCTTTGCCTTCACAGCTTCCCTTCTATCAACCACATTTTGCAACTCTACAACTGATAGAGATCCATACAAGTTATGTACTTCACCCAAATCTTCCATTCTCAAACCACCGCGACCACCTACGCGAAACTTGGCTCCCACTAACACTTGGAGGCTTTTCAACTTGCTAAGATGTAGCGGCATCTTCAAGCGACAAGTGTTGCTTATGTCAAGCTGATGCAAGTTAATCAACTTCTCCATATGCAGCGGTAGCTCCTCAAGATAACCACAAGATGACAGGAGAAGTGTCTCTAAGTTATACATTACACAAATGGAATTAGGCAACTTTTCAATCATTGTCATAGAAAGGTCCAAAAATCTGAGGAGCTTTAATTTGATAAACAATTCATTTGGCAACTCCTTAATCCTGTAATGAGACAATGATAGTACCCTCAAGGATCTTAGTCTTGGCAGTATGTTAAGTTTCACCCTCTTGCTTAGAGGGTAATAATAATAATCATTGAGATCAATACATGTCGGAAGCAATGTCCTCAACTGCTCCAATTTGTAGAGGGGAGTCAATTTCTCAAACTCACCATCATTTCCCATTGAATAAGATAAGTGCCGACTTTTTTCCAACATATGAGATCCTTGGCTCTCTTCCAACCTGATACAAAGTTTTGAAGATGCAATTTGGGCTAAATCGTTGACAAGGTCATGCATTAAGAATGTCTCTATGTTCCCTTCCGAAGGATTTGGGACCCTTTCGAATAATGATCTTGACCTCAACTCGAGAAAGTATTGGCTGCCTGAATCTTCAATTATTTCATCTTCCTGTGGTACGAGACCATTGGCAATCCACAGATGAATAACTTGTTCTTTCCTAAATGGATAATCTTTAGGAAATATTGCACAAAAGGAAAAACATCTCTTTAAATGTGCGGGAAGATCATTGTAGCTCAACATCAATGCTGGTAGTATGTCATTGTGTGGCAGATCCCATATTTCACTTCTCAAAATACGTTTCCAGCTATCGACCTCTGATTTGGAGCGTAACATGCCAGCAAGAGTCTTCAGAGCTAAGGGCAGTCCTTTGCACTTAGCTGCAATTTGTTTTCCGACCTCTTCAAGTTCCAGATGTCCCATAGGATCCATGTTTTCAAATGCATGTCTTTTAAATAAAGACCAAGAGGCTTCAGTAGACAAATTGTCCATGCTAATTTGCTCATTTCCCATCATCAAGGCAACACTCACTTTACGTGTCGTCACAATGATCTTACTTCCTATATCTCCTTGTACAAAAACATTTCTCAAGTCATCCCACTCGTTGTAGTTGTCATTCCACACATCATCCAGAACAATAAGAAACTTCTTTCCCTTTAAGCTTTCCTTCAATTTGACTTGTAGCTGATTAAGATTGTCATCAACCTTTAAGTCGAATGAGCCAATTTCTTGAAGTAACCCTTTTGTTATTCTGAAAGCATCATATGGCTCAGAAACACAAAACCAGGCTTTCAAACCAAAATGGTTCTTCACCCTCTCATTATTGTAAACCGCTTTAGCAAGCGTTGTCTTACCCAAGCCGCCCATTCCTACAATAGGAACTACAGTCAGAATTTTACCATTCGCATCTCCAGACAATAAACGGTTAATCAAATCCTCTACTTCATTCTGCCTTCCAAAGATATCAGAATCATCAACCAAAGAAGTTGAAGGTGTTCTAGTTTCTTGTTTAGTCGAACCAAAATGCTCCTTTAAGCCAAGGTCACCAATCTGCTCTTGCAAATCCTTCAATGTTTCAATAGTATCTTCCAACTTCTCCTTTATGTTAAGACAAAAACCATCACTCAAGCACAGGTTGAGATCACTTACTTGCTGGTTGCTTGTTTCTGCAAGATTTTGATGCTGACCTTCCACCTTAAGCCTCAAAGCTTCATAATTGACTTCTTCTATTAAGTTTTCAGCAGAGTCCACAGCATCTCGAAGCTCATTAAGCCACTCGCTTACAGTTGGATTTGATGCTTGCTTATTCACTGCATCACTTAGCACAATCTGAAGACCACACAAAGTCATTTTCAGCTTCTTTAAGAGCCGAACATGATGCTTTTGCTTCTGAAACATGTTGAGAAGATCACCCTGAGGAGCAAGCCTATCAAAGAGAACATTCAAAGCTGAAGAGAGAAATGCTCCACCAACTACCTCCATTTCTGAAATCTGCAAGCAAAACAAGGAACCACAAAATGATTTTAAGAATTTTGAGAAAATAAATGTTTCTCTCTTAAATTACTAACAACTTTATTTTACCTGTTGAATGCTAAGAGTGATATGTAATCAAGAATGATAGTTCTCTCTCTCTCTCTCTCTCTCTCTATTTTGCTAGTGATCTTAATTGTAATTGATACAGCTATGTTTTATCTACAGTCTACAGCTTCCAGCCATAGAAAAAGAAGTGGCAAAACTATCCTTTTTCCCAAAAACAAAATAATGGAGTCTGGTTTCTCAATTCAATAATTGAAGCAAGAGAGGAAGGGGGGCCTCACCCCAGGTGTGGGACTCAAAAATAAAAGAGCTTTAAATGATAAATTTCAACACAGCCCATTATAGTGCTAAAAGGGACCCTACCATATCATGAATATGTTTACTCTACATTCTTGAAAAGTTCTTGTTTTTTCAAAAAAAGAAATCATTCTTGAAAATGTTATTGCTGAATTTTGAATTTAACAAAACTGGATTCCTTGTTTGAATGATACTCTACTTTCTAAATTTTATTGGAGATAAAAGATAAAGTTAAGTGAAGATATTGCTGGAGAGAACATGTTCTTTGCAACTGTAGGTCATTCATTACAACGTTTGTCTTGTTTTGTATAGATGGCAGTCGTAGAAAAGAAAAGTTGAAGTGGATATCTCCTCAAGATGTAAGCTGAATATATTCAAAATACCAAAATTTCCCTAACTAACAATAATTTAAAGAGGGATGGTGAAATTTCACATATCTTTTCATTTTCTATATCCTAGTGAAAAATTAACATATTCTGATCTCATTACATTGGAAGACAGCATTGAATTTGGCTGGAATGCTACCGACTTGCTTATGAATAGCAGTAAACATGGCTCTTAGTTAAACAGCTCAGTTGTTTTGAGGGAAACAAAAGCATTAATTATACTGGAAGTGTGTATCTGTAACTAGAAGTTCACACCATCTCTAGAAGAAGTTCAAGTGTTTTTCTGATGCATTAACTGTAACTAGAAGGATGAGATCAGTATTTTTTGGGATAAAAAACCATTAAGTCCCCATGCTATTCTTTTCACACTAATCTGCAGAAGTTCACATAAATGATCAAGTATCATGTATGTATAAATAGGGATACTTTGAGTTCATGCGGTCATCAAGAGTTAGATTTAATAGATACTAAACCTTCCCAGCAATGACATCCCAACAAGTAAGCAATGACTCTTCTTCCAGTGATCCAAAACATCTTGGAGGGGTAGAACCACAAGGCTCTGTAGTCCATGCACCAATTGTTTTATCGTTCAATGATATGATTCGACCGCTCCTTGATTGTGTGGACAAGCTTAGGCAACTCAATAGTATGCAGGAAGACATTAAGCTGCCTAGCATCTTCAAGCTTGGACACCTCAACATCATGCAGGATGGCATTCAGCTGCCTGCCATTGTGGTGATTGGTGATCAGTCTTCGGGGAAGTCCAGTGTGCTTGAGTCACTTGCCGGAATTAGTCTTCCTAGAGGGGAAGGCATTTGCACTAGAGTGCCTCTCATCATGAAGCTCCAAAATCATAGTGAGACAAAGGTTTACTTGGAGTACAATGGAAAATCAGTTCCAATCGATGAATTTCACGTAGCAGAGGCCATTATTCTTGCAACTAATGAGATTGCTGGACATGATAAGGGAATAACCAATATCCCTTTAACACTCATAGTGAAAAAGAATGGTGTTCCTGACTTGACTATGGTGGATTTGCCTGGAATACCTACGGTCCCGGTTCATGGAAAATCAACAGATACTTTTGAACAAATTTCAGAAATTGTTATGAAATATATAACACCAGAGGAAAGCATAATTGTGAATGTTTTATCAGCCACTGTTGATTTCCCTGCTTGTGAATGCTTTAAGATGTCCAAAAAGGTGGACAAAACTGGGGAAAGGACTCTAGTAGTTGTGACAAAGGTAGATAGAGCTCCTGAAGGGCTGCTTGAGAAAGTTACTACAAATGACATGAATGTTGGACTTGGCTATGTTTGTGTTAAGATTCGTATCGCGAACGAGTCTTATGAAGAAGCTCTTAGTGAGGAAGCAAGGCTTTTTGAAACTCATGCACTGTTATCCAAGATGGACAAGTCCATGGTTAGCATTCCTGTTCTGGCACATAAGTTGGTGCAAATTCAAGCAAACATCATTTCCAAGTGCTTTCTGGATATTGAGAAGAAGATCAACGACAAACTCGCAGTAAATGTTGCTGCTCTCAACGGTTGCCACAGCATTCAGGTTCTGTTGCTTAAGCTTTGGCTACATTCATGCGCATTCAGAGTTTGGCTATTGAGTCTCTGAAGAAAAATTTTCTTGGAGTAGAGTTTGATGAGTACACTGAAGATTTTGATAAGCAATGTGCTGCTAAATGGTCTGAGTTGATTGATCTTGAACTCAAACAATACTCTGCTGAGCTACGTTCAAAGTATCCTGATGAGAAGGAAGACAACTTGTTCGTTGAGCTCATGTTTTTAAATGAAGCACAAAGGATTGGATTTCCCGATTTCCTGGATGTTTTGCAGAAGAATGTCAGGGACATTTCTGCCACTACAGAGGAGTTTGTTGGAAAATTGTGGAACTATATAGAGGGAGTTGTCATCGAAGTTTTGATGCATCATTCTGGTAGTTGCCCAAAACTTCAGTATTTCATTAAGAGGGCAGTGCAAAATTTGATTGCCAACAAGAAGGATAAATCGGTCAATGGGATACGAGAAATCATTGGGATGGGTAGGCTGACTGACCTCACTAGTAGTACTGAATATGTTGCTACTTATAGCAGTCTCATGGGTCAAAAAAAGAAATTTATGAAGTTCTGCAAATATTCCAAAGGGGGGACGAAAATAAACATCAAAGGATTTGGAGTAATTGATGTTTTTTTTTGAGGTGACAGCCTAAAGATGTTGTGCAGCAAGCTTTTGAATTGAAGATGACTATGGCTGCATACTGGAAAATTGTGTTCAGTCCTCAAAAGTTGGGTAACCATGAGATCAAGGTGGAAATTGTTAATGATCGAATGGCAACTTTGCATGTGAGGTTCTTTGCATATTGGCAATTTGCTTTCGGTCTTGAAAAGTTTGTTAATGAGATTAAGGATGAGGTTCTTGGTGATCTAATAGCATCCCATGGTGGTGGATCTGAGAGTTCCCTGCAAGAATCATTGGTTGCTGAGATGTGCTTTAGGCTCAAAAGGAGTGTGAAGTTGCTTGAAGAGTTAAAAGAGATGGTGGCGAAGATTATGGAGTACAGTCTTGGTTCATCATATTAGTTCAGAACAGGCTTAGACTACTGTTTCATGATTTGCCCTGGATCTCTCCTTGTCATTAAGACCTTGTTTTTCTTCTTTCATTGCGTTTATCTATCTACCTAGTACTCTTTATCGAATTTACAGCTACAATGGAAGTCTTTATGTTAATGATTTTGATTCTGCATTTCTGTTTCGTGTTTCGTTTATCACTTTTTTTGGCTGTGTTTTACGGTTTGAGTGGTCAGTATTCAGCTTCAAAAAATTGGTGTAGATGCAGTTGTCATGTGTATTATTTGTTACAGTTATTACTTGACTGCCTAGACCATTCTTCTGTGACAAGATCCCTGTTTCATGTCAGTAGGAAGTTACTACTTGTACCGTTTGAGATAACAGTGATATATAGGGTCAACTTCCGTGCACCTCAACTATTTCATGGAATACCTACTACCTCTCACTAGTATTTCACTTTGTAACTCTGACATCAAGGCTTAAGCTAGTAGTAGGGATTTGAACCCTATCTCTAAGGTTTACACACACTTCATTGACCACTAGCTCACTGCCTTGGATTCTCACACTGCTAGTATAGAAAAAACAGTAGTCTGGTGCACTAAGCTCCCACTATGCACATGGTTTAGGGAAGGACCGGACCACAAGGGTCTATTATACAGAGTCTTACCCTGCATTTTTGTAAGAGGTTGTTTCCACAACTTGAACTGTGACCTCCTGGTCTTACACGACAACAACTTTACCAATTACGTAAGATTCTCCTTCTCACACTGCTAGTATAAATAACTCAAACTTGAACTGCATGGCAACAAGATGTGTATTTCATGGGGGGGAGGGGGGTGTTGGGACCGCACGTACCACCACCCTAACTCCACATTAGTATGATATTGTCCGCTTTGGGTCAAGCCCTCACGGATTTGTTTTTGGGCACATCCCAAAAGGCCTCATACTAATGGAGTTGGGTGAGCACTTATATATTGGTACATTTCTTCTTCTCCATCCGATGTGGGATAGGTTTGTTACCCAACAATCCTCCCCTCAAACCAAGACCACACAATTCGTAACCTCCCCTTCAACTAGGTCACACCATCTGATCTGCCAAATCATTTTGCACCGCCATTATCACACAACGGGACACGCCGCCTGGACCACCACTTTGCCAGGAAGACTTTCGACACAAGGCACCCCTGCAGATCACTGGTCTTGTTGTCACATCATGAACTTCTCACAAAACGCAGTCCATTACTCCGACACACCCGAACATGGGCTCTGATACCACATGTTGGGACCGCACGTACCACCACCCTAACTCCACATTAGTATGGTATTGTCCGCTTTGGGTCAAGCCCTCACGGATTTGTTTTTGGGCACATCCCAAAAGGCCTCATACTAATGGAGTTGGGTGTGCACTTATATATTGGTACATTTCTTCTTCTCCATCCGATGTGGGATAGGTTTGTTACCCAACAGGGGGGAGGGGGGGGGGGGAATAGGGTTTACAGTATTTCTTCTGCAAGCAAAAATAAAAACCCAAGATTGAAGAGCATTTCGTCCATAAGGCAAAAGCAGAATAGATGCAGACATGCAGTATGCAATACGAAGCAATGAGCCTTTCTATCACCACAATATCTCAGGAAAAAACAATAGAATTAGACTGATTGTGTCACCCAAAAGAGTACATTATACACCCAATAAGTTAGAAATGACAACCGAGAGAGATGCCATGAAAATTGGGTTGACTGATTATTAGTTCTAGTTATTCCCGGAAGAATATAGAGTTTCTGGCGATCAGAAACATCTCCACTGATGATCTAGCCCCTTCATCAAAACAAAAGTCCAAAATGACAAAGCTGAATTCAGGAAATTCAGATGTCTTTTACCAATGTTTTCTCCGCAGTTCTACCTCATGCTCCGTATTTTGGAGCCTTCCAAAGCTTGAATGCCACTTCATGTAGAAATCTATCTGTTGGAATCACAAGGTTTGCGCCATGTTGGTTAAAAGATGAGAGCGCAAAATATTAGTAGGATCATAAATATCCATGTTAGCAGACAACAACTCTAGTGACAACAGTAAATTTCGAAGGTATTTTACGTAAGAGAAACACAAGGATGGAGATCAAGCCCAAAATCAAGGATACTACGAGTAACTAAAATGTCAGAACAGAATTGATAATGGCGCTCAAATTATTTGAAGATGATGCAAGCTCTGCAAATTGTAAAAGACATGCAGAAAGGTTCTTGAATTTCTGCCGGCTATTCTACACGACTTGATAAATTAGGAGATTTTCTAAGTGTTAAAAATGCCTAGTGCATTTAAAAGGAACACAAGTGTAGAAGAGCATGAATCATTCTCCTTAGTTGTGTCAGCATATTTCTGAGCAGTGAAAGGAATCTGTTTGAATACCTCTTTGAAATCCTCGTATGAATATGCTTCTGCCATATCCTTCCGAGTGACAGCATTCTGCCACTGGGCCACTAATATGGGGCAATGCTGCCTGTTAACGAATACATCAGACGACAGTATGCATGGATGATATAGAATGGAAGTGGAAAAATTGCACTTACCTAACATTTGGTCGTGGTTTTCCTTCTTTGATTGTATAACTTTGACGAGGGAAAATAAGAGAGAGTTTAGAATTATTCTCTTGTCTACTGTCAGCAATAGAAAACGTGGAATCATCAGACTCATGAACAGCACCATAGCTCAACAAAACTGACATGTGCAACCTAGAACCTACTTCCGTTCCAGGATGTGCCATTTGCACCAAATTACCAACCAATCGATTGACAAGATCCAAGTCTTTGAGGCAATTTGTCGTTTGACCAGCTCCAACGTGAAGAATAACCAAATCAAATTGGCTAGACTCTAAGGTCTTCCCTTCTTGAAACCCCAGCAACTTGAACAATTCGGAGGCTAAGGCAGATGAATCGACCTGGTTATTAATGTTACTAATTACCTCATTGAGCTCTAAGACGGTGAAGCCAAGCTTATTGCAGAAACTCTTCAGTCTTAAATTTTCAGTGATGACAGCAGCTTTCATCCCCATAAACCTGAACGAGAACTTTTTAAAAAAGTGCCTTCTCAACAATGTAAATAATATCATATTGATGGATGTTCAACATGTAAAACTGGAGTAGTCTTACCTCTCTGATATGGTTGCTGCTACATGCTTCTCCTGAGATTGAGCTTCAGAAGATTCTTCCCCATTCTTAAGAACAGAGTAAGTATTTTAGCATAATCTATGTTAATTAAGCTAAGAAAGAAATGAATGTCTTTAGCAATTACTATAAACAGTGTAATCGCATCTCACCAGGGCAAGATAAGCTTCACTTGCATCCACTAGCTCAGCAAATTCTCTGACAATTCTTGCATCCTCAGTCTCTGCAATCTAATCCCCATATAAATTCCAAAATGACGGATAACAACAACATACCGAGTGTAATCTCACAAGTGGGGCCTGGGGAGGGTGGTGTGTTCGTAGGAGGCTGTTTTCGATAGACTCTCAGCTCAAATAAAGCATATCAAAAGATAAGTATGAAAAACAAATACAGTAGCGAAGAAGTCATGGTGAAAACAATGAAGAAAAGAACAATAGCAACAACAAACAATACGATAACTGAAGCCAAAATGACAAATAAGAGTACAAATGTAATTAGACTCCCAGCATGAACTGTAAAGTAATAACAATCTGTGTACTGTCCATGAAAACTATTTTTTAAAATTTAGAAACTCACCATGCTTTCTTATGAATAAAAGTACTCATCCACCCTAACACTAACCACCTGTAGGCATAGCATAACAAGAAAAATCATAGGCACCAGGCTATAGAGTTGAAATAATGGGATGGTGAACGTAGACACGATTTACAGAAGCTACTAGAAGAGAAGAAAGAAGAACTCCATTTATGAGCTCAAAAGGCTAACTTGTACAATTACATGAACATGTATTTATAGTTGTTTATGTAACTAACTATTGAAAGAATTAGTTATAACAACTTTAAGAGAAAAGACTATACTACCCTTAATCATCCTAACCACCTCTTAACTACTTAACAACCAACTATTTTGATGAAGTCTCATTACTCCCCTTCAAGCTAGGAGGAGCAAAAATGTTCAACACTCCTAGCTTGGATAACAAATACTCATGTTGACTTCTGGACAGCCCCTTTGTCAAAATATCTGCTGGTTGTTCTTTTGTTGGGATATAATTCACTTTGATTGAACCTTGTTGTATCCTTTCCCTTATGAAGTGACAGTCAATTTCAATATGTTTTGTCCTCTCATGATAGACTGGATTTGCAGCTATTTGTATTGCTGCTTTACTGTCACTGTATACTTGTATTGGCAACTGCACTTCAACTCCTACTTCCTTTAACATCCCAAGTAACTGTAATGACCCGAAAGGTCATTTTGGTAATTTTTCGTGGAAATGACTATTTTGCCCTTTCGGTAGTTGCCCCGAGTCCCATGTTTTGTGGTTGTAAAGTTGGTTTGAGGAAAAGTTGGTAAAAAGTTGAGTTTTTGAGAAGTTGAGTTTTTATGAGTTAAAGTTGGTTAAAAAAATTGCTTTGGCGAGTCATTTGGAGTTTCGGGACTCGAATCGGATTTCCGTCGATTCCGGCAGTTCTAGAATGTCGAAACGGGTCTGTGTTAAGTTACGGAGTCGAATTTGGAGTTGAAACGAAGAATTGAGGTCCTAAGTTGCTAAAGTTGTGAAATTTTGATAAAGAGTTGACTTTGGTTAACATATGAGGTTCCGAGACTCAGATTGAAATTCCGAGAGTACCGTTGGTTTCGGGAGGCGATTCTAAGTCTAGAATGAGTCTTGGTTGAATTTTTAGACGCTCCGTTTGAGTTTCGAATTTTTTTGGCGTTAAACTAGTTTCTTGGCATCTTATTGAATTTCGGGTCAAGGAGTCCTCGAATTCAAATTCCGACGGTTCCATTGAGTCCGGAACGTCGAATTTAGTGGGGGTACATATTTAGTTTGTGTGCACGAGATTCCGAACGAATCCCGAGGGTCCAACGGAGACTTAAACTTTGGTGTTATTGTTGTGTTTCAGCTGCAATAGCAGTCCTTTTTAAGTCAAAAAACAGTAGCCATTTTCCCCCAACTTGAAAAATACCCATTTCTCCATTTTTAGACTTTGGGAGCTCGAAAATAGGTGATTTCAAGTGGGTTTTCGCAAGGAATTCATTGGGTAAGTTATTTCCAACTTGTATCTTTGATTTCCATCGATTATTTATGGATTTTAACATCAAAATTTGAGATCTCAACTGTAAAATTTGGAGGTTTTTGCCTAATCCGAATTTAATAAAAAATTTGAGTTTGTGAACTCATTTCAACTCCTTTTTCGAAACGGTTTTCACTATTGGATTCTAAATTTCTTGGGGAACATTTTTCACTAAAAATTTCCAGATTTCGAGAATATTTTCCGGAACGAGATTATTTTTGACCATTTTACCCTTTTCTCCAAATTTCACGATATTGGTGTTGTTAGATTCGTATTGATTGTGAGATTCCATTTATGAATAGATTGTGGTGATTTGGAGCGTGCTCGGAAGGGTAAAACTCAAATTTGAGTTACTAGTTGAAGTGTTTTGAGGCAAGTGACTTCTAAACTTTGTTAAACTCTTAGACTACACATGACTACTTTCCTAATTGTGTTGGGGAGTAATGGGGATTGAGGATGAGTTTTATTTGTTGATTGAAATTGTTGTAATTGAAAGATGGGGAATAAAACGAGCTAAATGTGTTATATGTGACTTGAATTTGTTGAATAAGTCATGTGATAACTGATATTGAGGGGATAGAAGAGCATGAGTAGGCTATGATGTGGTCGTGATATGGTTGTGATTGAGACAGACGATGTGTAATACTATGATGTGGTCGTGATATGGTTGTGATTGAGACAGATGATGTGTAATACTATGATGTGATCGTGATATGGTTGTGATTGAGACAGATGATGTGTAATGCTATAATGTGATCGTGATATGATTGTGATTGATGACATGTGCATATTCATTATTCATCCCATGTGTGAACTATCTGTTGCATGAGTTCTGAGACACTGATATGAGGATGGATGGATATGAGACACAGTTGAGACTAGCTCCGGCTAGAGATATATGAGATGGACTAGCTCCGGCTAGCGATTTGGATGCCGATGGGATCTGGTTCCGGCGGTGATACATGGTCCATGTGTGGCCCCCATGGGTTCTGATTTGAGTATTCAGCGCGGTCTGATTACGTCAACAGATGTGTATCTTAGGACAGACATGCATCACGACTACATGACATCATTATTGCATTTGCATCGCATTTGACTTCATCTTTGTCTGTGGTGTGTGGATTTTTCCTATTTGCCCCTCTTCATGTGATATATGATCTATTTGCTCTTACATGAGGATATGAGGTTGATGTTGTGACACTGTTGGATATATCTGTTGATTATGAATTGTGTAGTATAGGTTGTTGGTTCGCTGTTAGAATGAAGTTTCGGTGGTTCGGTTGGGATTGAAAGGAGTTGTTTTGTAGCTGCTAGTTTAGCTTAGTTTAGTGTTACTTGCGAGTACCTGTTGCTTTTGGTACTCACCCTTGCTTCTACACAGTTGTGTAGGTTGACAGCTCTATCAGATCCGGCTTATTACTCATCTTCATATTAGAGCTTCCAGACTTACTTGAGAGGTAGCGGTTCATTCCAGACGTGCCCTCAAGTTATCTATATTTACTGTTCTGTTCTATTCTAGAACTTTACTATGAGACTTGTATATTTTATTCAGATTCTGTATTAGAGGTTTGTACATGTGAACCAATTCTGGGGTTATGTTGAGTTTATTTAAAAACTTTCGCTTATCTTTCTATCTTATTCTTGTTTTATAAATTCTGTATCGTCGGGTTTTGGGGTGTTAGGCTGACGTGTCCGGTGGGGTTTGGGCACGTGCCATCACATCTGGTTTTGGGGTGTGACAGTAACCATACTAATTCTGATACAGTCGATGCAAGACTTTTGTACTCAGCTTCAGCTGAACTTTTGGAGACTGTGGTTTGCTTCTTTGCTTTCCATGACACTAAAGAGTTGCCTATCTTGATCATGTAGCCTGTAACAGATCTCCTGGTAAGTGGACAAGAGGCCCAGTCTGCATCACAACATGCAGTAACCAATTCATTTGAAGAACTAGTTAATAGCAGACCCTGTCCAGGCTGTTTCTTGAGATATCTCACCACCCTTAAAGCTGCATCCATATGTGACTTCTTTGGCTGCTGTAGGAACTGACTTAGAGTCTGAGTGCTAAATGATATATCTGGTCTTGTCATATTAAGATACAACAATTTCCCAATTAGCTTTTGATATGATGTTGGATCCACCAGCTGATCTTCAGAATTCTTCTTGTCCCTTATTTGCTCATCATACTGTTTTGATGTTAACTTGATATTAACATCAATAGGAGTTGCTGCAGGCTTTGCTGCTGACATTCCTACTTCAGCTATAAGCTCCAAGATATACTTTCTTTGATGCATAAGTATGCCTTGTTCTGTCCTAGTGAACTCAATACCTAGAAAATACTTTAGTTCACCTAGGTCCTTCATTTTGAAACACTTCTGTAAGGCTTGCTTTGTCTCTTCAATCAATTTCAGACTGCTTCCAGTAACCAACATATCATCTACATACACAAGTACAATGACTATACTAGCCTCTGAATCTCGAATAAACAAAGAATAGTCATACTGACTCTGTCTGAATTTGAGAGCATGAAGAGCTTCAGTCAGCTTGTGATTCCATTGTCTTGGTGCTTGTTTGAGACCATATAGGGACTTAGTCAGTCTACAAACCTTCTCCCCTTGACTGACAAAACCTTGAGGGAGCTGCATATAAATTTCATCCTCTAAATCGCCATGAAGAAAAGCATTAAAGACATCCATCTGATGAACATGCCATTTTCGAGATGCTGCAAGAGAGACTATAGATCTCACAGTGACCATCTTAACCACAGGGGAGAAAGTCTCCTTGTAATCTATTACTTTTTGTTGACTGTAGCCTTTAGCCACCAGCCTTGCCTTAAACCTCTCAATTTCACCAGTAGCCTTATACTTAATCTTATACACCCATCTGCAACCTATAGGTTTCTTTCCTTGGGGAAGATCAGTAACCACCCATGTATTGTTGCTTTCTAATGCCTGAATTTCCAACTGCATAGCATCTATCCACCTTTGTTCTGTCACAGCTTCAGAATATGTACTAGGTTCCTTCAGTGAGGAAGAAGCAGCAATATAACACTGATAAGAGGAGGAGAGATGGTTATAGCTCACATAATTTCCCATAGGATACTTCACTGCCTTTTGGGTAACAAAATCAGTCAGCCAAGCAGGAGATTGCTTAGTTTTAGTGGACCTTCTGATCTCAGGTGATACAACAACCAGTTGACCCTCTTGACTAGAATCCATAAGAGTGTCATTACCAAAAGAAGAACTACCTGATCTTGGTTCTGCTGAAGGATCACAAACTGCAGTCAAGTTATCAGCTGAATTCTCAGGCATATGCTGGATAGGTTCTGGATCTCCAAATTGTTCAAGCTCCTGATTTGCAAGGTCAGGTTCAGGACTTTCATGCTCAGGATTATAAGATACATAAGCTGGCTGAGACAACTCTTGAAAATTGACAGCTGAACTGTCTTGGAATATATCTGTGAATAGCTGGTATCTTCCAGAATGCTTATCAGATGCAAAGGGAAACATGTCCTCTCTAAACATAACATCTCTGCTTACAAAAAAAACTTTGGTGGTAAGATCCAGAAGAATGTACCCTTTTTGTGTTGCTGAATACCCCATATGAATAGCAGACCTGGCTCTAGGCATTAGTTTATCATGTTCAGTAAGACTTTTGGCAAAGCATAAACAACCAATAGTCTTAAAATGAGACAGTAATGGTTTGCTACCATATAATCTCTCATAGGGAGTTTGAAAGTCAAGTACACTGCTAGGAAGTCTATTGATAATGTAGGCTGCTGCTAATACACAATGCCCCCAGTACTTGATAGGAATCTTTGCTTGAAATCTGATTGCTCTTGTAACTTCAAGGAGATGCCTGTGTTTTCTTTCAGCCACCCCATTCTGTTGGGGTGTATATGGACAAGATCTCTGATGTATAATACCTAACCTTTGAAACATGCTTGTACAAGTAGAGTTGACAAACTCAGTGCCATTATTAGACCTAATTATCTTAACAGTCTTGGCAAATTGATTATGAACATATTGTACAAACAATTGTAAGGAAGCACAAACATCATATTTATGTTTAAGAAGAAACAAACAAGTCATTCTTGAGAAGTCATCCACTATAGTAAGAAAATACTTGTTTCCATCAAACGTAGCTGTATTATACGGACCCCAAAGGTCTACATGAATCAACTCAAAACAGTCACAACTCTTGATACTGCTAGTAGGAAAACTAAGTCTAGTTTGCTTAGCATAAGGACAAACTAAACACTTAGACACCTTACACTGACTTTCTTTATTCATAGAAAATATTCTAGCAAGAACACCAGAAGAGACATGTCCTAGCCGTTATGCCACAACTCCATATCTGTAGAAACTTGAGACACACTTAAAGCTATATCCCTTTGATTACTGACATGCTTTTGAGTATACAGACAACCTGTTTCTTCACCAATTTGCTTCACCTTTCCACTGTAAAGCTCCTGGAAAACATAGCAGTTAGGGAAGAAAGTAACTGAGCAGTCTAGCTCCTTTGTTAATTTGCTGACAGACAGCAAATTGTATTGGAAGTCAGGTAGATACAACACATTGGAAATAATACCATTATCTCCTAATGCACATGAGCCTACATGTGTCACATGAGTACTATCTCCATTAGGTAAGTACACAACCTTAGGAACCTCTAATTTCGAAACAGTGCCTTTGATAAACATATCTAAATCAGATAACATATGGTTAGTAGCACCAGTATCTACAATCCACACTCTGTTAATATCAGGAACATGTAATGATTTACCTGCAGTATGAGCAGCAGCAGGTGTAGCATTACAATCCAATGAGGCAATGTCTGTCTTGTGCTGAAAACCTTTGAGAATGTGATCATATTGATCCTTTGTGAAAGTGCAACCCTTCAACAACTGCTTCACATCCTGTTCAGCTTGACTCAGCAACTTAGAAGAATTAGAAGGACCTGGTACACCATGATCACTCTGAGAGCTATCATTTTTTCTTCCCCATCCTGGTACCTGCACATTCGTATTCATACCATAGGAGAAGTGAACCTGATCAGGAGTACCATCTGATGCAGTGCCTTGTGGCTTCCTTTTTTACTTGAAGTCAGGTGGATACCCTACTATCTTGTAGCAATACTCCTTGCTATGACCTTTACACTTACAAAAGTCACAAATCAAGACTAAGTTCCTTTTGAATCTCTGATTTACACCTGAGGTAGATGCAGATTTAGAATACATAGCCACAGAGTCAGCACTAACTGTGTTCATTCCCATGCTATTGCTGTGAGACATCACTGCTTTTTGGCTTTCATCTCCTACTATCATAGCATAAGCATGATTAATAGTAGGTAAAGGATTTAGCATCAGAATCTGACTTCTGGCCTGTTGAAAGGACTCATTTAACCCCATCAAAAACTGATACAACTTCTGCCTATTCATGTGAGCCACAAATCCTTTCGATTTATCACAGTTGCAACAAGGTGCAGGCACTAAAAGTTCAGACTCATCCCACAAGGTTTTAAGTCTTGTATAATACTCAGAAACTGAATTAGTGCCTTGTTGCATTGTTACAATGTCTTTGTGAAGACTATATGTTCTAGAGCCATCTACTCTATCAAATCTCTCTTTCAAGTCATTCCAGACTTGCAAAGCACTCGAAGCAAAAGCAACACCACTAAGAAGACTCTTAGAAACTGAGTTCATTAACCAAGACAATACAATGGCATTTACCCTCTCCCATTGCCCCCACAGTTCTTCACCATAAACCTCCTTTCTACAGGATCCATCCACCAATCCTATTTTATTTCTTCCCAATAGAGCTAGTGTAATAGATCGATTCCACAATGTATAATTCTCAATGCCAAGTAATTGAAAAGAGATAAGGCTAACACCACTCACATCAGTAGGACTAAGAAACAGAAGATGATTGTAATCAATACCTTGAGATGATGAGACTGTATTAGAGGGCAAAACGAAGGAACCAGAACCAGCAACTTCTCCATTGTTGATACCTTGATTTAGTTCTTCAGCTACTCGATCTGTAGACATAGTAATCAAACTTGTTGCGGAATAAGAATCAAACTCAGTTAATAACAGACTTGAACTCCAATCTGCAGATCAACCGAGAATCTGATGAATCTGTGAATTGACAAAGCAACTCTCTGATTCGAATCTGTGAATCGACAAAGCAACTCTCTGATTCTTCAACCTAAATGCCTATCACAGCTCGTCACTGTGTGAAGCTCTGATACCATGAACGTAGACACGATTTACAGAAGCTACTAGAAGAGAAGAAAGAAGAACTCCATTTATGAGCTCAAAAGGCTAACTTGTACAATTACATGAACATGTATTTATAGTTGTTTATGTAACTAACTATTGAAAGAATTAGTTATAACAACTTTAAGAGAAAAGACTATACTACCCTTAATCATCCTAACCGCCTCTTAACTACTTAACAACCAACTATTATGATGAAGTCTCATTAGATGGCAAACTCTTCAATTTTAATTGGTTACGATGCGTCCCACACGTCATCAATAATATTTAACATATTATGTTAATTCCACTCTTTAGAGAAGTCTTATTGTTATCTAGAGGTAGAGGGTAAAGTGGGTGTAGGAAGGATATATATCAATTATCAGCTGTCTCATAAAAGTGATCAAGAAAACATAACATCCTCCTATCCAGTTACACAATATATATTTGATCTCAAGTGCTCGGTCATCTAGGATGGCTATGTCTTCCACAAAAAATAATTTCATTCTCAGCTAGTGGTTGAGAAAAGATGGTGCACCAGTTCCTTGGAGTCAACTGCCTTGATGACTTTTCGATTTCTACAAGTGCCTAATTGGCTTCCTTAACAGTGTAAATGAAGAACATTACAAATCCTTCCGTTAGCAAGTCTCAGAAATGCTCTACCAGTTTGATATGATACACATAAAAGTTTTATATGATTGTCTTTCAGTGTTACTGATTCTGGCATTACCAACCAAGCAGATAAATTTAACGATAAATAAACAAGATCAAACACAATAACTAATCTTACTAACTCAACACACATTATATTCAGGCAATCAAGAAAGTGTAATAGAAAAGTAAAGGAATATGGTACTGTGTCAACTGTTGGAATGCCAAACGAAAACTGAAAACATGCAGAAGTAGTTCAAGTGTTTTTTGTGATGAAAACGATGAGTTGAGTATTATTGGGGATACAAAACACATTAAGTTTATTTAATTATCCCCTTGATTGGAAAAGCAACAGCCATTAATCTTGATTGATGATTGTTAATGCTCATAAATGAATAGTGACCAAAAAAACATGCATAAATAGCCATATGGTGAATTCATATGATCCTCAAGAAATCACACATTGTAGAGAAGCAACAAAACATTTACCACAATGCATATCATGAATAATGACTCTTCTTCTTCTACTAGTGAATGTGCACTACAAGTTGTTGATCAAAAACATCTTGCAGTGATAGCCACAAAGCTCTAATAATGTTACTGCACCTATTGTTTCATCTTTCAATGATAGAATTCGACCACTCCTCGACTGTGTTGACAAGCTTCGACATCTTAACATAATGCAAGAAGGCATCCAATTGCCTACCATTGTGGTGGTTGGTGATCAATCTTCTGGAAAGTCTAGTGTACTTGAATCACTTGCCGGAATCAGTCTACCTAGAGGACAAGGAATTTGCACTAGAGTGCCTCTCATCATGAGTCTCCAAAATCATAATGAGACAGAGTTACACTTGGAGTATAATGGAAAGTTAGTTCCAACCGATGAAGTTCACATTGCGGAGGCAATTTTTCTTGCAACTAATGAGATTGCTGGACATGGTAAAGGAATATCAAACATCCCTTTATCACTCATAGTGAAAAAGAATGGTGTTCCTGACTTGACTATGGTGGATTTTCCTGGAATAACTAGAGTTCCTGTTCATGGGGAACCAGACGATATCTTTGAACAAATTTCAGCTATTATTACGAAATATTTAACACCTGAGGAAAGCATAATTTTGAATGTTTTATCAGCTACTGTTGATTTCCCTACTTGTGAGTCTATTCGGTTGTCGCAGAAAGTGGACAAAACCGGGGAGAGGACTATAGCTGTTGTGACAAAAGTTGATAAAGCTCCTGAAGGGCTGCTTGAAAAAGTTACATCAAATGATATGAATATAGGACTTGGCAATGTTTGTGTTAAGAATAGAACTGGGAATAAGTCTTACAATGAAGCTCGTAGTGAGGAGGCAAGGCTTTTTCAAACTCATGCACTTTTATCAAAGATTGATAAGTCAATGGTTAGTGTTCCTGTTTTGGCACATGAATTGGTGCATATTCAAGCAAACATCATTTCCAAATGCTTGCCAGATATTGTGAAGAAGATTAACGACAAACTTGCTGTCAATGTTGCTGCTCTCAACATGTTACCACGACATTTGAGTTCTGTTGCTGAAACATTGACAATGTTCATGCGTATTCTGAGTTCCACCAAGGAGTCTCTAAAGAAAATATTTCTCAGAGGGGAGTTTGATGAGTATGCTGAAGATCTTGAAATGCATTGCACTGCTAGATTAGCTGAGATGCTCAACGAGTACGCTGTTGAGCAACATGCAAAGAGCATTGAAAAAAAGGAAGATTTCTTGATGGATGAGATCATGTCTTTAACAGAAGCAAATGGGATCGGATTACCAAATTTTCTCCCTCGTGCTGTTTTTCTGAATGTTTTACAGAAAAAGGTCAGTGGGATTTCAGCAACTCCTGAGGTGTTCGCGGGGAAATTGTGGAACTATATAGAGACAGTTGTCATCAAAGTTTTGATGCATCATTTCTGTAACTACCAACAACTTCAGTCTTCCACTAGGTGCGCGGTGCAAAATTTGACTGCCAAGAGGAAGGATGGATCGATTAATTGGGTCCGAGAAATCATTGAGATGGAAAGGCTGACGGATTACACTTATAATCCTGAGTATGTTGGAACTTGTAGTAGGCTCATGGCTCAGCAAAAACCATTTATGGAGATTATGAATGATTCTAACAAGCGCTCGATAATAAACCTCGAGGGAATTGGAGAAGTTGATGTTGGGAGTTTGAGGAAGCATAAGGATGTTGTTCAGCAAGCTTTTGAATTGAAGATGAGGATGATTGCATACTGGAAAATCGTGTTGATGAGATTGGTCGATCATATGGCACTGTATACAATGTTTAGTCTTCAAAAGATGGTTAATTATGAGATTGAGGAGGAGATTGTTAATGAACTTATGGCATCCCATGGTGGTGGCGTTGAGAGAACTTATGGCATCCCATGGTGTTGATGAGATTGGTTGATCCTAGCTTTTAATTCATAATTGAAATTAGGTAATTGTCATTAGATCCAATATCGCTATAGCTATAACGACATTTACAAAGAGTGCTAAATGTAATTGTCACTAGTAATTGCTTCTAAAAAATTATATATATAGCGGCAATTAATCTATTGCCGCTAAAAATCATTTTTGATGTAGTACCTGAGGCTAAAACACTCCTCAAATCAACTAATATTAATGGATGTGTTAAGATTTGACACAAAAAAAATCATAAAAAATCATTTAGAAACAAGGTGACAAACCAAATAAACCATGCACATGAGTGAGTTAATATCTCAAAAGGTCACTCAACTTTGAGAATTTATCTAACAAAGTCATTAAAATTTGTTTTGTATCGTTAAAATCACTAAACTTAGATCTTTCTATCAATAAAATCACTCAATCAAATTTATCATTAAAAAAGTATTGGTATGGCAAAATAAATTATTATTTTTATATCATGTAAATATAAATTCCACAATTAAATAAAACTAAAGAAATCTCATTAAGGACTTTTCACTTCCCCTCACAAAACTTTTTTCAAAAAATCAAAATGTATATCCAAACACAATTTTAAATTTCAAAACTTATTTATCAACAATTTTAAAAAATATTTTTTTCGAACTTGAACAAATCTATGTCAACATTAGCAAACCGTGGAGTTACAAAGGAAAAGTAAAATCTTTACCAATTATATTTAGCAAGAAACATCTAAATAGATTACACGCCAAAGAACGTATTAATTAATAAATACTTGGTTCTTTTTTTGACATTTGTTTATTGTTTTTCTTCCTGTTTTGGATTTAATTTGTCATTTTGCTTAAATATTTATACTCATTTTTTATTTAGGAGACAAACTAAATATTATGGTATTACAGTATTCAGTAATACCAAAATATGTTTCACTAAGAAAAATTATTCATTTATTTATTAAATCACGACATAAATTATACAATAATATCATAAAACAATATTTGTTTCCGTAATTAAGTTTGTCCGAACTTTTTTTAATAAGTTTTTTTTTTAATTTTATTTATTTGTGGGTCTGTGTTTATATGACATAAAAATAAGAATTTATTTTGCTATGTCAATATTTTTTTAAATAATAAATTTCATTGAGTGATTTTATGGATAGAAATGTCTAAGTTTGGTAATTTTATTGATACAAAACAAAGTTCAATGACTTTGCTATATAAATTCTTAAAGTTGAGTGACTTTTTGAGATATTAACTCCACATGAGTTGCTTGAATGCATCTTGCTCAAAAGCAAACACAGTCACATTGTAGAATAATCGAAAGTTTGAGACAACCTAAAATAAAAGTATGAAAATGAACTCTAAGTCAAGGACTTCATATACCAAATAGTATAAATATAAACCAAATTAAATTGGGACTAAAAAAACCTATTCTTATATAAGGTAGGACAAACGAATTCTAACTAGACATAATTAAATAATAAATCCTAAACTACTTAGAATTCCTACTCTTTCTATATTTCCTATATTATATAAACTAAACTTATGATTTTTTGAAGTTGAATACGAAGTTAATTCCGGAAAGTAAAATATACTCTGTTATTCTCACCAAAACACAGCCAGAAATATTGAATTTGTTTCCTACATCACATATACATAGGAAAATATTGATTCTATATAAATAAAGCTGCTCTGTATCGTTTACAATAAGTCAGAAGGCATGGCATTTCGAGGTGAAAGTATCATGGGAATGAAGATCAGGGTGTTCAAGTGGAAGCACCAACATATGGTGAGCCATGTATACAGTCATTGTAGGAAGTTTGGGGCTTTATTACCCGAATATGGATTTTTGATTTTTCGAGTAAAAAATAATATTACTCCTATTATCCAACCTTTCGTGTTAGTAAATGCAGAATCCACTTTTGTAGATCTAGTTAAAAGCATTAGCAATGCTTTGTCCCCATCTAAATTGTTCTGTTTGGACCCAACTCATTCTTTAGCCAAAACTATCTCAGCTTATTTGAGAAGCTGTTATTGTAAAACTACCTTCTGTGCCTCATCACATCCGAAAGGCATTAAGGTTGTGGTGACCGTGGACGTGGACACGTCCCCGTACGTGGACGTGATCTCAGACTCGGAATCGGACTCGGAATCGGAATCTTCACGGGATATGATCTGCTTAACTAATATTAGTAATATGTACGAGATATTGTGGAATAATGTTAGCGATGAAAATGTAGTTAATTTTTACATGTATGGAGTTCTAGAGTCTGATAATAAGAGGAGAAATTTATATCTAAATGGATTTTATTGTATGGCTGAACTATATTTGGCTCGACTTGACATAGAGTTTGATGTTGAAAATTCTGATATTCAAGACATCCTTCATTCTATGTCTAATTACTTGTTGGAGCGTGCTTTGTTTTTTTGTTCTGAAAACGTATTCGATGGGAAAAAACAAGAATTTAGGGAGCTGCTATGTGGATTGAAGATTATGACAGTGGGGGAAGTATTATTGAAGAATAATTTTGAGTTGGCAGACGACATATGCCCTATTTGCTTTGGGAAATTTTGTCATGAATCAGTGGTGGCGGTAACAACACCGTGCTCCCATGTATTCCATAGGAGTTGCATATTCACTTGGCTATCAGAGAAGAACAATTGCCCTATCTGTAGAAAAAAGGTTGCCTTGCATGAATAGTTCTTGTTATTCTCATGGCTACATTATCTTTTTTTCTTATTTGCTATTTTTAGTTTTTATTTCATCTTAGCCCTAGGTTTCCAGCTAAGAGCTTTTTAGGCCTATATATTCAGGTAACACCAGCCATGTATAAACTATGTTGAATGAAAACCTGATTTTTATTACAACATTGTTAATTACTGTTTCCAGGGCTGGCATTGGAGGGGTTCTCAGAGATGACATGCCCCCTCTGTTTTTGTGCAACTTATGTTGGAAATTATAGGCATGGTAGGGGTCAAGCCATGTCTTTCCTCTGGACGGATCATTGGAAATTATACTGTACTTTCTATATTGCATTTACAGTTTGCTCTAACCATTACACCTTCAGAAATTCAGATAACTTAGACATGTTCTTTTTATGTCCCAACAGATAGATGTGGTGATGGCGTATACTGACATTCCCATGGATGATTGATGCATATTCATTCTTCATATGCTTTCAAGAATATCCCCATCCTACATAAATATTTGTAAGGAAATCTGTAACATCCGGCAATTTGAAATAGCTATGCAGAAGCTTAGAATTGGAAATAGTCATTTTTGGAAAGAATTCAAAATCTGGAAATTTAGCCAAGTATGGAAAAAAAATGAGTTTTTGGCCAACTTCAGATAGTCATAACTCCTAGCTCAGGATGAGTTAGGTGTATTTTCAGTTATGTTTGGAAAGCTCTTGGAGTGATCTTTCCAAAGCCGCCGAGTTTGCTCAATTTCGAGTTCGTATGAGTGAGTTATGCCCTTTGGAAGTTGGGCTGTTGACACAGGGAAGTTCATCCGAATTTGTAAGGGTATTTTGGTATTTTCCCTAACCATTTCTTTTGGTTATATTAAGGGTCTAGACTGGTTTTAAATCAGTTTTCCCTTTTAAAAAGTGAGGGTTAGGGCTTTGAGAGAGAAGAGGAGAAGGAGAAGAAGAAGCAAGGTTCGTAGAGATCGTCGTGGATTTCGTCGGGGGTGATCCCTATTAAGGTATGTGAGATCATAGTATTGGGTTGGTTCATTCCCCCACACGCCAACTTGTTTTAATTCCGAGAAAAGATTGGTTGTGGTTGTGTTTGTTGAAGTTTGTGGTTGTGTTGTTGAAGTTTCTTGTTGGTTTGGTGCATGTTTTCGGATGGAATTCCGAGTTGAATCTATTGTATTTTGAGGGTTTTAATGATTATGAGTGTTTGGGGAAAGAACCTTGGATGTTAAGAGGGTTTAGAGTTGGAGAAACTAAGGAGAAAAGTTGGATTTTCGAGGGAAAAGGCTGGGGCGTCGCGCCAGCCAGCGCCCCCCAACAGGGGTTCTGAAGTTTCCCCCTTGGGGCGGCGTGCCTTGCAGAGCGCCCAGCAGGCCCCTCTGAAGTCTGAAGGCTGGTGCCCCGCGCCTCTCAGAGCGCCAAGGACGCCAATCCTTCCCATTCCTTCCCCACTTTTTCATACATGTTCCTTGGTAATGTTCCTATGTTTTATTATTGTTTTCAACACTCTAAGGTACATCTAGACATCACGAACTCATCCATAAACATGAGATCATTACCCTTGAATCCATAATCCAATTCGAGGAAAGTTAGGATCAAAGTCAAGTGAAGTTAGAGTCAAGCTTAGAAATTAAGAAGTAAGTTAAAGCAAGTCTTTAAAGTTTTTCAAGAGTCTTTATTGAATGTTTTAACTTCATTTTTAGGTTCAAGTTTCAAGTTAAGTAAAAAGTATAGAGTTTCAAGTTAAGTAAAGAGTATAGAGTTTCGAGTTAAGTAAAGAGTATAGAGTCAAGTTCATTTCTCAAAAGTTATTAGGGAACTAAGTATTTCCAAAGAGGCTTATAAATGTTTTCACATTTAAGATGAGAGGAGACTGAGATTTCCAAAAGAGCTTTGAGCAGTTTGAGTATTGTCTCTTTTAAGAAAAAGATGAGTTTTGCGAAAGAGTTTCTAAAACATGATTAGTATGACAACCGAGTATGTCATCAATGTTTAAACAGTATGGTCTCTAGATATACCATCAATGTTTATGCAGTATGACTTCCCGAGTCATCAATGATCATATTAAAATATGGTTTTGATATGTTCTTTTTAGAAAGAGTCTTCAAGAGTAATTACCTCTTTTAAGAGGGTAGTTTGAGCAATTAATTCAAACTAGAGAAAGAAGTTTGTTTTTTTAAATATATGAGCTAAAGTATATTTTGGGAGTAGTCTTGAGCACCGAAATGGGGACGCGAGTTCATACTAACTCAACCCTCCATAAGAACCATGTAGCCAACATGGGATTTAACGGGTCATACTTTTTAGATGATCACGTAAGTTAAGCTAGTGGATCCATTAAGTTGAAGTTAAAGTAGTTCTATATGACGACAAAGTATAGGACAGTCTGGCAGCGTGATGGTAACAACGTTGTATCACCACTTAGGCTCCGAGTGGTGGTTGTCGGTTAGAGAAACTCCTACAGTAGAAATTGCATGGTTCCTCGAGGGGTTCTGCTTAGTATGGATGGGGGTATGGGACTTCATTCATGCATTGCACAAGTAGACTTTGAGAGGGAGCATGGTATTTTTATGATATTATAAATATGATTTTTGACGTCATGTTTTAAATAGTTTTACAAGCTTTATATATTGCATTTGTCTTATTGTTTTATATTGAGTTCAGTTACTCATGAGTTGAATAGAGCCAAGGTAAGTTCTCTTTTGTATCCCTTTCAAGCTTAAGTTGTTGTTTAGCTGTCCAGCTCGCTTACTCGTACATTCCATATACTGTTGCCAGTTGGCCTGCATCTTATTATGATGCAGACGTAGGTACCCAGGATCATCATCCAGCACACCGTTGATCCAGTTGAGCACTCCAGAGTTAGTGGTGAGCCTCCTTGCATTCCAGAGGACTATTATTTCATTTTTCTTAGTTTTTTTTTATTAGGATGTTGCGGGGTCTGTCCCAACATCCATCTTAGTATTATAGAGGCTTCATAGACAGTCAGTCAGTTAATATTGAGTCTCTCATCTATGTATATATATATATATATATATAAATATTCTATTTTGAGACTCGAGTTGCCTTTTTGGACAGATTTTATCAGTTAGGTTGTTTTATGACCTTTCATTGCATGGAGTTATTCTGTTGAGTTAAGTTTTCCGCTGAGTTAAGTAAGCCAGGCCAAGGTTCGCTTGGGGCCAGCAATGGTCTTCGAGTGCCGATCCCGCCCAGGGTGTAGGCTCGGGGAGTGACAAAATCTACATGCTTCAATAGAAAACTCACCTTATATTCAATTTAGCAACCAATTGACAACCCTTAGTTATCATCGTCATGTTGTGGCACAACTATATATGTGCAAACACTGAAGGATAGTACAAATACAATATATACTTCATATATAGATTCATTTAAAAGAGATTTTCTATAGTAAGCAGATCTTCGTTCTACTGTTAAGCAAAGTTACATACTTGACATGGGATGTTTGATGCTTAGAAGAACTAAAAACTTTCGATTAAACATGGTTGCATAAGTTATGTATGATGTCTTTTGCAATTGAGATGTGAAATTAAAACGTGATAAGACCATAAATCAATAAGAAATGAGAACCTTGAAAGAGCCAAGACACGCGCAATAAGAAATGAGAAACCAATCCAATACATGCCATCCAAGAATTATATAACGCACAACAATTAGCTGCAACTCTATAACATCTAATTCTGACAATGGAAGTTTACTTATTTCCTAAAACTTCTGATCGTTTTCCGTGATTATCTTTTCTAAAATTTATATTCTCTATGGAGCATAAAAATAAAGCTATGTGTTTGATGATAAGAACGGCATAATTTATATTCTGAAAAATATATTAAATGTCATTAATATCAAAGCGATACCTCATTTGTAATGATCACACATACCTCATTTGTAATGATCACACAGATTTATGTTTAAACAGTTCAAAGTACAAACATAATGTTTAGAGTCAATCAGTGATAACAAAACTGCAAAATTATCTTTATTCACTTACACTTTGCTGTCAGACCACATTGAAGCAACTGTCTATTCAATAGAGAAGCAGCAGAACTTTCCTATTACCACATGAGCTAGAACGGTAACAAATTGAATATATTGTTATCAGAATCCTGACAAAGAAAAAAGTTTGCTAAGTTAATATCCGATAATCATTAATAAAAATACTGAATAATGCTAAAGGAAAACTTACATTTGTTTTAAATGTTAAAGGTATTCGTCATCAATCTTTATGGTGGAGATATGAGCAATTTATGGCCAGTATTTCCCCTTGTCAAATTTTAGGAGTGGTTTGAGGAATGGACATTTGGAAATAGATAGCTCAGAGAGGGAAGGGAGCATCCCTTTTACTGGAAGGGATTTGAGATTACAGCAATCAGTGATGGTCAGCTCAGAGAGGGAGGAGGGCAGGGGTGGAAGGGATTTGAGATTAGGGCAATCATCGATGATCAGCTGAGAGAGGGAAGAGGGCAGGGGGGCAACAGACTGGAGTTGATGGCAGGAGGAGATGACTAGACTTTGAAGAGAAGGAGAGGAGTGAAGCCCTTCTTCCAGCAGTGACTGAATTTGAGGTAAATTATAAATATCTAGATATTGAAGAGAGGTGAGGCTTTTGAGATGTTGGCTGCTTAATGTTTTCAGATTCTCTATTCTAAGTGTTTGAATAGAGGAAGGCAACTCCCAATTCTCACCACCAACAATCTCGTTGTCACTGCCATCATGGTAGATGCGTAATTCTGTGAGACAGGAGAGTCTCTGTAAACGCCACTCCTTTCGATCGTTCACCAGTTTATTGCAATTCCAGATCTGAAGTAGTTGTAAATTGAAGGGCAATCCTCCTTCAGGGAAGGACTCTATTTCTGGACAATTACACAGTATCAGGTCCTCAAGAGATGGAAGGAGTTGTGGCAGCCGCTTCAGCTTTGTAAAGTTGTCGCAATAGAGGCTTTCAGTCACAGTAGTAATAAAAAAACTAGTAAGGTTGTGGCAACTCTGTACAAGCAAATTGCATGCTCCTGGGACCAACTCAGTTATAGAATCACATTCTACCAGTGCCAAAACCCCAAGAAACATCTCACCAACTGACGCCTCCAATTTCCATTTCTGGCAACGAGATATATTTATTGTCTTCAAGGTACTGGGAAGAATGCTAAAAGGTAAGGAGGTAAGAGAGTTACAATCACTAATAAATAATCCCTCAATCTTCTTCATTCCCTCAAGTTGGGATGTAAACAGCTGACCCTCATCAAAAAGAACTCCAACCTTAGGAGAACCAATAACTTCAAACCTTTTTAAACTTGGAAGTTGGATGGGTGTCTCCAAATTGAGTTCGGGACATCTTGAAATGCTCAATTCTTTCAGAGAACAGAGATTTTCAGGCAACTTCCCCATCAACTTCGGACAATTTGCAATTGAAAGCTTCTCGAGTTTAGGAAACTCTCCAATTCCTAGTACGTGCCATTGCTTCCACTCTGGCATATCTTCAAATTCAAGCTTCTCAAGACAGTTAAAAGGCTTTTTAGAGGATGAACTTCCATAGAATTCTTCAGTGACCTCTGTTATTCCATGCATCTCTCTAATCGAAAGGATTTTCAAAGATGGAAGTTGTCCCAGTGCTGGCAAGGAATCACAGTCCTTGCAGTGGCTAAGAGACAATTCTACCAGCTTAAGAAACAAAGGATCAGCTAGCCAATTTGGAAATTTTGTCCCTCTATATCCGGTGATTTCGACTTCTTTTACATTTTTATGTGGGCGTAGCTCATCAAGTATGTCTATTTCTGTTTGTGAATTGTCTACACTACTACTTTCACTCCACCTCAAAGATAGCTTCTCAACATGATTCTTCTCCCTCATCTTTGCCTTCACAGCTTCCCTTCTATCAACCACATTTTGCAACTCTACAACTGATAGAGATCCATACAAGTTATGTACTTCACCCAAATCTTCCATTCTCAAACCACCGCGACCACCTACAAGAAACTTGGCTCCCACCAACACTTGGAGGCTTTTCAACTTGCTCAGATGTAGTGGCATCTTCAAGCGACAAGTGTTGCTTATGTCAAGATGACGCAAGTTAATCAACTTCTCCATCTGCAGCGGTAGCTCCTCAAGATAACCACAAGATGACAGGAGAAGTGTCTCTAAGTTATACAATACACAAATGGAATTAGGCAACTTTTCAATCATTGTCCTAGAAAGGTCCAAAAATCTGAGGAGCTTTAATTTGATAAACAATTCATTTGGCAACTCCTTAATCATGTAATGAGACAATGATAGTACCCTCAAGGATCTTAGTCTTGGCAGTATGTTATGCTGTACCCTCTTGCTTAGAGGGTTAATATAGAGACCATTACATGTTGGAAGCAATGTCCGCAGCTGCTCCAATTTGTAGAGGGGTGTCAATTTTTCAAAGTCACCATCTTTTCCCATGGAATAAGATAAGTGCCGGCTTTTTTCCAACATATCAGATCTTTGGCTCTCTTCCAACCTGATACAAAGTTTTGAAGATGCAATTTGGGCTAAATCGTTGATGAGGTCATGCATTAAGAATTTCTCTCGGTTCCCTTCAGAAGGATTTGGGACCCTTTCGAATAATGATCTTGATCTCAACTCCAGAAAGTATTGGTTGCCCGAATCTTCAATTATTTCATCTTCCTGTGGTATGAGACCATTGGCAATCCACAGATGAATAACTTGTTCTTTCCTAAATGGATAATCTTTAGGAAATATTGCACAATAGGAAAAACATCGCTTTAAATGTGCGGGAAGATCATTGTAGCTCAACATCAGCGCTGGTAATATGTCATTGTGTGGCAGCTCCCATATTTCACTTCTCAAAATACGTTTCCACTCTTCAACCTCTGATTTGGAGCGTAACATGCCAGCAAGAGTCTTCAGAGCTAAGGGCAGTCCCTTGCACTTAGCTGCAATTTGTTTTCCGACCTCTTCAAGTTTTGGATGTCCCATAGGATCCATGTTTTCAAATGCATGTCTTTTAAATAAAGACCAAGAGGCTTCAATAGACAAATGGTCCATGCTAATTTGCTCATTTCCCATCATCAAGGCAACACTCCCTTTACGTGTCGTCACAATGATCTTACTTCCTACATCTCCATGTACAAACAGATTTCTCAAGTCATCCCATTCGTTGTAGTTGTCATTCCACACATCATCCAGAACAATAAGAAGCTTCTTTCCCTTTAAGTTTTCCTTCAATTTGACTTGAAGCTGATTAAGATTGTTGTGGACATCCTTTGAGTCAAATGAGTCAATTTCTTGAAGTAACCCTTTCGTTAGTCTCAAAGCATCATATGGCTCAGAAACACAATACCAAGCTTTCAAACCAAAATGGTTCTTCACCCTCTCATCATGGTAAATCGCTTTAGCAAGTGTTGTCTTACCCAGGCCGCCCATTCCAACAATAGGAACTACTGTCAGATTTTTTCCACTTGCATCTTCACACAATAAACGGTCAATCAAATCCTCTATTTCACTCTGCCTTCCAAAGATATCAGAATCATCAACCAAAGAAGTTGAAGGTGCTCTAGTTTCTTGTTTAGTTGAACCAAAATGCTCCGTTAAGCCAAGGTCACCAATTTGCTCTTGCAAATCCTTCAATGTTTCAACAGTATCTTCCAACTTCTCCTTTATGTTAAGACAAAAATCATCACTCAAGCACAGGTTGCAAATTTTCCAATGTTTCAATAGTGTTTCTGCAACATTTTGATTCTGACCTTCCACCTTAAGCCTCAACGCTTCATAATTGACTTCTTCTATTAAGTTTTCAGCAGAGTCCACAGCAACTCGAAGCTCATTAACCCAGTCTCTCACAGATGGATTTGATGCTTGCTTATTCTCTGCATCACTTAGCACAATCTGAAGACCACGCAAAGTCATTTTCAGCTTCTTTAAGAGCCGAACATGATGCTTTTGCTTATGAAACATGTTGAGAAGATCACCCTGAGGAGCAAGCCTTTCAAAAAGAACATTCAAAGCTGAAGAGAGAAATGCTCCACCAACTACCTCCATTTCTGAAATCTGCAAGCAAAACAAGGAACCACAAAATGATTTTAAGAATTTTGAGAAGATAAATGTTTCAATCTTAAATTACTAACAACTTTATTTTACCTGTTGAATGCTAAGAGTGGTATGTAATCAAGAATGATTGCTCTCTCTCTCTCTTTTGCTAGTGATCTTACTTGTAATTGATACAACTATATTTTATCTACAGTCTACAGCTTACAGCCATAGAAAAAAGAAGTGGCAAAACTGTCCTTTTTCCCAAAAACAAAATAATGGACTCTGGTTTCTTGACTATTCATTACTTTTTTCAATTCAATAATTGAAGCAAGAGATGAAGGGTGGAGTAGAAGGGCCCCCAGGTGGGGGACTCAAAAATAAAAGAGCTTTAAATGATAAATTTCTACACAGATCATTATAGTGCTAAAAGGGACCTACCATATCATGAATATGTTTACTCTACATTCTTGAAAGGTTCTTGTTTTTTTTAAAATAAATCATTCTTGAAAATGTTATTGCTGAATTTTGAATTTAACAAAAATGGATTCATTGTTTGAATGATACTTTACTTTCTAAATTTTGCTGTAGAGAACATGTTCTTTGCAACTGTAGGTCATTTAATACAACGTTTGTCTTGTTTTGTATAGTTGGCAGTCATAGAAAAGAAAAGTTGAAGTGGATATCTCCTTAATATGTAAGCTGTATATATTCAAAATACCAAAATTTCCCTAACTAACAATAATTAAAAGAGGGATGGTGAAATTTCACATATTTTTTCCCTTTTTCATTTCCTATATCCTAGTGAATAATTAACATTTATTTGCTTATGAATAGCAGTAAACATGGCTCTTAGTTAAACAGCTCAGTTGTTTTGAGGGAAACAAAAGCACTAATTATACTGGAAGTGTGTGTCTGTAGATATGCTGTTCACACCATCTATAGAAGAAGTTCAAGTGTTTTTCTGATGCATTAACTGTAACTACAAGGATGAGATCAGTATTTTTTGGGGATAAAAAAACCATTAGGTCTAGTTAAGTCCCCATGCTATTCTTTTCACACTAATCTGCAGAAGTTCACATAAATGATCAAATATCATGTATAAATAGGGATACTTTGAGTTCGTTCATGTGGTCATCAAGAGTTAGATTTAACAGATACTAAACCTTTCCAACAATGACATCCCAACAAGTAAGAAATGACTCTTCTTCCAGTGATCCAAAACATCTTGGAGGGGTAGAACCACAAGGCTCTGTAGTCCATGCACCTATTGTTTTATCGTTCAATGATATGATTCGACCGCTCCTTGATTGTGTGGACAAGCTTAGGCATCTCAATAGTATGCAGGAAGACATTAAGCTGCCTAGCATCTTCAAGCTTGGACACCTCAACATCATGCAGGATGGCATTCAGCTGCCTACCATTGTGGTGATTGGTGATCAGTCTTCGGTGAAGTCCAGTGTGCTTGAATCACTTGCCGGAATTAGTCTTCCTAGAGGGGAAGGCATTTGCACTAGAGTGCCTCTCATCATGAAGCTCCAAAATCATAGTGAGACAAAGGTTTACTTGGAGTACAATGGAAAATCAGTTCCAACCGATGAATTTCACGTAGCAGAGGCCATTATTCTTGCAACTAATGAGATTGCTGGACATGATAAGGGAATATCCAATATCCCTTTAACACTCATAGTGAAAAAGAATGGTGTTCCTGACTTGACTACGGTGGATTTGCCTGGAATACCTACGGTCCCGGTTCATGGAAAATCAACAGATACTTTTGAACAAATTTCAGAAATTGTTATGAAATATATAACTCCAGAGGAAAGCATAATTGTGAATGTTTTATCAGCCACTGTTGATTTCTCTACTTGTGTATGCTTTAAGATGTCCAAAAAAGTGGACCAAACTGAGGAAAGGACTCTAGTAGTTGTGACAAAGGTAGATAGAGCTCCTGAAGGGCTGCTTGAGAAAGTTACTACAAATGACATGAATGTTGGACTTGGCTATGTTTGTGTTAAGAATCGTATTGCGAATGAGTCTTATGAAGAAGCTCTTAGTGAGGAAGCAAGGCTTTTTGAAACTCATGCACTGTTATCCAAGATGGACAAGTCTATGGTTAGCATTCCTGTTCTGGCACATAAGTTGGTGCAAATTCAAGCAAACATTATTTCCAAGTGCTTTCTGGATATTGAGAAGAAGATCAACGACAAACTCGCAGTCAATGTTGCTGCTCTCAATGAGTTGCCACAGCATTCAAGTTCTGTTGCTGAAGCTTTGGCTACATTCATGAGCATTCAGAGTTTGGCTATTGAGTCTCTGAAGAAAACTTTTCTTGGAGTAGAGTCTGATGAGTACACTGAAGATTTTGAAAAGCAATGTTTTGCTAAATGGTCTGAGTTGATTGATCTTGAACTCAAACAATACTCTGCTGAGCTACGTTCAAAGTATCCTGATGAGAAGGAAGACAACTTGTTTGTTGAGCTCATGTTTTTAAATGAAGCACAAAGGATTGGATTGCCCAATTTCCTGGATGTTTTGCAGAAGAAGGTCAGAGACATTTCTGCAACTACAGAGGAGTTTGTTGGAAAATTGTGGAACTATATAGAGGGAGTTGTCATCAAAGTTTTGATGCATCATTCTGGTAGTTGCCCGGAACTTCAGTATTTCATTAAGAGGGCAGTGCAAAATTTGATTGCAAGGAGGAAGGATAAATCGGTTAATTTGATACAAGAAATCATTGGGATGGATAGGCTGACTGACCTCACTAGTAGTACTGAATATGTAGCTACTTATAGCAGTCTCATGGCTCAAAAAAAGAAATTTATGAAGTTCTGCAAATATTCCAAAGGGGGAACGAAAATAAACATCAAAGGATTTGGAGTAATTGATGTTTTGTTTTTGAGGCCTCAAAAGTTGTTGATGATCGAATGGCAACTTTGCATGTGAGGTTCTTTGCATACTGGCACTTTGCTTTCAGTCTTGAAAAGTTTGTTTATGAGATTAAGGATGAGATTCTTGGTGATCTAATAGCATCCCATGGTGGTGGATTTGAGAGTTCCCTGCAAGAATCATTGGTTGCTGAGATGTGCTTTAGGCTCAAAAAGAGTGTGAAGTTGCTTGAAGAGTTAAAAGAGATGGTGGCGAAGATTATGGAGTACAGTCTTGGTTCATCATGTTAGTTCAGAACAGGCTTAGACTAGTGTTTGATGGTTTGTGCTGCATCTCTTTTGTTCCTTAAGCCCTTGTTTTTCTTCTTTCATCGCGTTTATCTATCTACCTAGTACTCTTTATCAAATTTACAGCTACCTGTCCTCTTCTAGCTTCTTATCTACCTGGTACTATGTCATAATTCTGCAGATGTTTGTTTAATCAAAATTTTGAAAATGGAAGTCTTTCATTTGTGTATCACCTTTTTTGGCTGTGTTTTACGGTTTGAGTGGTCAGTATTCAGCTTCAAAAAATTGGTGTAGATGCAGTTGTCATGTATATTATTTGTTACAGTTATTACTTGACTACCTAGACCATTCTTCTGTGACAAGATCCCTATTTCATGTCAGTAGGAAGTTACTACTTGTACCATATGGGATGACAGTGATATATAGGGCCAACTTCCGTGCACCTCAACTATTTCACAGAATACCTACTACCTCTCACTAGTATTTCACTATGTAACTCTGACATCAAGGCTTAAGCTAGTAGTAGGGATTTGAACCCTATCTCCAAGTCACTTCATTGACCACTAGATCACTGCCTTGGATGCTCACACTGCTAGTATAGAAAAAAGAGCAGTCTGGTGCACTAAGCTCCCACTATACATGTGGTTCAAGGAAGGATCGGACCACAAGGGGCTATTGTACACAGTCTTACCCTGCATTTCTACAAGAGGCTATTTCCACAACTTGAACCGTGACCTCCTGGTCTCACATGACAGCAACTTTACCAATTAAGTCAAGATTCTCCTTCTCACACTGCTCGTATAAATAACTCAAACTTGAACTGCATGGCAACAAGCTGTGTATTTCATGGGGAAACAAAATAGGATTTACAGTATTTCTTCTGCAAGTCAAAAGAAAAACCCAAGATTGAAGAGCATTTCGTCCATAAGGCAAAAGAAGACTAGATGCAGACATGCAGTATACAATATGAAGCAATGAGCCTTTCTATCACCACAATATCTCAGGAAAAAAACAATAGAATTAGACTGATTGTGTCACCCAAAAGAGTACATTATACACCCAATAAGTTAGAAACGACAACCGAGAGAGATGCCATTACAATTGGGTTGACTGATTATTAGTTCTAGTTATTCCCGGAAGAATATAGAGTTTCTGGCGATCAGAAACATCTCCGCTGATGATCTAGCCCCTTCATCAAAACAAAGGTCCAAAATGACAAAGCTGAATTCAGGAAATTCAGACATCTTTTACCAATGTTTTCTCTGCAGTTCTACCTCATGCTCCGTATTTTGGAGCCTTCCAAAGCTTGAATGCCACTTCATGTAGAAATCTATCTGTTGGAATCACAAGGTTTGCGCCATGCTGGTTAAAAGATGAGAGCGCAAAATATTAGTAGGATCATAAATATCCATGTTAGCAGACAATAACTCTAGTGACAACAGTAAATTTTGAAGGTATTTTACGTAAGAGAAACACAAGGATGGAGATCAAGAGCAAAATCAAGGATACTACGAGTAACTAAAATGTCAGAACAGAATTGACAATGGCGCTCAAATTAGTTGAAGATGATGCAAGCTCTGCAAATTGTAAAAGACATGCAGAAAGGTTCTTGAATTTCTGCCGGCTATTCTACACGACTTGATAAATTAGGAGATCTTCTAAGTGTTAAAAATGCCTAGTGAATTTAAAAGGAACACAAGTGTAGAAGAGCATGAATCATTCTCCTTAGTTGTGTCAGCATATTTCTGAGCAGTGAAAGGAATCTGTTTGAATACCTCTTTGAAATCCTCGTATGAATATGCTTCTGCCATATCCTTCCGAGTGACAGCATTCTGCCACTGGGCCACTAATATGGGGCAATGCTGCCTGTTAACGAATACATCAGACGACAGTATGCATGGATGATATAGAATGGAAGTGGAAAAATTGCACTTACCTAACATTTGGTCGTGGTTTTCCTTCTTTAATTGTATAACTTTGACGAGGGAAAATAAGAGAGAGTTTAGAATTATTCTCTTGCCTACTGTCAGAAATAGAAAACGTGGAATCATCAGACTCATGAACAGCACCATAGCTCAACAGAACTGACATGTGCAACCTAGAACCTACTTCCGTTCCAGGATGTGCCATTTGCACCAAATTACCAACCAATCGATTGACAAGATCCAAGTCTTTGAGGCAATTTGTCGTTTGACCAGCTCCAACGTGAAGAATAACCAAATCAAATTGGCTAGACTCTAAGGTCTTCCCTTCTTGAAACCCCAGCAACTTGAACAATTCGGAGGCTAAGGCAGATGAATCGACCTGGTTATTAATGTTACTAATTACCTCATTGAGCTCTAAGACGGTGAAGCCAAGCTTATTGCAGAAACTCTTCAGTCTTAAATTTTCAGTGATGACAGCAGCTTTCATCCCCATAAACCTGAACGAGAACTTTTTAAAAAAGTGCCTTCTCAACAATGTAAATAATATCATATTGATGGATGTTCAACATGTAAAACTGGAGTAGTCTTACCTCTCCGATATGGTTGCTGCTACATGCTTCTCCTGAGATTGAGCTTCAGAAGATTCTTCCCCATTCTTAAGAACAGAGTAAGTATTTTAGCATAATCTATGTTAATTAAGCTAAGAAAGAAATGAATGTCTTTAGCAATTACTATAAACAGAGTAATCGCATCTCACCAGGGCAAGATAAGCTTCACTTGCATCCACTAGCTCAGCAAATTCTCTGACAATTCTTGCATCCTCAGTTTCTGCAATCTAATCCCCATATAAATTCCAAAATGACGGATAACAACAACATACCGAGTGTAATCTCACAAGTGGGGCCTAGGGAGGGTGGTGTGTACGTAGGAGGCTGTTTTCGATAGACTCTCAGCTCAAATAAAGCATATCAAAAGATAAGTATGTAAAACAAATACAATAGTGAAGAAGTCGTGCTGAAAACAACGAAGAAAAGAACAATAGCAACAACAAATAATACGATAACTGAAGCCAAAATGACAAATAAGAAGTACAAAAATGTAATTAAACTCCCAACATGAACTGTAAAGTAATAACAATCTGTGTACTGTCCATGAAAACTATTTTTTAAAATTTAGAAACTCACCATGCTTTCTTATGAATAAAAGTACTCACCCACCCTAACACTATAGGCATAGCATAACAAGAAAAATCATAGGCACCAGGCTATAGAGTTGAATTTATGGGATGGCAAACTCTTCAATTTTAATTGGTTATGATGCATCCCACATGTCATCAATAATATTTAACATATTCTGTAAATTCCACTCTTTAGAGAAGTCTTATTGTTATCTAGAGGGTAAAGTGGGTGTAGGAAGGATATATATATCAGCTGCCTCATAAAAGTGATCAAGAAAACATAACATCCTCCTATCTAGTTACACAATAAATATTTGATCTCAAGTGCTCGGTCGTCTAGGATGGCTATGTCTTCCACGAATAATAATTTCATTCTCAGCTAGTGGTTGAGAAAAGATGGTGCACCAGTTCCTTGGAGTCAACTGCCTTGATGACTTTTCGATTTCTACAAGTGCCTAATTGGCTTCCTTAACAGTGTAAATGAAGAACATTACAAGTCCTTCCGTTAGCAAGTCTCAGAAATGCTCTACCAGTTTGCTATGATACACATAAAAGTTTTGAATCATACAGATGGAAGGTACAAACTTTTGGCTCTCCATTTTTTTGGAGTTGGGTCGGGGGATGTTTCATTATTAGAAAACAAAAAAAATGCCAGATATAATTGTCTTTCAGGGTTACTGATAAATCTAACAATAACTAAACAAGATGAAACACAATAACTAATCTTAAACTCAACACACATTATATTCATGCAATCAAGAAAGTATATTTTCAATCAAACTTGGTCGGCTAGATGAATGCCCTGCATCTTATTCAATTCCATTCAGTCCATTTCATTCCAATACTATTCAGTATTTCAACACAAATTGGGGATTCTTATCTATAGGTTCTCTAACTAGACTAAAAAGGCTCCTCACAGACACCAGTACAATGTACCTGTAACAAAAACTAATCTCAACTAGTTGGCATCGCCTATATGGATCCTTTGCTATATTACCAAACAAACAAAGACATTTAACTATCACCAAAACGAGATTAATTAACTTCTTTTTCTTTATTGGCACGAGACTAATTGACTTACTAATTCAAAGCACAGTATATTACATGCTATTTAGATATGCATCTAGTATTCATTATCAAAAAACAAAAACTTCCATATGCAGATGGATCAAAGTCTATTCAAAACCATGCAATCTCAACAAACTGCAGTATTAAAGATGAAAAAGAGCAAACCCCACATAGAAATTATCAAAAAGAAACAATCTTGAAGTTACCAAACTAAAAAGGACTCTTTACCAAAAGTTGGACATGATGTAAGTGTAACATGGATGTTTTCAGTACTTCAAAAAGCATCATAACCCCACATAAAATTTATCAAAAAGAAACCATTTTGGAATTAAAAAAAGGTAAAAAGAAACAAAAAAGACCTAAAGGAGGAGAGTGAAGAAGAAACAAGAAACCACATCAAACAATCCTAATTCTTGCATATGCAAACTGATTTCTACTAAATAAACATGCAATTTCTGTTAACCCAATGATCAAATATGAAAAATAGCATAACCCCACATAAAATTTATCAAAAAAGAAACAATTTTGGGATTAAGAAAATCAGAAAAAGACCTGAAGGAGGAGAGTTAGGAAGAGACAAGAAGCCACAGCAAGCTCGAGAAGTAAAAGAATGGAGGTGGGTATGAGACGGGTCAATGGATCGGGCTAACCCGTCACCATATAATACCAGTGCTCTGCTAGGCTTATCTGCCATAATCAATCAAATGTATTGGAATTGATGATAATGAAGAAGAGAGATGGATTGTTGTTGATTATAGTGAATAAAGCTTGCAACTTTGGGAGAAAGAATCTCACTTTTCCCTTTTTTCTTTTGTAGAGTATTCGTTTAAAAGAGTATTTTTAGATTTGATTTATTTGAAGTATTTTTTTTTTGAAAAAAATGAAAAACATTTAAGATAAAAATGACAAAAGTTAGGATATGATTCTTTTTAGCTTATAAAGCTAGTTTAAAAAGTTAATCTAAACATTTTCTAAGTTCATTTTAGTACTATGATAATATAATTTATTTGTATTTGGGGAATATATATAAGATAGTGTAGGTTTTGTGTAAATTTCACATATATATTTGAGCTGGTAAAAACCTTGTGTATTGGGTGTGTCTTTTACTACTCTCTCCGTTCCATTTTATGTGGCACTTTTCAGATTTCGAGATTCAAACAAGTCTATCTTTGACCATAAGTTTTTCATAGATCTTTTAAACATTTTGAATTATCAATTATTGTAACTTATAGTACTTTTTACATAGTTTACAAATATATAAATTTAATTTCAAAAAATTGAAGATTTCATGCACAAATTTCCGGTCAAACTTAAACTATTTGACTCTCGAAAAACTAAAAGTGTCACACAAATTGAGACAGAGGGAGTATAACATTTGAAGTTGAAGTAATTTTATAATTGCAAAATCTTAAATTGTATATGTTGATATAATTTATTGAACGCTTGTATATATTGTATTTAACATGATCATGTGCATTGAGTTGTCGATTTAACGAGTTTTTAAGCGATAAAAATTCAAAAATTATTAAAGTTTTTAGAAAAAGCTTCGGCTCTATGTGTTAATGAAGAATTTCGACATTCATATGAGAAATAGACTTATGCTACATACTCTTAATCAATGGTAATGCTTCAATTGTCAAATATGGTCGAATATAAATTGATGACTTATACAACTAAATGCACCATATATATACAAGTAAAATACAAATATATGTATCAGACGTCTATTTCTGAAACATATGTGGTGCATATAATATTCACGTATTAGAAATAAACTTTGATGCACACAATTGTATCAACAATCAACAACAATTCATTCGTTGAAATACAGTCAAAACAAAAGAATGTATACAATCATATAACTAGATTATAGAATACATAGTATCCAGTGAAATTGTATGTATTGATACAAAGTGACCCTCTTTGTTTGATTAGTTAGTTTTCAAGAGGGGAAATTCTTATGGCAATCTCAGGCATACTACTAATAGATTATTTGGCCTAATTGAAACAACCTAGGAAAGGTTGTCAGCCTACATAACTTACTTCTCATACTTAGAAAGCCAGGTATCAAATCCCTATAGTTCGAGCCCTTTGGATCGAGCAAACATACATAGTATGCCCAACGAAATTGTATGTTATGATACAACTAGATTAAGCAAACATATACAACTTCATAATAATAGCTAATGAACAAATACGGCTCCAAAACTATAGGTATGAATAAATAATAGACAAACTATAGCTGCTAATAATAATTATGCTCTAAACTATAGTTATTTATAAATTTTACTCTGAAGGGAAAACATTGAAATTATTTACAAACTAAAACCTATATCCAAATCCTTTCTAGCCCAATAATAATCAACTAAAGGCCCAAATATGAAACCTAAAGGACTAATAGATTGAGGATCCCAACTCTGACCTCGACCCGGAACCTAATTTAAGACTCTAACTCCAACCCTGACTTGGACAAACTAGAAAGAAAAGTACGATCTTAACTCTATTTTGTAGGGTAAAGTTTATATTCAATAGATTATTTGCTCAAAAGAAATGTAACTAATGCAAAAAAGATGAAAAAGAAAGAGACAACAAAACATCAATGTACAAAGTAAGTCCAACAACATATATTACTACACATTTGAAGAAAAATAAACTACAACAATAACATATCAAATGCATTCCCATGAGTGAGGCTTGAATAGGGAGTGTATAAACATATCTTATATTTTCCTTAAAATAAAAGAGAGGTTGTTTTTGATAGACCCTCAACTCAAACCAAATGAAAAAGATGACAATAATAATAAGTAGGAAAGGGAAAAAAAGAAACTATGCAATACATAAATCCTACCATTAGCATTATGAGAACACTAAACTATCCATTAATCTTTTATCCCAATTCTCGACCTCATTACCTTCTTGTCTAAGATTATATCCTCAATCCGCTAAAGATATTCCATATCTAATCTAATAACGTTTTGATGAACGATTATTTACGTCAATTTCCTCTTGCAAAAATCAGATAAGGGCCCAAATGTGAAACCCAATGGAAAATAGCTCAAGCCCAAAGGATCAATAGACCGAGTTATACCCATTTACAACCGGGTATCCATCTTTGCTGGTAACCGTTAGATCAGTTCCACGTGTCTCCATCTGCTTCCTTCAATAAAACAATTCTGTGTATGTATTTCTCAGACCAATCGCCGCCTCTTTCATTGTTCTTCTCTTTGGCATTCTGTAGAAGCCGGAGTTTCACCGGAGAATCAGAAATGGCGTTAATAGCTCGAAATGCGAAACTGCTCACCGGAACGGCGCCGTTCCTTCAAAGGGCGGCGACGATCCACACGACACTCCCATCTCTCTCACAGCAACCTGCCTCTTCTCCGGCCACTTACGGTGGCGCACAGCCTCCGTCCATGAATACACCAGCAGGGATATCTAAACCGGCTGAGTATGTCATATCTAAGGTCGACGATCTGATGAATTGGGCTCGTCGTGGGTCCATTTGGCCCATGACTTTTGGATTGGCTTGTTGCGCTGTGGAAATGATGCACGCCGGAGCTGCACGTTACGATTTTGATCGATTCGGTATTATTTTCAGACCTAGCCCTAGGCAATCCGATGTTATGATTGTTGCTGGTACACTTACCAACAAAATGGCCCCTGCTCTGCGCAAGTATGTATAAATTCTAACGATTAACCCTCTTTTTCCGTTTATCCCATACGTCTGTTTACGAAGTATCTGTATGTCTATATTTGGATTCTATTTTTTCTGTAGAATTGGATTTGCTATATGAACATTTAGGGAAATCTGATAACCAGCAATTTTTTTGTATTTTTGTGAGATCAATCGATTATGTCTTGGTTTTATGAAAATCTATTTCATTCTGCTCTGTTGGTATGTTTTCCCTCGGGTGCAACAAACTGAGGATAACATGAGGTTATTCAATTTGCTTCATTTAATCTGATTATTTGGATGTTGGTTTCTTCTCTGGCATAGTCTCCCACTCTTCCTTTTTGTATGAAGGTTGGGCATAGTGTTATTTAGAACTGGTCTTTTGGTGGAGTGATGGATTTTGGTGTAGTAATAGAAAAACAGAGGTTATGGAGCACTGTAGCTATAATGTATAGGGTAATAATGTGAGAATTGGAGGAAACTTTGGCATGCTTTGAATGTTATTGTTAGAATGTTTTAGTAGGACTCAGAATGAACATAGCTCACAGGAGCATCATAGATCATCACCAAGTAGGATGACAATCAGAATAATCTAGTATTATATGATATAACGCAACATGTGGTTGGCCAGGTTTCTTTAAAGTTTTGCTTTTAACGTTCTCTAAGGAACACTAATTAAAGAACATGTGGGTTTTTGTGAGAACATACTTAAGAATGTCTACAATTTTTCAACACACAGAAATGTTGAAATCATCACACTGCATCTTTTAATTAGTGTTCATATTAATTATCGAAAAATGAATCTTCCCCTATTTAAAATTCTTGTTGGTTAAATAAGGTTTCAAAGGCGAGCATTTAAATTTGTGTTCCAAGGAAGTAGCGTATTTGTTATCGTGATGAGAAATTTGCAGATTGTTAGATAGATATTCATCCAATAAAGCTCAGACCCCACATATGGGATTACATTAGGTATATTGTTGTTTTTGTAACCATTCAATATAAACAAAGACAAGCATTTGCACATAAATATTACCTACAACTTTTGTGTTGGTGTATTGAGTAATGACTATAGCCTGCCCTCTCAGTAGTGATGTCTTTTTGTTTTTGCAATGGTCAGCTAAAATAGTCATTTGATTATTCATATTGATTAAAAAGAAATGTATATATTCGTTGGATTGTTTATTTCCTTAACTCCTTAGTGTTTGTTGGTATTAATGTGTCATATTAGTCTGCAACAACAACACCTTGTGCAATCCCACAAGTGGAGTTTGGAGATGTAGAGTGTGTGCAAATTTTAACCACAAGGTAGAGAAGCTATTTCTGAAAGATCTTTGGCTCAAGTGCAACAAATCAAAGTGGTTATGAAAAGAAAATATGACAATGTGGAAAACATGTCAATTAATAAGGATAGCATTCAACAAAAAGAACAGTAACAACGATGAAATAAATGAAACATAATAGAAAAGAGAGGGTAGCAAATATCAAAAGCAAGAGATTACATGTCTATGACTAATACTACGATAGACATGTGCTACCATACTTCCATCAAGCCTAATCCCGTCGAAAAGCGAGACAGAACTCAACTTTTTAGGACCTTCATACCCTTCTATTTAAGGTCATGTCCTTGGTAAGTTGCAGTTATGTCATGTCTTGTCTAATCACCTCTCCTCCATACTTTTTCGATCTACTTCTACCTCCCCTCATATCCATTATATCTAACCTCTCACACCTTTTTATTGGGGAGTTTACACATCTTTCTTTTCATATGTCCTAACCATTGCAACTTTGCTTCCCTCTTTGTGCACCATGGAGGCCACTCCCCCTTTGTCTTAGACATCCTCATTCCTAATCTGATTTCCCTTATATGCCCACACATCCATTTCAACGTCCTCAGTTCTGCAACTTGCATCTCCTGAATATGGGTGGACCGACCAACATTTTTTCCTATACAATAAATCCGGTCTAACCACATAGAACTTACCTTTAAGTTTTCGTGGTGCATTTTTTTCACACAAGACTTTGGAGGCGAGTCAACAAATATGACTAACGTGTCATATTAGTCAACTTATATATTTGATGTTGTGGTCTTCCGTCTGCCCCTCCCTGCTTCATTTCTATCTAGCATGTCTCTATGCTGACAAGGAGCGACAAGATTAGGAATGAGGTTATCCGGGAGAAGGTGGGAGTGGCCTCTGTGGTGGACAAGATGAGGGAAGCGAGACTGAGATGGTTTGGACATGTGAAGAGACGGAGCGCAGACGCCCCAGTGAGGAGGTGCGAGGTAATGGTGGTAGAGGGTACGCGGAGGGGTAGAGGTAGGTCCAAGAAGTATTGGGAAGAGGTGATTAGACAAGACTTGGCTATGCTTCACATTACCGAGGACATGACTCTAGATAGGAAGGAGTGGAGGTCGCGTATTAAGGTTGAAGGTTAGTAGGGTTAGCGTGTGTCTTCCCTTGAGAGGGTTTGGGTTGTTAGCGTTTGGAGTAGTCCTAGCCTTATGTTGTTTACTGCGTTTCACTCCCAATATCTTTCTTGATGTTATTGTCTCATTTGTTGATTATACGCTATCTTTTGTATTGGCTGTTTTGTTTTATATATATCTCTCCTGTCACTTAGATTTGATGTTCTTGAGCTGAGGGTCTCCTGGAAACAGCCTCTCTACCTCCACGAGGTAGTGGCAAGGTCTGCGTACTATTTACCCTCCCCAGACCCCACCTAGTGGGATTTCACTGGGTTGTTGTTGTTGTATGTCTCTATGCTGACAAAGGATTAGTAACATTTGTCATTGTTTTCTTGCATGTTGTTCCTATATCACTAGGATTTTGTACTTCAATGGATATGTTGTTGACTGTCAATGTGCATAGAACTTTGGAATATTATGTTATGCAATAAACTCGAGGAGATCAAGGTGTATAAATGATTGTTTCGATATATGTAGTATAATAGTTTATGGAAAGGTTAAAGAGTAAAAGAAGATGGATAATGGAGGTTCCCTGAATTATGTCTCGTATTGTTCAAGACAAAAGGCATAAAAAAAAAAACCAAGGTTTGCTATGTTTAAGGACAAAACACAATTAGTTCGAGAGACTCTGAAGAAAAGAACATACTCAGTGTAATCCCACAAGTGGTGGGTCTAGGAGGGTAGTGCGTACATACTTTACCTACCTTGACTATGAAGAAAAAATGATATATATATATATATAGATTAGCACAAAATTTATCCCTGAATTGTGTGTAGAGCGTACATACTTTATCCCTGAATTTTGTGTGTGTGTCTGAAGAAAAATATTTATAAGCACGAAGTTTTTTTTTTAATAAAGGTAAAATTTTGTACAGAGAACAATATGGGGATAGAAGTATTGTAAGAAATGGAATTAAGTGAACCTATGAAGTAAAAACCATACAGTTCATCTGAAAAAAATGAAGTGAAAACTATACCAATCAATATCAAACTAATGGGGTGGGTTGGGGGGGTGGGGGGGTTATAGAGTGTCACCTAAGTGGGGCTAAGTGCAAACAACTAGGGTTTGAATGAGCGTAGGAAAACACTCGTGAACAGCACATAGTTTCAGTGGTGAGGTTATCACATATGGATCTGGCTGGGGTGTTGGGCAAAAGAAAGAGAATAATATGGAGTAGCATAAACTCAGTGACTTCTACTTTCACTTGTTCTTCATCCTACTTTATTTTTTTAGCATTCCCCTTTACACTAGGGAAACTTAATCTGCTTTGGTTCAAGATAAAAATAAATAAGATCTAAAAGTTTTTTATTTTGCATTGACCATCCCAAATCAAGAGCTTGTTTATGTTTCACTTGCTTTTTGAGACGGGTAAGAATTTTATTGACGTAGTGGTAGGAGTGCAACTTGTGATATGTGGGGTAGGCACTCGTCATATGTTTTAATCTAGTTGCATAAAAGACCTAGTATTTAAGTGGAGAAAAGTAGAGGGGTGAGCCTATTTGCCACCGAGTTTCAAACTGTGTGCCGCTGATCCTAGGGAATTTCTCAATTATAAAAAAGTGGCACATATATTATGTACACCCCAGCAAAGAGTAAATACACTAAGTTACTTCTTCTCATCTATCCTAGCCTGTGGGAGAGTTATAAGAGTAACTTGGTTCCTGTTGTTGTTGGAAGGTGGCAGGTATACTTCATAAATTTCAATTGAAGTGTTCTCTTTTTTCCTTTGCATAAAGTATAATGAAACACAACTCCATCTTCAACTCCAACTGCATAAAGTCCAAATAAACTGAAAAATATATGAAATCTATGACCAGACGCCTACTAAGCATCTGATAGGAATATTTGAAAGAGAATCTTCAAGAGTTGTGTCATAGCCACCATACCTTGTCATCATTCTGATTAACTTCAGTGAATTTATTGGTGTGTTATAGAAATCAACAATTTCTAGTGATCTCTCAATCATTCAATAGTCTCCTATAATTCCACCCTTGAATAGATTATAGACCAAACTTCATTAGTAATTGCCTTCTATTGCTAATTTATAGTGAAAATATCGAGATATATTGTATTCAAAGCACCCTGTTCCAATCAGTTGTCCTCCCAGATATATGTGTTCAGCCCATCTCCCACTCCATAGCTGGTTTTGTTGCTGAAAATTTGCCAAAGAATTCTAATAGCCTTCCAATCTCTTACTCCATAAGCCCAGATGCAGTGATCTCTTCTTTTGTTTTTCAGGGGCCTTCCTCACCATATTTATCTTTAATTACTATCCTCCATAGTGAATGTTCTTCATTAGTGCATCTTCAAAGCCATTTCATGAGAAGGCTTTGATTTTGTTTTCTCATATTATTTTTTTCTCCAAGCATTCATGTTACTTGCTTAGAGTAACAACTTTCCATTTGGCTAAAGGGAACCCTTTACTTTCTATATTTTGTTGCCATAGAAAGTCTCCTTTAAGATATCTATCCATTCTCTTCCCTATTTTTGGAGTGATGGGAAACAAAGACGTCATGTAGGTTGGGAGAGCTCCAATACACTATTGATAAATTACTAACCTGCATCCTAGAGAAAGTATTGGCTTTTCCACCTTGGTAGCCTCTTTTCACATATCTACAACACCCCATTCCATATATCAATGTACCTGCATTTTGCCCCACCAGGGGCATTCCCATTTAAACACGAGTAAAACCCCTGTTTCTCCTCCAAGAACTCCAACAAGTTGCTGAATATGTTAAACTTCATTAATTGGGATAAATTGAACTTCTCCTCCGGCTAATGTGAAGCCTAGATATCCCTTCAAAGCTCTATTTCTGCATCACACAAAATAATAGCATTATCTGCATATAGAGGTGGGTGATCTCCATGCTCCCTCTTATGTTTTTGAAGCCAGCTATTTTCTTGTTCAATGGTATCCTAGGACCAACAATCACATTGAATTCCGGTCTCCAGGTCTCTTATTTAGTAACAAGCTGGATAGAACCTTACTTTCTCCCTGTTTATTGTGGTTGGATCCCTTGGTGTTGCTGCTGATTGTGCTATCCATCTGACGTGATTTTTTCTTTTACCTAAAAAGTCACAGTGTTATAATTATTAAGAAACACCGGCGAGTGATGTTAATGGCTTATCTATAATCAAACAGAAGTGATCCATGTTCGAAACTATCTGGACCCTTCTAAATTGAACTCAAACAATTATCAAATATTTTGTTGAAATTTTTCACTCACTACGTTGAGCATTCGTATTTTTGCTATTCTGATCATGTACTTGCTCATTCTCTTCATTTCCAGTTTTCATTTAGACCTCTCAATTTAGCATTCTAAAGTTGATCACCTTTCCTTATTTGATCAAGTATCACACCTGAATTCTCCAAAGTTCTTTTACTTTATTCCGCTGCAGGTGCGTCTCTAGTGTGTTTAGCCCGAATCTTATAATCGTACACTTCCTAGATTTTCTTCTATGTTTGCAAGGAAATCTTGTATGCCTGTCAGTCTGTCACCTTTCTGGAATCTGGTAATTAATGACTTGAACAACCCAACCAATCAGCTAGGCTTCTCTTCACTTGTGAAAAAAAAAAAATGGTAGGAGGAGGATGGTAATTAATTGCTCTAATGTAAGGGTACCCTTTTGTTTTAATGAGTCAAAATATTAAGCCATATTGCTTCTTTTTTTTCCTATTGCAGGGTCTATGATCAAATGCCTGAGCCAAGGTGGGTCATTTCCATGGGGAGCTGTGCAAACGGTGGAGGATACTACCATTACTCATACGCTGTCGTGCGAGGCTGTGATAGGATCGTCCCTGTTGACATTTATGTTCCAGGTTGCCCACCTACTGCTGAGGCTCTTCTGTACGGAATTCTTCAACTGCAGAAGAAGATAAATAGGCGCAAGGATTTGCTTATGTGGTGGACCCAATAAGAGCCTTGTTTTTATGTTTCCATCGATCTGTATGGAAATAAACGTTTGGCGAAGTACCATCCAAGGAAAAGAGATCTTCTTGTTTTTTCTTTTGGGTGAATCTTATGGATCTCTCTTCTGGACCTTCTGTGTTTCTTTTGTATGTTAATCTGATATTTAGTGGTACTCTCTAAGCTTAAGTTGGTATATCTCAATAAAGCTGCTGTGCATCCTCTAAAAACTGAGGAATGGATTCAGATATTTTTTATTGTGAAGTGTAATTGATAGATTGAGAAGTGTTGTGCATCTAATATTTTTAATATGCATGATAAGTGTGGAATCGATTGTTTTTAGTATACACAATGTAATCCTCTGTATGGGTGTTTTATTCCTTTGATGCATCTTATCATGCCTTTGTGTTGAAAGTCTATAAAAAATAACCTCTCTAGTCTCTACTATATTAAGATAGGAGTACGTTATGTGTACATACATCTTGCCCTTGAGCCGAGAGTATATTGAAAACAGTTGAGCTAAGAGGACTTCAAACTAGCAGTATGAAGTATTCAGTGTGCCTACAGAGTAAATGCTCACCAAAATATGTGTGATCAGTGATGTATCAAAGTGTTTTTGAAATTTATTATTTTAAATGTCACATAAGATATACTAAAAAGTGACAATTTCTTTTTTGATAGACTACAAAAACAAAGGGAGTATATGATTTTATCCTCATATTTTGTTCTTATTTGATTTGTTATATATAACTATAATAAAGATTGTTTTTATTAGGTAGGAAAATGAATAAAACAGAGAAAGAAATTAAACTTACCAATAATTGGATGTCTCCAATGAACCCGCAAAATTCATGGACTAATATACATGAAAATTTGAGATAATCCTAAAATTTTGTTTTGCGACACAAACACCACAAGCATTTTCTGCCTATTGAAAACAATGAGAATTATTTCATAGATCGTCATCAATGAACCATAAAATTTGAGCTCCAACAAAGTCGGTCCCTCATATTACAAAAAATTTATAGGCTAATATACACAAAATTTAAGCTCAAACAAAGACCGTCACATATATTTGGCATTGCAAGGTCATGTAACCCGAATTAACAAATTTGGTGTTTTCTCATGTGTATTAGATAATGCCAATTTTCTTAAATATATTTTGACGGACTCTGATTAACATGAAATTTAGTAGGTACATTGAAATAGACTGATAACAAATACTCATTAGTTTAGAGAATATTTTTTTAAAAAAAAATTGTTTGAGTTGTTCTCATTAGTTTAGAGAATAATTTTTCGTGTGTATCAGTACATATTATTTCTTGTAGTTAAATGTTGATTTGTGTATCAAGGTTATGGAAAATTGGACTGTATTCTTTAGGTTGGGCTTGGTGGGCTTTGAGTTGGGTCAGGTGGCCCAAGTAAAAACATGGGTTTTCTTGACCCCTAAAATGGAGCGGACCGCAATAAACCTTCAACTTTCTGAGAAACAAAGGAAGAAAAAAACTCATAAACTTTGTTCATCTTACCAGGTATCTCATAGTTGCAGAATGTTTTTTTTTTTGCAACTGCAAAATGCTGTTTTTTGTTGGTTAAAGAGTGTTTTTTCGTATTTTTTTCTGCTGCTGTGGTGTGTGCTAAATTGAAATGTGTCTATAACATGCAGTAAGCTAATGATTTGATTGGATTGTTTTAATTGTATGAAATTTGATTTGCTTTAAGTTGATTTGAGTATACTTTAGGGAAATAGAATAGAGCTATTTTGTTGTTTTGTTATCTCGAATGTACATGTCGAAAATGATTAGCTAGAGAAACCAAGTTATTGAATTATTTTTTTTGATAACCGTGGTGTTCGATACCTCTTACCAGCAACAGGTATCCGGTAACTCTATCCACCAAGGATAGGACTGATAGGAAGAAATCACCTAGTGTTTTGGAGGGAATACCAACCTTTTGATGTTAATGGCACTGAAGATTTTTCACTTGATGTTCAAGCATAGATTAACGTTCGATATGCTTATTATGTATAGGGAAGTATTCATCCAACTGTTGTGCCAAATGAGGAAAAAAGAAGTTTTTTTAAGATTTTGGTGCGCTTGGCACAGCCCATTGCTAGTTCAAGTACCTAAGTTGAAGTAGATAGGTTCATATTTGAGTTGTAAAAAAAATTGAAATTCTATTCGTCTTCTCTTGATATGTGTGAAGATAATTCGCTTGATTGTATTGCTTCTATCTGAAAATGAACAAAAGAACAATGTTCTACTTTGACATATCAATAACCCAAAAGATTGAATCAGTAACTCCTGTTTGTTTGTTTTTTAACTTTTTCAGATACTCGACTAGTTTTTTTTATCTTTCTACAAGGAGGATCATGTTGCGACAATTTCATCACAAATTGTGTGATAGAACAATGATTTTTACCCGAGTGTATAGTTCTAAAGAAACAATGGAAGTTAAACTTGATCCTCTAACAAGACTTTGTAAAATTATGATGTCTTGCCCAAAGGCGGGGCTTGACACGGAGCTTGACCAAAGTGGGATTAGGGTTTTACCGGAGATGGTTGAGGATGTCCTTAAGAGATTTGAGAATGCTGGAATGCTTGCGTATCGTTTCTTTGAATGGGCTGGTAAGCAACATAATTATGAGCATAGTACTAGAGCCTACCACTCCATGATTGGATCTCTTGCCAAGATAAGGCAATATCAGATGATGTGGGATCTTGTAAATGAGATGAAAACCAAGAGAATGCTTAATATTGAGACATTTTGCATAATCATGAGAAAATATGCTAGGGCTCAAAAGGTAGAGGAGACTCTATACACTTTCCATATCATGAATAAGTTTGATGTGCCTCCCAACCTAGCGGCTTTTAACGGCTTATTGAGTGCTCTATGCAAATCGAAGAATGTGGAAAAAGCTCAGGAGATTTTCGATAGTAAGAAGAATGAATTTACTCCTGATTCGAAAACATATAGCATATTGATTGAGGGGTGGGGAAGGGCTCCGAATCTTCCCAAGGCAAGAGAGGTTTACAGGGAAATGATTTTGGCTGGCTGTAATCCGGACATTGTGACTTATGGGATCATGGTCGACATACTTTGCAAGGCTGGCAGGGTTGATGAGGCTGTTGAAATTGTCAAGGAGATGTACTTCAGCGGTTGCAGGCCAACGTCCTTTATTTATAGTGTTTTAGTCCATACATATGGGCTAGAAAACCGGATTGAAGATGCCATAGATACATTCCTTGAAATGGAAAAAAATGGTGTTGAGGCTGATGTAGCTGTATATAACTCACTAATTAGTGCTTTCTGTAAGGTAAATAAGTTCCAAAATGTCTATATGGTTCTGAATGACATGCAATTCAAGGGGGTGACTCCCAATGCAAGGACCTGCAATATTATTCTCAGTGGCTTGATTGCTCGAGGTGAGACTGATGATGCTTTTAAGGTTTTCCGTAGGATGCTCAAAATTTGTGATCCTGATGCAGACACGTATACTATGATGATAAAGATGTTTTGTGAGAAGAATGAGATGAAGATGGCTCGTAAAGTGTGGAAATATATGAAACGCAAGCAATTTGTTCCCAGCATGCATACTTTTTCTGCACTTGTCAATGGATTGTGCGACGATGCAGATGCCCCTGGTGCCTGTGTGTTGATGGAAGAGATGATAGAGAAAGGAATGCGCCCTGGTAGGATGACATTTGAAAAATTAAGGAAACTACTTCTCAAGGAAGAGAGAGAAGATGTACTTGAATTCCTTCAGGAGAAACTAAATCTTATGGTCAGGGAGCCTTTGTCTGATTAAGAAACCATTTAGATAACGTATTTCTGATGATTCGTGATTATATCTGCTGTTGTTGAATCTGATCTCTAGAGTCAGAATATCCAAGTGTCTCGTACTGTTTCAGCAACGGATAAAGATATCCAGGTCACATAATAACTGAGCTTGCTAAGGATTTAACTTCATCAGTGAGACTCACTTGGAGCACTTGGCAATTTTTTTACGTTGGAAAAGTGCCAGTCTGTTAATTACTGGAGTTCTCATTTGGAGCACTTGGCAATTTTTTTACGTTGGAGAAGTGAGGCCAGTCCTTGTTAAATACTGGAGTTTGGAAACGGTGTAGAACACAGTTATCTTGCTTAAACATGGTTTTCTCTAACTTCAATACTTCTTCTGGATGCGGTTAGTTCTTTTCCGTTTTCAGTTGATTAGTAAAAGAAACTTTAGCCAGTGAAAGATGGTCGATACAAGTGGACAAAAAGCCACAATCAAGGTCAGAACTCATGCAGGGATGTAAATAGTTTTGTTGTCTTCAATCTATTAATGCATCAAAAATTTAAAAAGAAGAATCTCTGTTAATGCATTCGTCAAACACTGTATTTTTGGCGGGTTATTATTAGTGCTCAGGCCTCAATGTCACTTCTCTGTGCGTGCTCTCTCTGACTTGTGCTTATGGGGGAAAAAAATGGACCATCTTGGTCTAGTTAAGACTTGGACATAGAAATTAAGCTTCATCTACAATTAATGTATTTGTTTTGATTGGTCTATAATTTATGTCTCAATAGGGAGCTCTCTTAATTAGTTTCTTTTCTTCTCTGCTGAAGACATGTACCTATTCACCGCCTTTTTTTAAATGGGGGAGACACTTGTTTATTATCCCCCACCACTTCTTGTTCTACAGCCTCCCTAAACTCAGTCTAAACTCAGTTTCTGGGGCTGCAAACTCTGTTTTTCACGTTTCCTTTTCGTGTATTCTCATTATTATTTTTCTGCCCAGGGTCCTCAATCTGCATACATAAGTTGGTTTGGTACCTCCTGGAAGGAACTAATTGAATAGGTGAAAGAATGCTAATGCTTCATCTAAGGTATACTCTTGCTGTAATTTATTTCTTCTATAGTATTTAAGCTATTAGAGTAAATACACATTTATTTTCTTAATTATATTTTCAACACATCCCTTGAGTGCGAGCCTATATCTTTTTTCATGGGTCAAGCATGTTATGGGAAAACTCTACAGTTTTATCCCGGTCTTAGCAATTGCCAGATCTTCTCCTTTATTTTCTTAATGAAATATGTTTCTATTGTACTATTACATCATGCATGATAATGACGTTCTTGTCACTTTATCTTGGTTGTAATCTTTCATGTAATTTATCAATTGGGAAAGCTGATATGTTTCTCTCCTCACATCAATCAGGATTCATGATTCCCATGCAAGCTCCTCAAAATGTAAGTCGACAAGAAGCAGCACGAGCACAGACATCGCCGGATGCCCAGGTTTGAAAATGAGCTAGTTCACAACCTTCCAGAGCGTTAACTAAGGGGTACGTCACACTTGACGAGCACCATTGCCATCTCTATGCCATAAACATACCAAGAGCAGAAACGGGTGTGCATTCATCCATTTCATCATGGCTCGTGAGAAAGGAACCTGCCAGTGTTCGACTTCAATGGGTTCTCCAAGATAACAAACCCAGAAAATCCCAATCAGGACCTCAAGCATATATAATAAGGCGAGCTCTTATGCAGGACAAGGCCGTGAAGAGGATGCTAAGGAGGAGGATCCATTTTCTTTATGCAGCATTGACTTCTGTTTACTCTGTTTTAATTTTTCATATATGAATAACTGGAAAATTTCTGAGAACCAATAAAACTTTCGAAACACGATGAATGATTCCCATGCTCAATGCACTTGCATATTTCCATTCAAAAAATGGCAAGGACGCAGCGTATTGAGTGGGTATTTCTCACAATGGACAAAGGAAAAAGAGCTCAATCAATCAAGCAACTCTACACGCCATGTGGCCGGCCAGGAGAGAAGTAAAACCAACTAGACAGCAGAGAGAGAAAGAAGAGCATAAGAAGCAATCTAGAGAACACACATCGATATACCAACACCAATCACAGTGAAAAAACAATAGATCCAGTCAAACAGTTTTACCAGCTTTCACATTAGATGACTAAAAAGAGCTATTATGAAAGACAATATTGGCATCCATAACAATGGTTTTCTTCGTGGAAGTAACCATCTAAACTCGTGCAAGTAGTTCATGTTCAATGTACATCAAAAACCAATACACCCATCCTTCAGCAGTTAGCAACTTGCACATTGAGAGTGCAAAACAGTTATACTTCCCTTTCTGTGTACCAGCAACACACAATAGAGCAATGTTGGATCTACCTCACTACATTAAAAGTGGCACTTGGTTTGGAAATCATCACTGGACACTCCCCCTTCTCATCATACTCAGCAAACTCATCTCCGGACAAATCAATGCCTTCAAATTTCGTTCCCTCAAGCTGCATTAAGTGAATCAAATTAGAACTGGCACGACATCTCCCATAACACAAAACCTAAGAATTGGGAAATGTAGCTAATGAAATTATAGCTTTTCTTTAATATAGCTATATATAACATATCAGGAAAAAAAAGTTCTTTAGAAAATAGTCAACTAGCTTTCTCATGGGCCAATTTGGGCAAAATATTAGCCCAATTTTTGATGGCCTGAGCTAATAGATGTGTGGGCCAATAATCAGCCCAAACTTGGGCGGATTATGATTTCACGGGATAATCTTGCCACCTTTAGACATATAAGCAGAACATATTCTCCAAGAAGTTAATTAGGAGATACATGACCTCGTTAAAGAAATAGAAATATATTCAAAGAACCCCAACAGCTCAAAAACAAATGGAAAATTGATAGGGCAAAGAAATCTTATACCTAAAATTTAATATTTCGACAACTTTTTTATAATAAGATTTTTCTTTAATTTTAAGAAACACCAAAGCAGAAAGCAGGGGAAGAAGCTTACAGATTTAGCTTCCCATTCTCCTCGGAAAACATAATCCAGCGGCTCAAAACCCCTGCACTCAAATAGCATCAAAGGTGCAGATTTTCCAGCTTCACTATCAGTGTGAGTCAGAGGACGGCCACGGCCAGTGATCATGGCTATTGTACCATCCCTGCCACAGAACTTACACTGGAAGAAAAAGTCACAAAAGACTTAGTAATCAATCAAGTCTATACAGCATCAAGAGCTGTAAAATAGCAATAGGACATCAAAGGGGAAAACACCAAAAAAGAAGGTAACAATTAAGGCTCAAAACAGAATTCCAAGGATATCAAAGTTATTCAACATATAGAGCTAAGAAACAACAACAGGGGCATTTACTACGGCTTAACCCATTCTGAATATTGAAGATATCCTAATTAATTCCGTATCTCACCTCAAATTTCAGGCGGTCACAGTGATTTTAAATTCAGTTTAAACTAGCTCTGTGTCATATCTAAACTAACAAATATGCACTCAGATATGCATAAAGAAATGTCTGAAGCAGTAGATTATATCGTCAAAGATAAGGAAACAGGAGGATAGGTCACCTTCTGGACAAGGTGGGTGTGGCCCTTGCCATTAGGAAGAGGAACAGTTTCAACCAAGCTCACATAAGTCTCCTTTTGGGTGATCTCACCACAATGGCCACACTTTAGCTGCACAATTTAAAGAAAAAGAACCAAGTTTAATGGACTATGAAAAAGGTAGTAATGTAGGACACCAAATGTATGATTTCATCACACAGAAATAATTGGCAAAATTAACTTATGGAAGCAGCACTACCTCACATGAACATACCTGAAAGGAAATTTCAGTACTACTATATTGATAGAGAGCGGTAGTACACATTACAAATAAAATGACAGAAGCTTTGCATGAGATGGTTTAAGACGTTAAGGCGTCTTAAAATGGTAGAAGTGTCGTATAAATTAAAACAAAGTTTGTGTGAGATGGATTAACATTCCAGAATGTCTCAAAATGAAAAACATGTCATATAAATTATAACAAAGTACACAAGACTTCATACAGTGGAAATGACCCTATAAGATAAAAGAGAAGGCATACAGTTGAAATGACCCTATAAGATAAAAGAGAAGGCATACCGTGGAAATGACCCTATAAGATAAAAGAGAAGGCATACCGTGGAAATGACCCTATAAGATAAAAAAGAAGGCCATCTTGGGATAAGAAACCTTCAACTACATAACAATCGCTTCTTACAAGTTATTTGGAGAAGGGTATCAATCAAAATATGGAAAAAGGCCATGGCACAATGGAGCAGTTAATATTTCCAATTGTTAAAGTGTTAAGGAACACATCCCAAGCTGTTGGATTTGTTTGATAGGATTTTTGCAGTTAAAGAGGGAGATGGAAGAGTACTATAGTTTTGGAAATACGCATAACTGGATGTTTACACCATTAAAATTAAAGCTTCCTGATCTATTCAGACTCAGTAACAACTATTGTTCCAATGAGGGAAGGAAATGCATGGAACTTAGGTTTAAGAAGTCCACTTTTCAATTGGAAGGTCAGCAAACTGGCTCTTTGCTTCAGAAATTGGACCAAGCCTCGTTGAGACCGGGGCAACCAACTCTATCAGTGAATAATTATACTTACTTGGAACAAAAAAACTCTTCATACAGAACACAAGCAAGATAGACACAAAAATTCAGAAGCTAAGATGAGAGAGAGTCTTTGACAAAGAGAAAACAAGAAAATGAAGAATGGGAAGATAAAGTTGGAATGAACTACCAAAAGAGCCGCAAACAAAAACCTATCGTGGCACCCATCAATTAGCTAAATCACACAGAGAAATTATATAGAAGCACATTAATGAATTGCAATGGAGGTCAAAAGCCTAAGTATGCACTCTATAAACTGAACACAAGGAAATAGACAGAAAAACTAAATCACAACTATGAATAAGAAGATAGTTTGAGATGAAATTGGAATGAGACTTGAAGAATCCCTACAAAGACACCTATGAAGCATGTTTGACTCAAAACAATCTCAATAGGAAAGGTTTCCAGTTTGTATACAGGTGCTATCTATGTTTGGAAAAGATGGAAACTGTAAACCATTTGATATTGTACTGCTCAGTAGCCACAGATCTGAGGCACACTTGAACTGGAGCTTATGGAGAGTTAATAAAGTCATCAAAAGGATTTGAAGGAAGATACCTGCTGCTAGGAATAGGTGTTTTGATGGAATCTCAACTCCAAATCACTCCCTCAAAACCAAGTGCTTACTTTATATTTTTTTACTGAACTAATATGACTACTGTAATTAGCACTGATCAGTGGTTGGATTTTGTAAGATCCCTTGTCTTTGATTGACACTGGAAAGGGATTCATTAGTTCTTTTGTTAATGCTTTTTCCTTCCCTTGTAACTATGCATCTACTTGATGTTCTTTTGTGAATGAAACATCTAACTTTATCAACAAAAAAAAAGAAGATGTGTATAGAGGCACACATCAATTAGCTCGATAACACCAAGAGTACATTTAAAACATAGTATGATTATCACAAAATTTGAGGTGGAAACCAGAATCCTGAACATATACATGCATCTATAACAGAACACAAGGGTATCGAAATGAGAAATGAGAAGAATGTGAATAAATACATAGTTTAACAATCAAAACCATGAAACTGTAGAGCAAGACGAAAAAATTGCAATGAGCTACCAGAAGAGCCATACACAACACATACAGAGGCATGCATCAATAAACTTGAGAGATGCATACAAACGCAATAGAACAATCGCAAAGTTGGAGGTCAAGAGCTTAAACTCTTAAACATGCACTAATACACATTAAACAAGGAAATAGACGCAAAAATTAATAACTAAGACGCAACTAGGAATAGATTGTTAGTTAAATGGAAAATGAAAAACAAGGTGAGATTGGACAGTGCACAAGCAGAACCCTAAAAAAGCACATACGGAGACATACATCAACTAGCTCAATTACACAGAGCATAGAGAGGCAATAGAGTAATCACAAATTAGAGATTGAAAACGTCAAACTAAAAATAACAGACAGGCATTCCCACACAGAACGTAGAGATATACACAAAATTTGAAAAGCTAAATTCAGAAATAGGAATAGACTAGATAGCTTGACAAAGAAACTTAAAAGTATCAAGCTCGAGTAAATGAAATAATGAGCTACCAGAAAATATCTGAAAGAATAGCTAGAAGGCATCATCAATTAGATCATAGATAAATCAAATAGAAAGACAGTAGAGTAATCATAAGCCTCAATGTAACAACCATACTTTATACACATAACACAAGAAAATATGGACAAACGAAGAAGCTAAGTCCAACTATTAGAGGTGTTACACCCCACCACTTCTGTTTATCTACTAGATTAGATCTTATGATTATTTACTAGATTAGCTTGATAGTATTTATCAGTTATCTCATTTGAAAAAATATCCTTAATGTAAGTAGCACTCGTAGGAAGTTAGTTACTTAATTCATGGATTTAAATACAGCTTCATATTCAATACAAAATCATCTTTCATATTCTCTACAAGTTTATACATAAACTAGGAATAGTATAGACAGTTTGACAAAGAAAATCATGGAAATTAAGTACAAAATTATGAAATTGAAATGAGCTTCCCGGAGATCCAAAATGAATAGCTAGAAGGCATCCTCAGTTATAACATGAACACGAAAGTAACACACATACATATGCACACAGAACAAGGAGTTAGACTCGAAAGTCATCATCAGAAGAGACATAAAACTAAGTCGCAACTAGGAACAAACAGATGTCCGACAGCGAAAATCATGAAAATGAAAAACATGGATACGAAATTGCAATGAGTTGCCTCAATAGCCCTAAATAAACACCTAAGAGCAGAGACAATCCACTATGTGTGTGTATTTACTATAGAGTGAACATCAAATAAATCAACCTTCATTGAGAAATCAGACACGCAAATGCCATAAAATAACTACAACTTATATAGGCGGATACCTTAAACAAATAGTTATAAGATATCATCAATTATTCAATCTTCAAAGGAAAGATCACATAATATCACAGTAGAATAATCGTAAACCCTATAGTAAGTAAATGAATATGAACACAGAACAAATAAATAGACACGACATTCTGAACTTAACAAAAAAAATATTGCAACTAGGAATAAACTATAGTTCGGCATAGAAAATCACAACAATGCAGAACACGAAGATGAAATTGCACTGAGCTACCTCAACATCCCTAAAAAAAACACCTAACGAGAAGATAAAATCACTGTGTGTGCATATTTACTATTGAATCAACATCACTTCGATCAATGTTCAGTGAAAATCGCATAAACATGAGTACATGACAATGCAATAAAATAACTACAAATTATAGAGTCGGATACCTTTAACAAATAGCTGTAAGGCATCATCGTTTATATAGATATTCAAAGGACAAATCACACTTAATATAATGGTAAACCCTAAAGTAAGTAAAGGAAAATAAATAGTAACGAAATTCGAGAAGGAAAAAAACAAGTTGCTAGTAGGAATAAAAAATATAGTTCGTCATAAAAAATCATCAAAATGAAGAACACGAACATCAAATTGCAGTGAGCTACCTGAATATCCCTAAAAAAAAACACCTAATGTGTAGATAAAATCCACTGTGTGTGTATTTACAATAGAATCAGCATCAATTCGATCAATCTTCATCGAGAAATCGCACATACATCTAAGTGCAATAGAATAACTGAAAATTACAGAAGCGTTTATGCGGATACCTTGAAGTGGTAACGGAAGTTTTCATCATCGCAACCGCCTTGTGGCCGAAGGTCGGTGAGGTTTTCAAGCTCCGCCTTAATTTCCAGCATGAAGTTCACCATTTTTCTTTCTGCTTGCTGCTTCGAATCAACGCTTTCTCTCTGATTCTCTCAAATGCTCTTTTCTCCAGAATGACAGAATGGAAAAGGCGTGATGAGGAAAGAGTGATTTATAGCCTGTTATTGGAGGGTAAAAGAGTAAATTACCACATCTGAATCCGGATAGAAGCTTCCAAATCATAGTAGTAGATTATTTTTGATATATAATACAATCTCTCCGTCAATTTTTAATTGTCATATTTTCTTTTTTAGAGTCAAATTATAAAAACTTTCACTAACATTTTCGATGTATTTTTTATCATATTAATATGCAAAAAAATTGCATTTTATAGTATTTTTCGTATAATTTTTTAATATTTAAGTTTTTTTTTTGAAATATCGAATTAATGTAATCTAATTTAACTTTAAAAATTAGTCAAACTGTCTTTCGAAAAGTACAACATGACAAATAAATGTGGACGGATGAAGTATAAAGTTATTTTTAATGTGATCAAGGAGGTCGCGAATTCAATTCGAACTCGTATCGAAATAGCCACTTCTAAAAATGTAAAACAAATGTATGATTATAGAATAATAGACTCTCCTGGTTTAACTTTTCTCCCAACTTTACATATAGCGAAAATTTAATACATCGAATTGGAGTACACTTTTTCCTCATTTGGTATTTGCTTTGAAAACTTATTTATTTAGATTTCCCATAGATGTTACATTATTTGTTTTTTTTCCCTATAAACAAAAAATATGCAGATTCAAATTCAAGTCTAACTGTTGAAACCAAATATGAAACTTACATAACAAACACAGCAACTGTTGGGTGGGGTGAGACTAGATCATCGATCCAATCTCCATATATTCGACATTGTTACTTGTTTTAGATGTGAGATATGACCAAAGAGAGAAATTGCATATCTAATGTAGCAAATAAGAAAAAAAAGATAATATAGCCATGAGAATAACAAACAACTATTCATGCACCACAACTTTTTTAGGACTTGAATTTTCTGATTATATGACACGAACAATTTATATAAAATATTTTAGGACTTGAATTTTCTTTGAATAATTTATATAAAATATTTTAGGACTTTGAATTTTCTTTCAAATTGATTGTTAGTTATTGTCATATATTTATCGATCTTTTTGTCTATCTCATCAATCTCAAATACAATTACAAAAACAGAACAAAAATATTATTGATAAAAACATAAACAATTTTAATAACAGTAATGATGAAACAAATTCTAAATTTAAGTGGTTACTAGTATACGTATCCGCACGTTGAGTAGATATTTTAAAATGGATAATTTTTAATTTAAAAATGTTTTTTTGGAACAGTATTTTAAAAATAATATAAAGATGCATAAAATCAATTGTTTTATAAATTATTAGAATTTTGTCCACAATGTTATGTTTAGTTCAATATATTTTGTTAATTTCAAATTATTTCTATATATATTTTTTAAAGAAAAACTTTTAATGTTGAGATTAATAAGGATAGTTACAAATCACTTATCTTTAAAAAAGAGTGTAGTTAAGATCAATAAATAGTTGCAAATTAATCAGCTTATCTCTAAAAATAAATGCAATTAGAATATTTTTTCTAATTAATTAAGCATAAAAGATTTAAAACATCTATAAAAAGGATTTAGATGAAAGGGAGAGAAATTGGAGGATAGGCTAGAAGGCTACGTGCGTGAGAAAATAGGCAAATTAGGCTATTAGAACAATGTTTAAAAATATTTAATATTTAAATATTATTTCTATATAGTCATATCAGCTATACTTCTAGTTTTATAATATATTATGTACTAATTTTTCTAAGGATACTAATAATTCTAAGATTATTTTACCTTGACCAAACATCAAATACTTTAAATATTTTTACGTGTTTATCCATTATTGTTTTTATATAGTTGGAATTTAAAAAAAACTTTTTTTTGTTAACAATTTATTATTTCTAACATTCCACATGAAATGTCTAATATCATAAGATTAAATTACACATTGACATATTTAACTAATGTTTTATTCAAAATCAGCATATTAAATGACATATGGATATATTTAATAATTTACTATTTTTAATTTATGTAAATTATTATTAAAAATAATTTAAATGTAAAGATAATCCTAATTAATACATCTGCTATATTAGGTTTACTCAAAATGTTTTTTAGATATTATAAATTTTGATTTGAACTGTATTAGAAAAGACATGAATGTGGATTAGAAGGGTGTTATGTTGATTTGAATTCTATCCGATTAAACATATTATGTGTAACTACTGTTATCGTGAAATTCAAATATTTTAAATTTCAAATTAAAAATTGTATCATATATTTTAAAATTGCAATTTTCAACTCAAATTAATGTTGTTATATAATATTGTGAATAGTTTTAAATTTGCTAAATGACTTACAATTGTGATATTGTTCAAGATAGAATTTAACACTTCCTATGTAAAGATAAATATTATTTATCCTAAATTCAAAACTTTAATTTATATTTCTCATAAAATTATATTGAAATTTGATTATCCTCTTAACAATTTGTTTAGAAATGAAAAGGTGATGAGAGGTTTTATAAGTGTTTATTTAAATTGTGATGGTCAATAATTCTAAATTAGTAGGGTTATAAGAAGGTGTAAGTGATGGAGTTAAAGAATGATTTTTGTTAATTGAATTTTGTGTCTAAGATGGTTAGCTATTTTCTATGGATAAAATTAATTAATTATCTTTTAAAATTTAAATTTTAAATTAATTACCAAAATTTCAAAAACTGTTGTCTGGATATTGATTTGGATAACTATCATTTTCAAAAATAAAGTCAAAAAGGGAAACCTAATATGGAGTTACGTTATTTTTTTATTTTGTTTTGTATTATTTTTGTAACCGTTTTTAAATAAAAAAATTTAGTGTTAACAGTTTTTATTTTTTATTTTTAGATTTTAAATTGATTTTAATAATTCATACATTTTACATATTTTTTTAAAAGAATTGTAGATTTTTTTTTTTAATAAATTGAAAACGTGGGATATATAGAGAGAGAGAGAGAATTAAATTGATCATTAGTTTCAAAATGCATTTTTGATAGCCGTAACTTTAACATTATTCAAATATATGTTACATATGTTGAATCATTTTTTATATTTTATTTTTTTGGTCAATAATGGAGGATGAGGCTCCTTTTATTTAATTCAAAACAACTAAATAAGTATCCAAAAATAAGGTTAAAGATCCCAAACAATGCTTTATATGACAAAACATATATAAAAAACACACTAATTTAACTTGAAGTTTTGTTCTATGTAACATATTAAAGACAACAACACACAATTTTGATGTCAATCGATTTGTTGTTTCAAGGCAAACTAAATTTGATCCTCATAATTATAATTGGGAGCAAAGGATGACCTTGTTTGTATATTCAAAATAAAGAAGAGGATAGACTAAGAAAGTAAGAATCCCACAACATCAAATATTTTACATATATCCAATGTTTTTACTTATAATGAAGGCATGTAAATTTATGTGGAGACCCACGTCTTATATTTGAAATTATTTCTATTTATCAATTGCAACAAAAAGATTGTTACTGCATATTTAAATTTATCACTGGAAAAATAGTGTTCACAAAATAAACTGAAAAAAATAAATTTTAAAAAATAGCAATTCAGTCATTATATAATCAAATAAAGAACTTTAAAAATAACATATGAAAGAATAACTTTTTTAAAATTATTTGCTACCTTCTTATCTTGAAGACTCAATTAAATAAAAAGTAAGATGTGTAAATACTTACAATATGATACGTTCTATCATTATATAACCTCAATTTTAAAACTCCATTGCTTATCAATGAAGAGTTTATGTTGAGTAAGCATATTTTGCCGGAAGGCGTGTGCATTTGTAAAATAAACAACCTAGAAATTTGTGTATATTAATAAAGTGGTATAAACTTTTTGAGTATTGTATTGAATTCCAATTCCCTAAAAAAGAAAAACAACATATATCTGCACAAATCACAATGAATGTACCGCTGGAGGAGTGAACTTTTGATTTGTTGCTTGACTTTTTAAAATGAAACTGTGTATTCCTCCGCTCCTTTTAAAAATATATAGTAAGTATAGTATTGTCCAAAAAAAAAAAATTGTGATTCATTATCTGCTGAAAGTAAAAACTATAAAAATAACTGTTTGGATCATCAGGCTCATGACCTGAAGATTGCAGGTTCGAATCCTGTCCCCGCCTAATCAGTGGAACATTGTTCACCGGTCAACGAACTCATACTAATGCTAGGACTTATCGCAAGCTAATTCGGAAATGAAAGAAGTCTACCGAAAGCCCTTGGTACTTGTCTGACCATTATCCGTAAAAAACAGTAAGAATTTAAATGACTTTTTTTAAAAAAAATTGAAAAACATAATAAATATAATAACAGTGATGATAATAATAATAATAATATTATTATTATTACTACTACTACTACTACTACTACTATTATTATTATTATTATTATTATTACTAAAAAGGAGTTTGAATGTGCATTGAAAAAAAACATATTGTACGTATTTGTTAAATTTATTGTTTAGAATTAATTAATGTAAACAATTGTATTTGGCCCATTTTACCTAGTATGCAAAGTACCGTATAAATCTATATAGATACATAGATAATAAAAGTATAGAAAATTATTAAATAAAATAGATTTGAACTTTAAAGAACTGTAAAAAATTAATTAATATAAACAAACTGCAAAATATAAAATAACTATCAGAATTTATTATAAAATATATTACTATTATATATAGATAGATTATAATTATTATTATTAGTATTATTATTATTATTATTATTATTATCATTAGTATTAGTATTTAATTTGCTATAAATAAGGAGGTTGTGAAAATATAATTAAAATTATCTTTCCACAAAAAAAGGAATACACACGTTAAAACACCATATTTTTAGAACAATTTTAATTTATTATAAAATATATTACTATTATATATAGATAGATTATAATAATAATAATAATTATTATTATTATTATCATTAGTATTAGTATTTAATTTGCTATAAATAAGGAGGTTGTGGAAATATAATTAAAATTATCTTTCCACAAAAAAAGGAATACACACGTTAAAACACCATATTTTTAGAACAATTTTAATTTATTTTATCGTTTAATTTTGAAAACTGCATCAAAATCATTTTAAAATAAAATAATAATTTATTATTTTAAGCTATTACATGTAATTAATTTTAATTATTTAAATGTATATTTTTTGTGGTGCTGACACATGGCACTTTTTTACTTCTTTGATTATATATAGATAGATTATATATAGATAGATTTGAGAAAATTAGTCACAAAGATCCTTCTATCTTTTAATTTATTCATAATGTCAAATTAAGTTTAATTTATTTTTTTACCTTGGCGTGTAAAAGGACATAATAGGCTTGAGAAAACCATAACTAATTCAATGATAAAGTGCTTTGGTTCAATGATAATTAAATAAAATAAAATATTCTATTGATTCCCTAAAATTAACAAAAAAATAACAATATATTTTACTATATAAGAAGAGTGAATAAAATTCACTCTTCTTTTGACATGTGGCACCAAATAAAAGGAGCCATATATATATATAATATAATGTATTATTACTATATAAGAAGAGTGAATAAAATTCACTCTTCTTTTGACATGTGACACCAAATAAAAGGAGACATATATATATATAATATAATGTATAATATAAGTAGTAGATAAGTGTGAAAGTGAGGGTATTTTGGGTATTTAAAAATACCCTCACATTCACACTTATCTACTTTAAAAAAAATATATAAGTAGTAGATTTAAATATATTTAAAAATAATATAAGTAATACTATACTTAGTATGCTTAAAAATAGTAAATTACTATATAAGAAGAACTACATATCATATTACAATAATTAACAATTATTTGACACTTTCAATTCTATCAATGCCATATAAATTAGGATAAAAAAGGTAACATTTATATTCAAAAATAATATAAGTAATACTATACATTACAATAATTAATAGCTTAAATATTTAAAAGTTATATAAAATATTTAATTGACTCTCTAAATTCTATTGGTACCACATAAAATGGATTATATGATAAACATATATTGTTTGAAATTGACGAAAAAGAAACTATAAATTACAATAATTAACAAAAAAAATGTCGGCTCCAAAAAATCTATCAATTAAGAACATATATTGTTTCAAATTGACGAAAAAGAAACTATAAATTACAATAATTAACAAAAAAATTCTCTCGACTCCAACAAATCTATCAGTTAATGCCACATAAATTGGGACATGGAAAATAACATATATTCTTTAAAAATTAAGTTCAAAATGTACTATAAAATACAATAATTAACAACTTAATATAGTAAAGAGACATATAAAAAATGGTTAATATTTGAAATTTTGCATGTGCCACATAAATTAGAACAAAGAGAGTAATAAATATTATTTTCAAAATTCTGTAAAAAAAAGGTACTACAAATCACAATAGCTAACAATTTAAAATATTTTTAGAATCATATAAAAATTTCAATAACTTTTCAAATTTCATAATATATGACATCAGAAGAGGGAATAACCAATATATTTATAAAAACAAATGACATATAAAATGAAATGGAGAGAGTATTAGTTTTTGAAAATGGAAAAGGACAAAACACATATAAAATTAAAAGACATATAAAAAAAAGTTGGTTTAACTCTCAAACATAAAAAGTAACATATGTTATTAAAAACTTTAATAAAAAGTACTATAATTTACAATAAATAATAACTTAAAATATCTACAAGACAACAAAAAAAAGACTAATTTTTGTACTACTTGTGTCACATAAATTAGGATTGGGATGATTTTAAAATTTTAATTTTGGTTATACATTATAAAATAGCCGAAAAATTGAATGATATAATTTTTTTAAAAATAAACAAATGAATCGTCCTATCGATAACCCTAATGTTACTTCTACTCTGTTTATTTTTACTTAAATTTAGAAAGATATGTTTTATTTCTACCCTCAATCTTATCGCTACATTTATTTGCTATTTGAAATTGAAATTAAAAAGACAAATGACAAATAAGTTTTTATATTAGCTCACTTATGAGCAAAATATATTATAACAATCTTTACTAATTTTATAACAATACAGAAACTATACTCTCTCCGTCCCATATTAGATGGGCACTTCCAACTTTACACGGTGATTAAGAAATCATTAATACATTGGAAGACTTCACCATTTTGCCCTTTGTTTATATCAATGCACATTGAAATGAGTTACAAAAAATACACATGCAATATAGGAATGGTCATATTAATTGTAGGGGTAAAATGGAAAAGAATTAATTAATTTTATCCTAATTTAATAAGTGCTCAAATAATATGAATTTTTTTTTTTTTGTAAGATTCTCATCTAATATGGGACGAAGAGAGTAACAATATAACTTTATTAATGTTGGACCCGGACAGCGCCCGGGCTTTCTTTACTAGTCTAATCTAGAAAACTCAATCATTGCGCGTATATTAATTACAAATTGTAGAAATCATCCATTTGTAAGATATTACAATTATAACTATATTCTTTCTTTTTTGAGTTGTATAAGTGGAATAATCTCACAAATTAATAATTAGCCTTTTTCAAATTAATTCAACATTTTCTTTTTAAAAAAAAATCTCTTTATAGCCATCTTTATCAATAATAAGTTGAATGTTTTTTCATTTTATTATTTTTTAATTAGTTCAAATATTAAAAACTTCATGTCATCTTTATTCACTTCTTACACATTATATTTCTAAGTGTAAAATATAAAACAGAAAAGAATACATCACCTTTTAAATATAATAAATAAAAAATTTAATAGGGAAATAACTATAATTAATGATAAGGGTAAATTAGGAACTAAGTGTAAAATTATCCATGAATTTCATAAAGTGGACAAATATTGTTGGACATCTATTTTTAGTATAGTGGACAAGTATTGTTGGACGGAGGGAGTATAATTTTTAGAAAATATGCAAAGTCAATAGAGGACAAATATTGTTGGGCAGGGAGTACTATTACAATTACTCCCTCTGGAGAAGAAAAATAGCACGGTAACCAACACACATGGAATACTAGATACAGGTGCTCGTGCAAGGCACGTGCATGTAGTGAAAATAAAAGCAGTTGTAAGGAAAGACGTGAAAATATGCAACATGTTTAAAATAAATATCAGCGTTGACACATTTCATAGTATGTTACATAGATTTGCTGAACATTATACATGGAGCTTTCTAGGAAAGGCCAAAACAGAGATATAGCTTCTCAATTCTAGAATCTCTCAATTAAAATAGATTCTTTCAGGTTGAAACTTCTTTATTACCTGAAAATAAATTAGAGTGAACAACTAACACAATTCAATAATATAGTAAAGAGAAGTGAGAATGCATCTACAGTCTTAAATTGTACAGAAAATAACACATCACCTTAGAGATAAGCTATTTAAATTCGAGAAAATCCAATTGACAAAAGCATGAAAGAAATTAAGAAATCATCTCCTCGGCTTTATTCTGTTATTTTCATTCACCTATATATTTTGAACACGGAGAAATAGTTAGCTGTTTTTTCTCTGTTAGGAGTGAAAGATGATTATTAACTTCAACCACATTAGCTAGCTAATAAGAACAAATAAAGTACTACTAAGCACAACTATTTGTATGTGTAAATGGAAGTAGAAGCTTGTCCTGGAATCTTTACTTTCTTTCTATTTTAAGATTGCAACAATCGTTATTAAGCTGATTCCGTCTTGGCTGCAAGATATGTGGATCTATCTTGCACATGGTACAAAATGTTCTTTTCCACCACAACAAATCATTAGGCTTAAATGAAAACACTCTGATTTCAAGTATTTAATTTTACAACTTCACACTAAACATCTTAGTTTACAACTTCACACTCAACATCTTCTCCGAATTATTTGTTGTAAGAGTTGGATGAATCAATAAACCAAATTATAATAGCCTACTAACTGAGTCACACAACATGCTCAATTCAATTGACAAGTAAATTTTAGTTTTACAATGGTACACACAGAATTTCATAATCTTATATCTTTAATAATTGAGTTACCAAGTCTTACTACTTTCGTTGTATAGTTTGCTACATTACCTCAACAAAGATTTTGAGAATGATTTGTTATGTAATAGCAGAAGGTTCCCTGAAGTCCCCTTGCTTCCCGTAGGCAGTAATAAGCATAATAAAGTTCATCTCATTTACTTAGGTAACATCCTAAGCTTCTATCTTAGCCCCTTTTTCTGCCTATTCTAATTTCACTATTCTATTAGTCAAGGTTTTTGAAAGAAAGTCTAAAAAACTCCCTCTTATTAACAATGATGATGATACAAACAACAATCAACAATATAGGTTCAGTCAAACAATTTTACCAGCTATCGCATTAAATTTCTAAAAAGAGCTATTATGAAGAAACACGCATCTAAGCTCATGCAAGTAGTATGCATTCAATGTACATCGAAAACTAACACTCCCATCCCTCTACAGTTAGTGCTAGCATCCATATCAGCCTACTTGTACTAAAGTTGACGGGCTTCAATACAAAATCAAGAATATGTTTATCACGAAACAGGTCATGTCCAAATTCAAGCCTGAAAGAAAGAAGATTGGGACACACGAAGCCCAATAAAAGAGTCCAAAAAGTTGAACACTTAAAAGTCAAAAGTTCTTATTTTAAAAGTTTCCTAGTTTAAAGTTTTCCTAGTTTAAAAAGTTTCCTAGTTTAAAGTTTTCCTATTTTCCTGTTTTCCTAGTGTAAAGTTTCTTAATTTAAAAGTTACCTGGTTTAAAGTTTTCCTAGTTTAAGATTTAAATCCTATTCTATTTGGGATAGGTTTTCCCTATATATAGGGGTTGATTTTATTATTTTAGACAGACATGATTAATATTATTTGAGAGGTTTTCTCTTCTTTATACCTTTGTGTGTGGTGACTATGGATTTATCTTATAACCTTATAAGAATAATTCTTTAAGAGGTAAGATTAATTCTTAATTTGATATCTTTGATTTCTATTTGTAAATTAAAGAAGGTGATTAGTCTTATACTAATTGTTGTCTCTGATTTCTTCGTAATAGGGATCTAGATCACTTTTGATCTAACTTCTTGAATTGACTCTATTAGTATCACAATTAGTTTTAATTCGCTAATTTTGAATACTAAGATCAATTAGGGTTCTTAGCACTTTATCTTGAAATTAGGGATTTTATTCTTGAATTTTGCATATCTTTTAATTTCTGTCTTTAATCTTTATAATTTCGCTTCCGCATTATTTTCTTGTTTATTCTAGTAACCCGATTCTTATCAGTTAGCAACTTACACATTCACAATACAACCCCTAGAAATCGAAGATCCATACACTCCACTTCTCATCATTCTCGGCAGAGTATTATTTTTTATCCTCTTTCTCAGCAATGTCTTTTTGCTTCTCATAATTCTCAGGAAGCTCATCAGACCCATCTCTGGAAAAATCAATACCAGAAAGCATTGTCCCATCAAGCTGCATAAACTAAAACAAATTAGAACTTGTCATTTCCCATAAAATAGGAAATTAAAAGAAATATACAATGTGAATAAACAGTGAGTTCTACCTGTTTTGGTTCTTCTGCTATTAAAATACGATATTGATTCAAGCGGGACTGTGTTGTCCTCCCGAGAACCAAAGAGATTGTACCCCATTGAGAGGGAAATTCCCTGGCCTTCTTCATTAGTAAGTCGTCGTCCTTCTTTGTCCAAAATGTACACATAGAGCCCTTCAATTTTCGTGAAGCAGACACCAAACCCTTTGTTTTATTAGATACGACAACCTTGTTCCTCTTTACAAAATTGGGTAACTTGACCAGATTTTTAGGCAATGAAAGCATCTCTATAGATTTTTTCATGTCCACAAAATGAGGACTAACACAAAAACCAACAACATTTAGTTGATTCTGCTGTGTTAAGCCCTCAAAAGATTTCATTACTTTTTCGGGAACTTCATAAGTTTCATTATTTTCACTGCAAAAGATTAAAAAAAAATCAGATTATGTCCACCTTCACTCAAAGCCTTTCTTTGTTAACAAGCATGTAGTCTAGTTTTCTATTTAAGGACTCTCAGCCATCTGTTGATCCTATATTTCCAGTCCTACCTATATTTCAAGTCCTAACTCTAGTAGTTCCTGATGATCAATTTACTGTGTCTCCTATTGTTCCTGAGAGGACTTCATTACCCTCTTGAGAAGTTCTTCCCTCTCCTGTGGTCTTTTCGATCCCTAGCCTAATCATGTCCTTCCTCTTCCTTCTAGAAAGTCCTCTAAAGTTGTCAAACCTGCAATATGGCTGCAAGTCTAGAGCTTATCAATATGGGTTGCCCACCCCATTCGGGCTAACCCATATATGCTTTGAAATTTGAGGGGTCAGATTGGGCTAGCCCATTTTTTGTGTAAGCCAACAAATGGTTGGTCCAACCCCCAAGTACATGGGTTACGGGCTTCTCGGGCCAGCTCTTTTTAAAAAAAAATATAGTTTTTGTAATTTTTTAAATTAAATTATAATTTAAAAATATTATCATAAATATCGACAAGATAATATACAAGATAATATTATATGGTGTTAGTGTTACTATTTGTAAACCAAATCCACAGATAAAATTATATTTATAATATTTATTATGTTTGATTTCAAGTAAAAGCATAAATAGCTTAGTAAAAATATTAAACTAATTGTTTTCCAATGATCATATATAATAAAACATAAAAACACGACCTATGTAGTGATTCCTAGAAATTTTAGGAAATTTTTATTTTATGTAGTACATATTTTATAAACATTATTTGTATTTAAATTATAATATTTCAAACTTTAAACAGATTTTGAGTTTAGACTCTTGTTATTTTTAATACTCTATTTTATTTTTATGTTTTGATTAATTTTTATTTGGCCCACGGGCTAGCCCTATCCATATTTCTCAAGCCCCACAAATAGGCAGACTTATTCAGACCGGGCTAAAAAATCCTTTTCTTAAATGAGTTCCAAAAATCGTAGCACAACCCTATTAAATCTCGAATTAGACCAGGCTGACCCAACGGGCCTAGCCCATATTGACGGCTCTAGGCCTGCAACACTTTTTTGTTCCTATCTATAATTAAAATAAGGAAGTATCAAAATGTTTACCTAAATCCTTGTCCAAGTTTTTTGGACAGTGTCACCAAAGAGGTTTCTTTGTCAATTAGGTCGATCAAGCTCAGTGTCCCACATAAGGTTTCTGTTTCAATAAGCTACACAAAAAAAGAATCAAGTTAAAATAAAACATTTTTGGTTATTATAGTAAAACTTAATCAAGAAAAGTTACAATTACCAATTTTATCACTTTATGTGCTTTTCTTATTGACTTCTCTGCATCTTTGGCGCATACTTTTGTCAAAGTTACTAAGTCCTCTTTAGTTTCGATAACTTTTTGTTGCCATCAAACAAATACTTCAATAAACATTCAATTACAGAGCACAAGTACAATGCTTTGTGTTACCTTGACCTCTCCGGGATCACAATTAGTATGAGATGGATCCAACAGATCAGTTACCTGATTCCCTGGGACCTGATACATCTTATAAGCTCTTACTTTCATTGTGAACTTTTGTGGTTGCTGTAAGAAATACAATTTACTTTTCAGAATATAAAATCAAACATTAAACAAAAACCAAAAAAAAAAGGAAAATTACTTACCTTATTACCTTTATTAATAAGGGACAGTTGGGAGGACGAACACTGCAATATGTGTTTGTGCGCAAAGCAATTTACATTGTACTTAAAGTTGATCTAAATTTTGTGAATTGATTTAGGGGTAAATTGGTACTTTCCCCTCTACATTAGAAAGACATTGTACAGAGTGTTGATAAACACGTGTTCTCCTTTCTTTCTCTATGAAACACGTGTACCGTGGTCAGATGGCCATACAATATTACTCTGTTGAAAATTTTTATTTTGTGATAGGCTCACCTTTTGTCAGTTGTATGAGGATTTCTTTGACTGCCAAATGTACAATATGGGACCCATACTTTACCCATTTCATTTTCTTTCATCTTCTTACTTTTCTCATTCATTTTAAATTTTCTCTTTTACAATTCTTTTTTCCTCCTTTGTATTCTCTACGTTTTTTAAAGATTTGGCTACAATATTTTTTAGTTTATCTTTATATCATTTATTAAGGAAAACTTAAAGTGAATGTGATGAGAAAAAAAAAGTTTTTCAATAAGATTAAAGAAATTGAAGATAGTAAAATTAAAAATAAAAAATCATAAAATTTTGTGTTTTAATTTTAGAATAATAAATTAATTTTTGTGTTCGTTTATAAAAGATCAGACATTGATTTTTTAGGATAAATTTTTTCATCCTATTATTTTATTAATAAATGGTCCGTAATGAAATATTTTTTTGGTTCTCTTTGTTAGTATTCCTGTGTTTCTCTTTATAATAATAATCAAATTCTTTGTATTTACTTTATAGTTTAATTTATATATTTTTTTATTTTGATAATGTCGAGAGTGCTTTTTCATGTTTAAAATAACTCGTGATTTAATTGATTATTTATATTTAAATCAAATATTAACAAGACATCCTAATATATTATCATTAAATCTTTAATTTTTGTAAGAAAATAATAAAATCATTGGAAATAATTTATCATATTTCTTAGAAATGATTAAATTCTTAGATAATGCATAATATTTTTTTTGGAAGGATCCTTTATATACCTTACCAAAATTTTATTTTATTGTATATTTTTGAGAAGTCCACAAAAACCAAATAGCAAGAAATATTAAAAAAAATTAAAGTGATGACAGATCGACTTAATTAATTTGACTTGATTTTAACATTTGAAAAATCAAATTAATTAATTTATTTTTCGTTTGATAAAAAATGATCCAAACTAAATCACGAGCAAAGCAATCAAGTTTCGAAGTTTGATGAATAAATATATTTAATAAGAAAAATAATAAAACTTTATGAAGAAACGAAAAGAAAAAAAAAGGAGAAGAAGAAGATACGGAACAGGAAAAAGAGAAAGAAATGGAGCTTTTAGCACATTTTCTATAAGTGGGACCCGAAATCCACTTGGCAAAACCTGAGAGAATCTCATACAAGTATTCACTGCCATGTAATATGTATACCTCTTACAGGAAATTTTTTAATATGGTTGAGGCCCAACCAACAATGTGTGAGGCTCTATTCAATTTTTGATACTTGAATTTGTCGGCCTCATTTTAACGCCACACACTTTTTCACCTTCATTTTTTCAAATTCCTCCCTTTTCCTCATAATAAGTATTTTACCTATAGTCTTAATTTTTTATTTTCCAAAAGTCAAATAGAAATATGTAAAGCAACACCAAGTACAATATTTCTAAAAAAAATTGAGCAATGAGTGATTTTATAGTACTTATAGGTATGCTCTCACTTACTTATTGGTGAACTTTTTTTGGGTATAATTTTTGTTAAAAAATTTAGTTCTGATTGATGGCAGTTGAATTAACTAATAATGAATAATTAAAGGACTAAAAACAAGTGATTTTGAACATAAAATCAATTTTTAAAATCATCATAATAAAATTACAAATTAAACTAGAAAGTGAAAAAATAGAATTAAATTTATAAAAAAATTAATTTTACACAATATACGCTATATATATATATATATATATATATATATATATATATATATATAAAGAGGGAGATATTTCATAATCAGTTTGGTGATTTTTCGATTTATTTTTACTTTGAAATCAAAACTGATTATGTCAAATTTTTTAAAAATAAAAAGAAAATAAATTGAAGTAAAAGAAATATTCAATTTGACTACATTTTTATTTAGTTCGATTTTCGATATTTAGTGAATACTTCTTATTACAAATATAAAGTGTGTCTGAATTTCTCATTTAAAAATTATCTTTTAAAGGTATCCTAGGAATTTGATTCAATTTTTTGAGATGTAAAATAAAAATTTTAAAAGATTGTTTTTTCTAACGCTACGAGGAATAATTATATTTTAGTTGAATTGGTTGAGAGGTGGCAATTTTTTATATTGATTTAGTTGAGGGACATAAATGACTAATGGGAAAGAGAGAGCTAATCAAGTTACTAATTAATAAAGAGCACAACGAATTAAAAAAAAAATAACTATGAAAAAGAGAGGAATATTGAACAAGGAGCTAAAATATTTTGAAGGGAAAAGGGGGGAATTTGGGAAAAAATAAGCTCAGAGAGTGTGTGGTGTTAAAATGGGGCCCACAAATCCAAGTGTCAAAAATTAAAGGGCAAATTACAGAAATCACATACTTTTAAGGCAAAATTACAATTTATCCCTTAAAAGTTTATAATTATAGAAATCCCTCAAACGGATACAATAATATAAGCGCTGATACATTAATCTGATGCGCGAGATACATTAATCGTTAAGTAAGATACATTACATTTTATACGTGATACACTAATCTGATGTACATTTTATACATGATACACTAATCTGATGCGCGAGATATAATAATATAACCGCTGATACATTAATCTGATGCGCGAGATACACTAATCTGATGCACGAAAATGAGGGATTTTGGAGATTTGTAAAACTTATAAGGGATAAGGGTAATAAGTAAACTAAAAGGTGGGATTTCTGTAATTTTTTCAAAATTAAATGGAGCCTCACACAACTAATGTTGGTTGGGCCTCAACCATACTAAATTTTTTCCCTCTTACAGAATAAAATTTTTCTTACTATGTTTATGTCCTTCTGTAGTTCTCTTTCTTAGATCTCTTTGACTTACCTAGATTCAAGTTGGAATTTTGAAGCTGTTGCTTAGTTTAAATAGGTAAATTTCTCATTCTCTAATTATACCTATAAATATCTATTGTTTTACTGATTGATTGGAAATTTTTTGGGTGTACTTCACGTAAGAGGAGAAAAAGGTTAACAAACATGTTGGAGGTTCCCAGCGAGGGAGTGTAACAAGGATACCAGTTTTGTTTCCAACAAAAACGACGAAATGTGCATATGTCGTGGCTGTTAACACTACAGAGTCTTTGAAAGAAGGAAAAAGAATTCACAGCAGAGATGACATTAATGAGTTCTTTAACCTTCTTCATGGGTGGTCTCTTCTTCGCGACAGAATTATTTTCGGTGCTTCATAATATACTCAACTTAATTGAACACTTCTTTTTATCTTTTGACAAATGCTCTACAAGTTAAAGCTGATTATTTCACACTTTATTTTATTATGTTCCTCAAATTATTTCTATTTCCTTGGTTCAAAATTAGGGTTCAGAAGAAAAGGTCATTAATTTCAATAGATCTACATGATAGTAATGAGTTATTTGTTATTTCTTTTGGGTACTACTTTTTTTTATTTCTTTTGTGTACTACTGATTGATCAACTGTGCTAATTTTTTTATCAGTTGTTTGATGGGCTCAATTTGGTAAAATGATTCAGATTTGTGAATTGGTAATCTTTCAAATATGACTTGGTTCAGATATAACTTATACAAAAGAAATTATGTTAAAGAAGAATTCAAAAATGGTTAAGATGTCATGTTTGAGGCACTATTGACTATTTAATTTGACATGCACCTTTAGTTGAGAAACAAATCAAATAGAGTGAAACCCTCTTTCATGATTGAAGCTTAAAGGACAATCAATTTCGTTTCCAATGAATTCCAGTCAACTCCAATGAGAATTATGCTATTGTTACTGTCGATCAGGTAGGTGTATTTTCTAACAGATTTTCTTCACTGATTTATCATTTTCTCTATTTCTATTGTTCACGATATCTTTTTGCATCTAACTGGATATAGTGGATTAATAATAAGGCAACAATAATTGTGGTACCTCCTCCCTCTCTATTACCTTATTTTTAGTTAGATCTTCAATGTTTTAGCCATTGCTAGAAGTTGTGGAGTTAATTGCAAGAAGCAGTTATGAAAAGGGTATGTAACCATTTAGACTTTCTTACTTACTGTATTAGTTTATTTGAGCTTATTTTAGAAATTTATTTCTTAATTAAACTTTATTTGTAATCTTTGTTTGTTGGGTATTAATCCTTCCCTCTTCTTCTGGTAAATTGTTTTGTATATGAGATGTAGGTGAGACGAAGAGAAGCCGACATTTTTAGTATGTGCTCTTTCTACGTCCCCAGATTAAGAAGCATAAGGATAGGTAGAGCATGAGCTCTTGAAGACTAAGTTGTTGTATTATATGTTAAATGTAATTTTCTTAGTGGTTTATACAACATCAAGGTAATATTATGTTATTCAAATTTAAGGTCTGATTTGATTGTGAACTGTGGGCGGCCCAAAGTAAGAAATGAACTTTTTGTTTTAGAATTACCTAACTTCCATATTTGAATGTGTAGCAGCCATTAAAAAATATCGATTGAGTGCTTATAACTTTAAGGTGGAATAGAACTACAAAAGGTTGGGCTTGATGTTCATACAAAAACCAATGGTGAAGCTTGCCAATTGTAAATCAAATATGTACAAAGAGTTGATCTGGTCGGTACTGACATGTGCAGCCTTTGATAATATACATATGTTTAGAAAACACTTACCTAAATTTCCATTTTGCAAAAATATGAGGATTGACAGTAATCTCAATTTCGATTGAGTTTTAGTTAGCATTATTTTTGCAAATATTGTAACAATATTATACCAATGTTGTACAGAGAATTCTTAATTATAATTTACTCATTTTAATAACATGTTGGGCACGTTGGGCCCGTGAGATGCACAGGCGTCATCCTTCTAGTTTCTATTATATGGAAGAGTCAGGTTGAGGACGACCAAGAGCAAATTTGTCATTTCATAAATATTCTAGAATGTTTGTTTTTATGTTATGACATCAAAAAAGCGGTAATAGATTTATAATGACAATATAACCAAATATATTTTATTAAATGTCATGTGTATCCTAATGATGTGACATTTAATATGGACCCACATTTTCAATCACATTTTCTATAGATTTTTCTTTTTCCTTTTTTTTTGTAGTGTGAAATTTTCATTAAACCAAAAATATCTATTAAACAATTGGCATTTTAGTAATTTTAATATTATTTAAGGGCGAAATAATAATTGTATAATTAATGACCAAAATGAAAATCTAAAACAATCCATACATGTCTTTACTTTTAAAATTGGCCCATAAAGATATTTTTATAATTTTGTTAAAATGAAGAGTTTCTATTAATTAACTTTTTACAAACAATAATAAATGCTAAGCTTGTTTTGACATGTTTTTGAAAGAAAATGTTTAACTAATTTAAAATAAAATGTGTTTGAATAGTTAATATTTTGTTCCTAAAAATACTTTAAAGGATTATTGCGTAAACACATTTTGTTACATAATATGACCACTAAATTCGTATCTTGATTATTAAAATAATCTTTAAAATGACGTATCAATATTTTTAATTAATTTGAAGAAATATAAAATTACGTGACTAAAAGAATGAACAATGTTTGACTATTAAGAAATTAATGATTTGATAATGTATTCATCAAAAGATTAAAAATATAAAATTACATGACCAAATTGAAAATCTAGAAGAATTCATACATGTCTTTACTTTTAAAATTGGCCCATAAAGATATTTTTATAATTTTGTTAAAATGAAGAGTTTTTATTAATTAACTTTTTACAAACAATAATAAATGCTAAGCTTGTTTTGACATGTTTTTGAAAGAAAATTTTGAACTAATTTATAATAAAATGTGTTTGAATAGTTAATAGTTTGTTTCTAAAAATACTTTAAAGGATTATTGCGTAAACATATTTTAATATTATGATACATAATATGACCACTAAATTCGTATTTTGATTATTAAAATAATTTTTAAAATGACGTATCAATATTTTTTAATTAATTTGAAGAAATATAAAATTACGTGACTAAAAGAATGAACAATGTTTGACTATTAAGAAATTAATGATTTGATAATGTATTCATCAAAAGATTAAAAAATATAAAATTTTCATTTCTATATAGAATATTTTCTTAATATTAAATATGATAAACTATTTAACAGGGAAAATTTGACAAGGAAAAAAATTAATATTCAAATCCTAAGGAATATTAAAATACAAACTAAAGAAAAATGAGTAGTTAAAAATAAAGAAAAACAAAAAATGAAAATGTCAATAGAAAGGGGCTTGAGAAATATAGAGGAAGAAAAAACCTAAAAAATAAATAATAACTGGAAAAAGAAAAACAAGTAATATTGGTTATTTTGTGGGGGTACGATTCAAAGTTTTCTTTTACGGCATGATATTTAGAGTGTAGTATAAAAAAAATTATTAATGTAATTTAGAATATAACATTATGTCAATTGTTATCGTATATTGAAATAAAATTGCTTTCATGATTATTTTTATTTTTGTGGAGTTAGAAATCAATATTTTAATAAATACTTTCAATATTTAGAATATAACATTATGATAATTGTTATTGTTTATAGAAGTAAATTTGATTTCATGATTGTTTTTATTGTTGTGGAAGTTATTAATCAAGTTTTTAATAAATACTTTCAATATTAAAACCAAAATAAATAGAAGTATTTCTATAATCGAAGACAATAATGAAATGTATCACAAAATTCACCGATAAAGCAAACTACAAACACATTATACTATTAAGTTGAAGTAGTAAAGATTTGAAAGGCTTTGAATCGATCTTTACGAATTGGTTGATCAATGATTAGTATTTTATCAGATGCAAAGCTTATGGTGCAGATATTACAAAAAGAAGATGATAACATTGTAGAAAATAGATATCACTTGCGAAAATATATGAAGATCGATGAACTTTTTTAAAGATATCAACATTTTATATATTCCTCGAATGCGAAATGTTTTAACTCATAATCTAATGCAATTCTATATTTCCTTGCTGCATAGAACTTTTTGAAATTCAACTTTCTCAATTTGGGTTGTAAACGATGCATTTATGTCGTATGAACATTTGAAAAAGATTATTAAGTAATATATTGAAGTTGTTTACTGTAAAAAAAAAAATAGTATAAAGTATAGAAATCTCATATATTTAGAGGCTAATTACATTCTATCCCAGAAGTTTCCTCAATTACAAAAATCTCGAATTTTTCGTTGTTCTCGAATACATTCCTTGGTTGTCTGATACATTACTAATGATATATATTACTTCATGGGAGGGATGTATCCAAGAGGGGATATCTATGTATCCGAGAGGAGATAGATATATCTGAGAGGGAATAAGAATATATCCGAGAGGGGATTATGATATCTTAAGTTGTGAATTTATGTAATTATTCAACAAAATATGTGAAATTATATTGGCCCCGTATCACGGGGATTAAATTATCTAGTATATATATATATATATATATATATATATATATAATCAATGGCATTCGCTGTAAAACCTTTCATTGTATAAGACTTTCATGTGTCCCGCTGGCCAAACGTAATGATATTTGTTGTACAAATGTCAAAGTGATTAGGCTTCATTATGGAAGCTCTAAAGATTCGCCAAGTTGTATGCCATCTCTACAGTAACTGGTCAGTTGGTTCAACAGATTAAAGACGGGGTGTTTCAAATATGAGACTTTCGGCTAATCCAGATGCTAAGGTTGGCTATGTGTACATGCCTTGGGTTCTGTGTGGTGACTTCAACACAACTAGACATCCCTCATAGAAGAAGAACTGCCACAGAATCAGCAAAGCAATGTCTGACTTTGTGTGTGGTAACTATGGATTTATCTACGATTCTTTAAGAGTTACGATCAGTGATTATCAAAGGCGAAAAGTGCAAAAAAGCTCTAAGGCCTGTGGGGGTTTTAAGCGCAAAGAACATATCTGTAACATACTAGTCGTCCAAAAAAATGAATGTTATCCTAATCGTTTTGTATGTTATCCAGTGGCTCACTGGTGATCATCAGACGCTTCAGAAAGATGATGCATGGAGGCAAACCTCCTGTTTATCTAAAAGTCTAATACTCAACATGAGAAAATGGCCCAATTCAGTAACTTTATAAGCACCAAAATTCAGTTACTTGAGCTGAAAGCGCAGAAATGAGCTAAAAAGCGGTCAAAATCAAATTGTTTTATTTGTTCTTTTATAGTTTTTTAGTACCTAATAAAATTATAGCTTTTCTTAAATATAGCTATGTATATAACATATCACGAAAAACAAGTTTTTTAGAAAATAGTTGACAAGATTTCTCATGGGCCAATTTGGGCTTATATTATCCCAAATTTTGATGGCTTGAGCTAATAAATGTGCAGGCCAATAATCAGCCAAAACTTGGGCGAATTATGATTTCATGGGCTAATCGTGCCACCTCTAGAATTTTAGACGATAATTAGTGTTTGATCAAACATGTAATAAGTGTTTCTAAATAAGCACTTCTTGAAAAACACAAGTACATTTAGCCTTCAAAAAAAGCATGAACAAACAGGCTATTTTTCCTTTCAAAAATGCTTTTCAAAAACATATTTTTTTGAAAAAAAAAACATTTCTAAGCTCCCAAAAACATAATAGTCAAAAACAGGAGTGTCTCTACAGACCAGAAATAAACCAAAAGCTCAGATAAAAGTATAATAAATAAAATAATGAATGTTTCTGTCTCTCTCTATGGAAATCCCATAGATGTTACATTATTTGTTTTCTATAAACAAAAAAATATGCAGATTCAAATTCAAATACCTAACTGTTGAAACCAAATATAAAAACTTATATAACAAACACATCAACTGTTCGATGAAACGAGACGGTTATAATCTCCCCGTAGTTTCTGATCCTTGCTGGAATTCGTCCATTGGGCATAAAAGAGTTAATAAAATGCAACCTGAAAAATCAGTTGTCGGCGTTATCAGGATGGAGGTGGGGTGGGACTAGATCATCGATTCAATCTCCATATATTCGACTGATTTTCTTGGATAGTTTCCATTTATGGATCTTCTTTTCCTCTTTTTCTTCTTGCATAGAAGCATTAACCAGTGTGTTCACAGAGGATGAGTCAACAGGCTGAATGGAGAAGGGACTTGGAGTAATGAGGCCAGAATTCGTTAACATATCCATCTCAACTCGGCCAGTAGGCATTTGCAACTCTGCCAAAAGAAATAACCAAAGAGCTTATAAGATAAGATCCCATTTTTTGCCATAGAAAGCCAAAGGGAAGAAATTTAAGATTTATGAGATACATAGCACATAGAGCCCACCATTCACATATTCCGTGTTTAGTAAAAGTGGTAACGACCAAGTTACTTTAATGTTAGGCCTATAAAAACCAAGACATAGGCTAGACGTTGAAAGCTAAATACATTGTTACTTGTTTTAGATGTGAGATATGACCAAAGAGAGAAATTGCATATACAATGTATGTAACAGGAAATAGGATTAATCATAATCTGAGAACAACGAATGGCTGTGAATGTGCAAAACATCAGTCAAAGGACATTGCAACACGATAACTTCCTGGAATTATACATGAACGTAATCCAAAATGTGAGTTAATGTCAAGATTTTCATGTTTAAGGAAACAAGACACGCGTTGAATAACTGTTTTGCTTACAAACAAAACAGTAGCTAATTTTATACAAGATTCTCGTCTCAGTTGAGCCATTGCAGTTCTAGCAGAAGACTTGCTTAGCAACAGAAAGCTATGCTTCTTGGTGATATAGCTCGTAATTATTCGTCTTAAGCTTTTACTGTTTCATTATGCAGCCTTTACTTTTTACAATTGAGACATAAGGGGATTTTGCAAGACTTAAAGCAAGAATATGAGACTATTTTAAAACGACTAAACATAGAGTCAAACTAACAACGAGATGAACTGTGTAAAATTAGTTTACCTGATTGGCCATGAGCAAAGTGACAACGATCACGGAAGGGGCATTGACCTGTTGTCTCCCACTTGCTGCATATCTTCGTCTTCCAGTATACAGGTTTAATACGGACAGCATCTGAATCAGCATTTCCATGCTTGCTAATCTCAATCAGCTCGGGATCACATCTGTTTCCAGTAGTTCCGATACTTATTGCAGAACTCTCTCTGTGCCTTGGCATGTCAGTCTTAAATTTTGGAGGACGTTCATGAAGAAAATTACACTTATCTCCATAAGGACACTCCTCTCCGTTATAAAACTTCTTGCAAATTTTCATCCTATGTATTATTTTTTGATCATCATTCCAGTTCTCTGCTCCTCCATCCTTTTCACGTACCAAGTCCTGCCAATTCGGAGGAGGCTCCCGCAGATCTTCAACACCATGAGCAAATGTACAGTGTTCCCCATTCCTACAAGTTCCTTCCAAGAACTTAGCACACATACGGGTTTTGTAAAATATATGGCTCGTCCCTTTTCTTCCAAGAAGATTTGGTGGATTTACTCTAGAATTCATCGCAGAAAAAGCTGCAGAATTCGGCGAATTGCTACCGAACTCCCTCATTCTCTTGAACGGAGGAGCATGCTCAAACTGAGAATAGGACTCAAAGATCTCATGATTCATCGAAGAATGAGACCAAACGTCCCCAGCATCACCACCAACAAATGGCATTTGCATAAAGTGTGAGGGAACAGGCGGTTGAGGTTGATCAGAAAAACTCATATTCCCTTTTCTAATGTCAATTCTTTAAACTAAATCCAACTATACTCTTCTACTCTCTAAAAAACAAATAAAGATAACAAATTTTAGCACAAAAACAGAGAAATTAATAAAACACCAGTAACTGCAGTGAGATACATATATGAAACAACAGAACACCATAAAACTAAACAACAATAACTACAATAAAAATTGTTAAACAACAACATAGCCCCTTGCGATCTAGGAAGGGTAGGATTGACGCAAACTTTTCAATAGACCCTCGACTCAAAACAACAATTCATTGAAAAGAATAACCACTACACATCAATCTCAATTTCAAACAAGTTAGGGTCGGCTGTATGAATCATCATTGTTCCATTTAACCTCAATTCATGGCATGGCATAAAAAATCAAAAAATTACTCATGAAGAGTGCTCTACCACTCTTATAACATGTAAAAAAATAAAATTAAGTTTGAACCCCCCATAAAACCGTACAGACCTGCAACCCACCCCGCATTAGCTTTTTAAAAAATTACTTGAACCCTCCCTGCATCTGTCCCCGCCCCGCACAATCTTAAAATCACTTTGCCCCACATTGCCTTAAAGCCGCCCCGCATCTTCCATTCAAAAATGGGTAAGGACGCAGGGTATTTGCGTGGGGTGTGTGGGGTATTTCACACAATGGACAAAGGAAAAGGAGCTCAATCAAACAACTCTACACACCATGTGGCCAGGAGAGAAGTATAACCAATTAGACAGCAGAGAGAGAAAGAAGAGCATAAGAAGCAATCCGGAGAAGAGCTTGGGGAAATAGCGGTAACCATCACATATCGATATACCAACACCAATCACAGTGAAAACACTATAGATCCAGTCAAACAGTTTTACAAGCTTTCACATTAAATTTCTAAAAAGAGCTTCTGAAGAAGCCTGAAAGACAATATTGACATCCATAACAATGGTTTTCTTCATGGAAGTTACCATCTAAGTTCGTGCAAGTAGTTCGTGTCAATGTACATCGAAAACTAACACTCCCATCCTCAGCCGTTAGCAACTTACACACTGACAGTGCAAAACAGTTATACTTCCCTTTCTATGTACCAGCAACACACAATAGAGCAATGGAGGATCTACTTCACTATATTAAAAGTGGCACTTGGTCTGGAAGTCATCACTGGAGCCTCCCCCCTCTCATCATACTCAACAAACTCATCTCCGGATAAATCAATGCCTTCAAATATCGTTCCCTTAAGCTGCATTAAGTGAATCAAATTAAAACTGGCTCGACATTTCCCATAACACGAAAAATCTAAGAATTGGACATAGAGCCTAAGAACTGCAAGTCTCTTCAGCAACCAAAAATTGTTACAAAGACATCTGACCAAAAAGTTGCTAATACAAGCCACGGAGAAATCAATTCGGGAAAAAAAAATGAATGTTAGCCTAGTCGTTTTTTATGTTACCTGACAAAATCAGACAAGTTTAAGCCCATATAATTCAAGGAGAACAAATCCAAAGACAAACCATAATATTTATGTTCATGATATAGTTGCTGTAAACAAGTATGGGCTAAAAAGCGGTCAAACCAAACTCGGTCAATTCTTACTAAGCTTTAATTGTTTTATTTGTTCTTTTATAGGCTTTTAGTACCTAATAAAATTATAGCTTTTCTTTAATATATCTAGCTATATATATAACATATCAGGAAAAAAAAGTTCTTTAGAAAATAGTCAACAAGATTTCTCATGGGCCAGTTTCGGCTAAATATTAGCCCAAATTTGATGGCCTGAGCTAATACATGTTCAGGCCAATAATCAGCCCAAACTTGGGTGGATTATGATTTCATGAGCTAATCTTGCCACCTCTAGAACATAGAACGTATTCTCCAAGAAGTTACCTAGGATATACATGACCTCGTTAAGGAAACTAGAAATATATTCAAAGAACCCCGACAACAGCTCAAAAACACATGGAGAATTAACAGGGCAAAGAAATTTTATGCCTATATTTAATATTTCGACAACTTTTTTATAACAAAGATTTTCTTTAAATTTAAGAAACACCAAAGCAGAAAGCGAGGGAAGAGCTTACAGATTCAGCTTCCCATTCTCCTCGGAAAACATAATCCAGCTGCTCAAAACCCCTGCAATCAAATAACATCAAAGGTGCACATTTTCCAGCTTCACTATCAGCATGAGTCAGAGGACGGCCGAGGCCAGTGATCATGGTTACTGTACCAACACTGCTACAGAACTTGCACTGGAAACAAAAATCACAAAAGACTTAGTAATCAGTCAAGTCTATAACAGCAACAAGAGCTGTAAAATAGCAATAGGACATCAAAGGGGGAAAAAAAAAACAATAAGGAAGGCAACAATTAAGACTCAAAACAGACTTCAAGGATATCAAAGTTATTCAACATATGGAGCTAAGAAACAACAACAGGGGCATTTACTACGGCTTAACCCATTCTGAATGTTGAAGATATCCTAATTAACTCCGTCACCTCAAACTTCAAGCGGTCTCAGTGATGTTAAATTCAGTGTAAACTAGCTCTGTGTCATATCTAAACTAACATATATGCACTCAGATATGCATAAAGAAATGTCTGGAGCAGTAGATTATATCGTCACAGAAAAGGAAACAGGATGATAGGTCACCTTCTGGACAAGGTGGGTGTGGCCCATGCCAAAGGGAAGAGGAACAGTTTCAACCAACCTCACATAAGTCTCCTTTTTGGGTGATCTCACCACAATGGCCACACTTAAGCTGCACAATTCAAAAGAAAAAGAACAAGTTTAATGGACTATGAAATAGGTATTAATGTAGGGCACCAAATGGATGCTTTCATCTCACAGAAAAAATTGGCAAAAATAACTTATGGAAGCAGTACTATCTCACATGAACATACCTAAAAGGAAATTTCAGTAGTACTATATTGATAGAGAGTGCAGTACACATTAAAAATAAAATGACAGAAGGTTTAACACTTCGGGACGTCTTAAAATGGAAGAAGTGTTGTATAAATTAAAACAAAGTTCATGTGCGATGGTGTAACATTCCGGAATGTATCAAAATGGAAAATGTGTCATATAAATTATAACAAAGTAAATAAGATTTCATACAGTGGAAATGATCCTATAAGATGAAAGAGAAGGCTGTCTTGGGATAAGAAACCTTCAACTATATAACAATAGTTTCTTATAAGTTATTTGGAGAAGGGTTGCCAATCAAAATATGGACAAAGGTCATGGCACAATGGCACAGTTAATATTTCCAATTGTTTAAGTGTTTGGAAACACATCTCAATCTGTGGGATTTGTTTGATAGGATTTTTGCAGTTACAGAGGGAGATGGAAAAGTACTATAGTTTTGGAAAGACGCATAACTGGGATGTTTACACCATTGAAATTAAAGCTTCCTGATCTACTCAGACTCAGTAACAACTATTTTTCCAATGAGGGAAGGAGATGCATGGAACTTAGGTTTAAGAAGTCTTTCAATTGGGAAGTCAGCAGACTGGCTCTTTGCTTCAGAAATTGGCCCAAGCCTTGATGAGACCAGGGCAGCCAACTCTATCAGTGAATAATTATATTTACTTGGAACAGAAAAACTCTTCATTCAGAACACAAGCATAGTGACACCAAAATTCAGAAGCTGAGATAAGAGAGTGTTTTTGACAAAGAGAAATCAAGAAAATGAAGAACGGGAAGATAAAATTGGAATGAACTACCACAAGGGCCGCAAACAGAAACCTATTGTGGCAACCATCAATTAGCTCAATCACGCTGAGAAATTATGTAGAAGCACATTAAATGAATTGCAGTGGAGGTCAAAAGCCCAAGTATGCAATGCATACAATGAACACATGGAAATAGACAGAAAAACTGAAAAGCTAAATCACAACTATGAATAAGATAGATAGTTTGAGATGAAATTGGAACGATACTCGAAAGATCCCTAAATAGACACACCTATGAAGCAAGTTCGACTCAAGACAATCTCAATAGGAAAGGTTTCCAGTTTGTATACAGGTGCTATCTGTGTTTGGAAAAGATGGAAATTGTAAACCACTTGATATTGTACTGCACAGTATCCACAGATCTTTGGAGCATGTTCTACTGTATTTTTTGTTTAAAATGGATCATGCCACAGACCATAGAGGCACAGTTGAAATGAAGTTTTTGGAGAGTTGATAAAGCCATAAAAGGATTTAGAGGAAGATACCTGCTGCGATAGGAGGTGCTTTGATGGAATCTCAACTCTAAATCACTCCCTCAAACCCAAGTGCTTACTTTATCTTTTTTTGCTGGACTACTATGACTACCGTAATTAGCACTGATCAGTGATTGGATTTTGTAAGATCCCGTGTCTTAGATTGACACTGAAAAGGGACTCATTAGTTCTTTTGTTAATGCTTTTTCCTTCCCTTGTAACTATGCATCTACTTGATGATCTTTTGTGAATGAAACATCTTACTTTACCAAAACAAAAAAAAAAACACATATAGAGGCACACAACAATTAGCTTGATAACACAATGAGTACATTAAAAAAAATAGCATGATAATCACAACATTTGAGGTGAAAACCAGAATCCTGAACATATACATGTATCCATAACAGAACACAAGGATATCAAAATGAGAATTGAAAAGAATGTGAATAAATACATAGTTTAACAATCAAAACCATGAAACTGTAAAGCAAGAAGAAAAAATTGAAATGAGCTACCAGAAGAGCCATACAAAACACCCTACAGAGGCATGCATCAATAAACTTGAGAGATCCATAGAAATGCAATAGAACAATCACAAAGTTGGAGGTCAAGAGCTTAAACAAGGGAATAGACACAAAAATTGAAACTAAGAAGCAACTAGGAATAGATTGACAGTTTACATGGAAAATGAAGAACAAGGTGAAATTGGACAGTGCACAAGCAGAACCCTAAAAAGCACATATGGTGACATACATCAACTAGCTCAATCACACAGAACACATAGAGAAGCCATAGAGTAATCGCAAATTAGAGGTTGAAAACATCAAACTTAAAATAACAGACAGGCATTCCTACACAGAACATAGAGAATTACACAAAATTTGAAAACCTAAGTTCAGAAGTAGGAATAGGCTCGATAGCTTGACAAAGTAACTTAAAAGTATCAAGCTCAAGTAAATGAAAGAATGAGCTACCAGAAAATATCTGAAAGAATAGCTAGAAGGCATCATCAATTAGATCATTGATAAATCAAATAGAAAGACAGTTGAATAATCATAAACTTCAAAGTAACGTACATACTTCATACACAGAACACAAGTAACTATGCATGAAAACGAAGAAGCTAAGTCCAACTATTAGAGATGTTATGCCCCACCACTTTTGTTTATCTACCAGATTAGATCTTATGGTTATCTACTAGATTAGCTTGATAGTATTCATCAGTTATCTCATTTGGATAAATATCCTTAATGTAAGAAGCACTCTTAGGAAGTTAGTTACTTATTTCACGGATTTAAAGACAGCTTCATATTCAATAAAATCTTCTTTCATTTTCTCTACAAGTTCATACAGAAACTAGTAGGAATAGTATAGATAGTTTGACAAAGAAAGTCATGGAAATTAAGAACAAAATGATGAAACTGAAATGAGCTTCCTGGAGATCCAAAATGAATAGCTAGGAGGAATCCTCAGTTAGAACATGATTACGGAGGTAACACACATACATATGTACACAGAACAAGGAATTAGACTCGAAAGTCATCAGAAGAAGAAACATAAAACTAAGTCGCAACTTGGAACAAACACATTTTCGACAGCGAAAATCATGAAAATGAAGAACATGAATACGTAATTGCAATGGGTAACCTCAATAGCCCCAAATAAACACCTAATGAGCAGAGACAATCCAGTATGTGTGTATTTACAATAGAGTCAACATCAAATAGATCAACCTTCATCGAGAAATCACAGACATGCAAATGCAATAAAATAAGTAAATAATTACAACTTATAGAGGTGGATACCTTAAGCAAATAGTTATAAGGCATCATCAGTTATGTCGATCTTCAAAGGAAAGATCACAAAATATCACAGTAGAATAACCGCAAACCCTATAGTAAGTAAACGAATATGAACACAAAACAAATAAATAGACACGACATTCGAATTGAACAAAAAATAAATTCAACTAGGAATAAAATATAGTTTGGCATAGAAAATCACAAAAATGCAGAACATGAAGATGAAATCGCATTGAGCAACTTGAACTTCCCAAAAATCACCTAACGAGCAGATAAAATCCACTGTGTGTGCGTATTTACTATTGAATCAACATCAATTCGATCAATGTTCCTGAAAATCACATAGGCACGAGTACATGACAATGCAATAATATAACTACAAATTATGGCGGATACCTTAAACAAATAGCTATAAGGCATCATCATTTACATCGATCTTCAAAGGAAAATTCACACTTAGAACAATCGTAAACCCTAAAGTAAAGGAAAAAATAAATAGTTGCAAAATGAGAAGAAGAAAAAAACAAGAACCTCACGAGCAGATAAAAGGAATAAAATATAAAGTTCGGGATAGAAAATCACCAACACGAACATGAAATTGTAGTGAACTACCTGAATATCCCTAAAAACACCTAACGAGCAGATAAAATCCTGTGTATTTACTATAGAATCAATACTGAAAATTATAGATACCTTGAAGTAGTAACGGAAGTTATCATTATCACAGCCGCATTGGCTGAAGGTCGGTGATGTTATCAAGCTCCGCCTTGATCATCAGCATGAAGTTCACCATTTTTCTTTATGCTCGCTGCTTCGAATCAATGCTTTCTCTCTGATTCTCTCACTGCTCTCTTCTACAGAATGGCAGAATGGAAAAGGCGCGCAGAGAAAGAGAGTTATTTATATCCTGTTATTGGAGGGTAAAAGAGTAAATTACCACATTTTGCTTCTGGAATCCGGATAGAAGTTTCCACATCATTTAAGACTTGGTCCATAGTCTCCTTTCCATTAATATAGTAAAATCTCATTAAATTAATACTCGGTTAATTAATAAATTTTTTAAGAAAATAATTTCTCTTGGTCCCACTTTGGGTCAATGAAAAAAATCATTCATTTCGATAAGATAATGTATTTTCAGAAAACCCTCTATATAATTATATGGTCTCATTAATATTATAAATTAATAATTCTCTAAAAGTATAAATATACAAAAAAAAATTAGTGAAAACGTGATTTTATTATTTCTAAAACTAAAAAATGATAGTTTAAGTATGAAACTCACACTCTCAGTAGTTTAGGTATGAAACTCAAAAAAAAGATAGTTTGCATATGTTTTGACACTTAATTCTATTTTTAAAGTAATAAATCACAATTCTAACTATTTAAAAGATATCAAAATAAAAAATGTAGAAATAATAATAATAAATTTGTATTGCTTACTTGACTCTTAAGTAGAGGTTTCTTGTCTATCCTAGCAAGTTTTTCAGTATCCGCATTAGCCACCCGCAACCGAGTCAACTGTCCGGGGCGTCAAATTAAATTAGTATCGTCCTCAAGCTCTTTTTCTTTTTTCTTTTTTCTTTTTTATGGCTAGCTATATCAGATGTATCAAGGGAGGAAGGTTTGAATGAAGGTATTTGTAGGTGAAAATAATCAAAGGCATATTCAGTATTTTTAGATGATGAGTTTTTATTATAAAAATATTGATCTAAGATATAAATTTGATCAATTTAATATTTAGATTTTTACCACTGAAAATCGTTTAAATTTTAATATTATAAGTCTAAAATTATATATTTTAAATTAATTAAAACGCCAAAAATACTATCAATTACCACATAGAAAAGTTTTATCTAATTTTAGAAACAAAAATAAAATAAGATAAATATAAAATTAAAATTTATAACCTCACGGAGAAAGGTGCACCCAGTCATAATCGCATTATGTAATACTTAGAGTGTGGATTCCCACATCTATATTTCAATAATTTCTTTAAAAATATAATATTATTATATATAATCTCGAAAGAAAATCATAAATTCACATGAATTCGATGTATTACCTATTGAAACATGGAAGAATTTTGTTTACTTTTTAAAATAATAATGATGTTGACAAAATAGCCCATATATGAAGATGTTGATGGCGTGTAGAGTGACGCTTTAGGGTTTTCTATTTTAGGAAAAAACATTTTGATTTCAAGTCTGAAACATATTATAAAGACATTGTATAATGATATCATCTTCTTATGTATTATTTCTTTATTAAGTAAAATTAATCTATGGTTAGTTTGTAACGTTCTACGATGCATAAATATTTGAAAAAATTATCTAAATACACTATTTATTTTATTATATTTTTTAAACTTTTATACGATTTGAAAAAACTATAAAAAAATATCTACTCTCTTTTATTTTTAGATACATCACTTTACACGATATATTGGTCGAATACATGACTTTACACGATTTATCAATAAATCACTTTATGCGATGTATCTGGATGTTTTGGGATGTATCTGGAATTTCGAATTCCACCAATTTTGAAGAATTTTTGTAATTTGAAAAGGAGTGGGGATATGATCAGTGGCGGATCCAGGAATTAAGTTCAAGGAGTTCGAAATTGAAAGAAGAAGCTCATGTGGTAATGTAAGTCTATGGTGAGCGTAGTAACCCCGACATGCTTTTTGTACAGGGTATCTCATTAGTTGCAAAAGTTAACACCAAACTAATAAAATATATTGAGAATAAAGCTACGTTGATAAAAAAAAAATAGTTAATCAATTGTATTACATAAGTTAATTCCTAAAACACGTGAAAATTAAAGGATGAAAAAGGAAGCGAGATGGAGAAGAAAAATATTTACCTTAACCCGCTAAATTTATATTATTTTATCCTACCGCATTAAGCTTTTCTTCCTACTTTTACCCTGCTTCATTGAACATTCTTAAAAAATTTCTTGTTGAAAAAGAGAAGATGATTCAAGCCCGAGAGTTGAGCCCAACTCCATGTGTTAAAAAGGGCGGAAAAAAAAAAAGAGGAATTGTTGCGCATGGGATTCGAACCCACAACATAAAAGCCACTGGTGAACCCCTTAACCATTAAGCTAAAGCTTCTCACTTATTTCCAGAGGGTTCATTTTAATATATGTACACATAAAATTAGAATTTGACTCTATATATATAGTGTAATTTTTCGACCGAGGGGGTTCGGGTAAACCCCCTGGACACAAGCTAGGTCCACCCCTGAATATGATGTTATTAGCTCTTAACACTATGGGGTTGTTTAGTAGGCCGCATTAGAAGAAATAGTTCATGTATTAGGTAAGATATTATTTAGTACTATGTTTGGTAGGAATTTGGGCCTATGTATAACTAAGGATAAACTACCTTATTAGACATACATCACTACTATAAATACTAATATTATCTTTACTTTCAAATAATTACATCTATTACCACTTTTAGTATTTTATACCATATATTAATATATTATTTGAAGATACAATTAGATACTCACATCCCTTAAAATTAGGATTGATTAATTATCTGCTTAATTAACTCTTTCACTCTAAATCAACCACTATCTCTTAATTCTCCCCTCCCATATTTATCACTCAATTATGTCTCCTCCTTTCTGATTCAAGAATTTCACCGTACAATTTCATTCTAACAATAACTAATCTACTATTTTCTTCTCAAGATATCATCACCATGGCTGACAAATTCTCTAGAACCCAAATATTATTCTGTATTGTTCATTTATACCAAGATCAAATCAAAGTAACTGCTACAGAGAAAACTTTCAATTCAGAGTGGGTCTTGATTGTTTGTCTCCAGAAGAAATGGATCTTAGTTTTGATTATGTTATGCCACAACGCAAAAAGATCAAAGGGAGTATTGTAGAAAGTTTTTGTTTGTTGGTGTCCTTCTAAGGCTTTCTTTGGTTACCATAACATGGATATGGTAGTACCAATATTACTTTGGTATAGCCTTTGAAACATATGTATCCAATAAGTAGTAATCTTAATTAAGATATGAATTGTATTTTTAGTAATGGGGTATTTGAACATGTATATGTATCCACCAATAAATTTCGGATGCATGATTTTTAACAATACGATGATATTAGTGATACGACAGATACTCTTCAGTCTTGATTTGTTCTTAAATTCATGTGTTTCAGCTACATTTCATATTTAGATACATGTAATTAAGTGTATATGTTTATTATGTATTCGAGATACATGTATTTGGATATGACGTATGAAATTTAGATACACATAATTAAATGTATATGCTTCTTCTTTTTGCATATTCCATATTTAGATACACATAATTAGATGTATATGCTTACTATGTATTCGAGATACATGTTTTTGGATATAACATATGCAATTGATACTTGATACATCAAATTAATACTAGATACATATAAAAGATACATGAAATTAATATTAGTATATATAAATAGATACATAAAATTAATACTACATACGTATAACAAATACATGAAATTTTCTATGATACATATGAATGTGCTTGTATGACACTCATGTATCTAAGTATTTAGTTTGTTGGATACATCATATATTGATAATAAATACATCAAATTAATGAATTTATTATTTTAAAAGTAATAATTTGAAATTAATCAAATTACATTACCAAGATATACATGTTTTTATCTTCTACTAGTAATATTAATGAATTTACTATTTCAAAGAATAATAAAATGAAATTAATTATCTATGTATTTTGAAAATCCTCAATTACTCCTCTAATTAAGGAAATAAGTTACAACCAATTAATTTAAATAAATAAATTATGTATCTCAATTTTAAAATTCGGTAAATACATGTATCTCATGGATTCAGACTCATATATCCTAAGCATGAAATATGATAGAGGAAGTAATATTTAAAACTATTGGGAATTTTAGTAATTAAGACCTAAACTAGTGAGATTTATGTGGTTTTCCTTATAACTAATACCTTTCATTTGGAGGTATTAGCAATACATAGGATATAATACCATGGGATAAGTCTATGTAAAGACAAAAATATCCTTGAAATCATTTTAATTATTTTCTTGATTTTATGATTTATTTTGTACTAGTAAATTTATTTAAATAAATTAGCTTACAAATTATTTAAAGAGAGTTGTTTGTTACTAAATAAATCAAATTCAAATCAATATTACAAATTTGAAATATGAGTTTTTTATTTGTGTGTGTGTGGTTTTCTAATTATTTGTTTTTTGAAGAATTTAAAAAACGCATACATATTAAAATTACAACTTGCAATTTTCATGTGTAAATGTAGATGGTTTATTCAATTTAACTATTGTTGACATCTTTTGATTTTAAAAGTAGATGATTTATGTCTTTTTTTTTAAAAAATTGAAAAATGACATTTTGTGAGTGATCAATTTACTAACATGACAATTATTTATCTTCAAATAATTCAAGTGAAAAAATAGCAAAAATGATAACAAAATTGTTCTTCTCATAGCTAGTTAGAATGCCATAAAATAATAAAATTGTCCGGCAATTATCTACCTCGACTCAATTACCTAATAATTCAAGGGTATAATTGGAAAAAAAACTTTTTATAGAGTTTTAATCCAAACACAAGATGAGGTAGGAAATAATGAACCAAACACTTGATAAAAATAAACCTTGCATTACTAATCTCTGCACTACTGATCCATGTGTTATTAATCCTTGTACCAAACGACCCCTACGTGATTTGTCTAAAGTTCCTAAATATTTACTTATAAGGGCTTCTTTGGTACGGGGCTGCTCAATGCATTTAAAATGGAGAAAATTGTATGAAATAACAAACTATTAATTTAAATTAAATGTTACAACCATAGTTTATTTTAATTGTAATTAGCAGCAAACAACCCTTTTTTTGTCATCTGATTCGGTATACGATTAGCCATTTTCGGTATACAATTAGCCATTTTATACATTTCGGTATAAAATGTATAAAATGCATTTTTGTTTGTATAAAACGAGAGAAAAATGTATATACAAATACAAATACATATTTTTTGCGTCCTATACACTTATAATTATACAAATACAGATATTATTATACAAATTACAATGTATAAATGAATTTATACAAAACTGAACAATTTATATAAAATTGGATGTTTCTAGCAAATTATACAAATCAAAAGCTTCATAGCAAACATAAATTTTGTTATGGAGCGCAATTATGTAAACTATAGCTATAACATACAAATATAATTTTTATATTTGTTATATATGAAAGTTGCTCTTTAAAATGAGGTATCCGCATTAGCCCCCAAAATTTGAGGGACCCCCTTTTTTCAAGTAATAATAAAATTATTACGAGTTATTTTTTTAAAAAAATAATTATACTATGTCTTTCATGTAATTTGTCTTACACTTTTTAGTTTATTTTGAAACATTAAAGAATGTTTTTTCCTTTTTTGTCAAAATTTAATTCAACTTTCCACCTGACATGTTTAAGACCATAAGATCAAAAGATATATTGGTATATATACCTAATTTAGTTTAAGACAATTCAAAAAAATTCTTTATAGTGGAGTACTATTTATAGAAAAAGTAAAAAAAATCATTAAAAAGGAAAAAAATAATTTGCCTTTAATTTTTTTAAAAAAATATACAAAAAATTCATCTTAAAAACTAGAAGAATAAACTTTAAATAAAAAAAAGAAAAAGTTTAAACTTATCTTTTATATTTGGCTTTAGCTACTTTATAAAAGTATATTGAGTTTTGAAACTTATATTGCAAGTACTCAATTAAGAGTATGTTGAGTATCTACTATGTTTTATATCACTTTTAATTTATAGAGTACTCCCTCTTCCTTCTAGGAAGTCCTCTAGAGTTGTCAAACCTGCCCTATGGCTGCAACACTTTTTTGTTTCTATCTATTATTAAAATACAGAAGTATCGAAATATTTACCTAAATCCTTGTTTAAGTATTTTGGACAGTGTTACCATAGAGATTTCTTTGTTGGTTGATCGGGTTTACTGTCCCACATAAGTTTTCTGTTTCAATAAGATTTGGTTATTATAGTAAAACTTAATCGAGAAAAATATAATTACCAATTTTATCACTTCATGGGATTTTCTTATTGACTTGTCTGCATCTTTGGCGCATACTTTTGTCAAAGTTCTAAGTCTTCTTTGATTTCGATAACTTTTTGCTGATATCAAACAAATATTTCAGTAATCATTCAATTACAAAGCAACAGGTACAATGTTTTGTGTTACCTTGACCTCTCCGGGATCACAATTAGTAGGAGATGGATGCAACATATCAGCTACCCGATTCCCTGGGACCTGATACATCTTATAAGCTCTTACTTTCATTGTGAACTTTTGTGGTTGTTGTAAGAAATAAAATTTACTTTTCAGAATATAAAATCAAACATTAAACAAAAAACAAAAAAAAAAGGAAAATTACTTACCTTATATATATAATCAATGGCATTTGTAAAACCTTTCATTGTATAAGACTTTCATGTGTCCCGCTGGCCAAACGTAATGATTTTTGCTGTACAAATGTCAAAGTGATTAGGATTAATTATGGAAACTCTAAAGATTCGCCAAGTTGTATGCCATCTTTACAGTAACTGGTCAGTTGGTTCAACGGATTAAAGACGGGGTGTTTCAATTATGAGACTTTCGGCTAATCCAGATGCTAAGGTTGGCTATGTGTACAGGCCTTGGGTTCTGTGTGGTGAATTTAACACAACTAGACATCCTCATAGAAGAAGAACTGCCACAGAATCAGCAAAGCAATGTCTGACTTTGTGTGTGTTAACTATGGATTTATCTACGATTCTTTAAGAGTTACGATCAGTGTTTATCAAAGGCGAAAAGCGCAAAAAAGCTCTAAGGTCCATGGGGGCTTTAAACGCAAAAAACATATTGTAACATACTAGTCGTCCAAAAAAAAATGAAAAGGAGTACCATCAAATCCCTAAAAACACTATTGATGAATGTGTGTAGTCATTTCATGACATGTTCTTCTCCAGACCTTGAGAAGGCCAGATCATAAGTTAACAACCTAAAGAAAAGGACATTATCTAGTAGCTCACTGGTGTTCACAAAAATGATGCATGGAGGCAACCCTCCTGTTTATCTAAAAGTCTAATACTCAACATGAGAAGATGGCCCAATTCAGTAACTTCATAAGCACCAAAATTCAGTTAATTGAGCTGAAAGGGCTGAAATGAGCTAAAAAGGGACAGGATCAAATTGTTTTATTTGTTTTTTATAGTTTTTTAGTACCTAATAAAATTATAGTTTTTCTTAACATATCAGGAAAACCAAGATTTTTAGAAAATAGTTGACAAGATTTCTCATGGGCCAAATGGGGCTTATATTATCCCAAATTTTGAGGGCATGAGCTAATAAATGTACAGGTCAATAATCAGCTAAAACTTGGGCGAATTATGATTTCATGAGCTAATCTTGCCACCTCTAAAATTTTAAACTATAATTAGTGTTTGATCAAACATTTAATAAGTGTTTCTAAATAAGCACTTCTTGAAAAACACAAGTACTTTTAGCCTTCAAAAAAGTATGAACAAACAGGCTATTTATCTTTCAAAAATGCTTTTCAAAAACATATTTTTTTGAAAAAAAAAGCATTTCTAAGCTCCCAAAAACATAATAGTCAAAAACAGGAGTGTTTCTCTAAATACCAGAAATAAACCAGAAGCTCAGATAAAAGTATAATAAATAAAATAATGAATGTTTCTGTCTCTCTATGGAAATCCCATAGATGTTACATTATTTGTTTCTATAAACAAAAAAATATGCAGATTCAAATTCAAAAGCCTAACTGTTGAAACCAAATATAAAAACTTATATAACAAACACATCAACTGTTGGATCAAACGAGACGGTTATAATCTCCCCGTAGTTTCTGATCCTTGCTGGAATGCGTCCATTGGGCATAAAAGAGTTAATAACATGCAACCTGAAAAATCAGTTGTCGGCGTTATCAGGATGGAGGTGGGGTGGGACTAGATCATCGATCCAATCTCCATATATTCGACTGATCTTCTTTGATAGTTTCCATTTATGGATCTTCTTTTCCTCTCTTTCTTCTTGCATAGAAACATTAACCAGTGTGTTAGCAGAGGATGAGTCAACAGGCTGAATGGAGAAGGGTCTTGGAGTAATGGGGCCAGAATTCGTTGACATATCCATCTCAACTCGGCCAGTAGGCATTTGCAACTCTGCCAAAAGAAATAACCAAAGAGCTTATAAGATAAGATCCCATTTTTTGCCATAGAAAGCGAAAGGGGAAAATTTAAGATGTATGAGATACGTAGCACATAGAGCCCATCATTCACATATTCCGTGTTTAGTAAAAGTGGTAACGACCAAGTTACTTTAATGTTAGGCCTATAAAAACAAAGACATAGGCTAGACGTTGAAAGCTAAATACATTGTTACTTGTTTTAGATATGAGATATGACCAAAGAGAGAAATTGCATATACAATGTATGTAAACAGGAAATAGGATTAATCATAATCTGAGAACAACGAATGGCTGTGAATGTGCAAAACATCAGTCAAAGGACATTGCAACACGACAAATTCCTGGAATTATATATGGACGTAATCCAGAATGTGAGTTAATGTCAAGATTTTCATGTTTAAGGAAATAAGACACGCGTTGAATAACTGTTTTGCTTACAAACAAAACAGTAGCTAATTTTATACAAGATTCTCGTCTCAGTTGAGCCATTGCAGTTCTAGCAGAGGACTTGCTTAGCAACAGAAAGTTATGCTTCTAGGTGATATAGCTCGTAATTATTCGTCTTAAGCTTTTACTGTTTCATTATGCAGCCTTTACTTTTTACAATTGAGACATAAGGGGATTTGGCAAGACTTTTAAAGCAAGAATATGAGACTATTTTAAAACGACTAAACATAGAGTCAAACTAACAACGAGATGAACTGTGTAAAATTAGTTTACCTGATTGGCCATGAGCAAAGTGGCAACGATCACGGAAGGGGCATTGACCTGTTGTCTCCCACTTGCTGCATATCTTCGTCTTCCAGAATACAGGTTTAATACGGGCAGCATCTGAATCAGCATTTCCATGCTTGCTAATCTCAATCAGCTCGGGATCACATCTGTTTCCAGTAGTTCCGATACTTATTGCAGAACTCTCTCTGTGCCTTGGCATGTCGGTCTTAAATTTTGGAGGACGTTCATGAAGAAAATTACACTTATCTCCATAAGGACACTCCTCTCCGTTATAAAACTTCTTGCAAATTTTCATCCTATGTATTATTTTCTGATCATCATTCCAGTTCTCTGCTCCTCTATCCTTTTCACGTACCAAGTCCTGCCAATTCGGAGGAGGCTCCCGCAGATCTTCAACACCATGAGCAAATGTACAATGTTCCCCATTCCTACAAGTTCCTTCCAAGAACTTAGCACACATACGGGTTTTGTAAAATATATGGCTCGTCCCTTTGCTTCCCGGAAGATTTGGTGGATTCACTCTAGAATTCATAGCAGAAAAAGCTGCAGCATTCGGTGAGTTGCTATCAAACTCCCTCATTCTCTTGAATGGAGGAGCATGCTCAAACTGAGAATAGGACTCAAATAGCTCATGATTCATCGAAGAATGAGGCCAAACGTCCCCAGCATCACCACCAACAAATGGCATTTGCATAAAGTGCGAGGGAACAGGCGGTTGAGGCTGATCAGAGAAAGTCATATTCCCTTTTTCTAACATCAATTCTTTAAACTAAATCCAACTCTACTCTTCTCCTCTCTTAAAAAACAAATAAAGATTTAAAATTTAGCACAAAAACAGAGAAATTAATAAAACGCCAGTAACTAAACAGAGCTACATATATAAAACAACAGAACACCATAAAACTAAACAACAATAACATAGCCGCGTGGGGTCTAAGAAGGGTAGGATGTACACAAACTTTTCAATAGACCCTCGACTCAAAACAACAGTTCATAGAAAAAAAATAACAACTACACCTCAATCTCAATTTCAAACAAGTCGGGGTTGGCTATATGAGTCATCATTGTTCCATTTAACTATAATTCATGGCATGGCATAAAGAATCAAAAAAAAAAAAAAAAAACTTCAACAAAAAAAATTCTAGGCTGAAAACAAGAATGTATAGCAAACCTGAATCTGATCTTGTTATTTAATCACATACAAGAACACCCATATGATTAATTTAAATAAAAATTCAATCTTTATAACAAAATTTAAACATGCAATTGATTTTCAATATGTAAAAAGAAAAACTCACAAATATTTGAAGCCCTAGCCGCCAATGCTAAAACCTTAACTGAGAAGCAAAATCATATAGAAAACAAGTCCAAGTTCAAAGTGGAGACAGAAACCCTAAAACCCCACCAAAACGGCTAAAACCCCTTAAATAGTTTCTTGATTATTGATAATTATGATTATCCCCTCTAATATTTGATTATTTATTTTGATTTTTTGGCTTTGGGCTTTTTTTAGAGGGTTTAAGGAATTTTCAGTTTACAAGTTTTTAATAAAAGATTTGGAAAAAGAAAACAAATTTGGAAATTTTTTAAGAAATATTTTTTATTGTTACAAAAATGTGTTGGTGGAAAAAAAAAAAACTAGTGATGATTCTTGAGAATATGAAATAATTTATTATGAAGTTATAAACATTTATTAATTAGGCTTTTTGCGATTTTTCATAACTTTGTAAGGAGTTTATCTATTATTAGAGGTTATTTTCACGCAATTTATATAAATGACGTTAAAAGTTTAAAAATGGCGCCAAATAATTTTATTTCTACAAATCGGATAATCTATAAAAATATTGTTATTTTAGGAGAGTGCTTACTAAAAGAGTGACTAATTTTATAGATTTGAGATATGCTTTTTCTTTTACAAAAAAGAATGTGAGTTGTTATAGTGGTGAAGATTTTAATATTTTTATCTTGAGTTTGATAACGATAGAAGTATATTTGTTTGAATGATATAATGGAAGTTAAATGTAGATTATTTTCGAAAGTAAAGGGATAAATGTGATCATAATTTCTTTAATTAAATTCACATGATTTTTACATTAATAAAAAAGTTAAAGGTAAAAATTAAAATTATTTTTTAATCGTCATCAATCGAAGAATATATTTAAATCATTTGTGTAACTGCAAAAATATAAAAGGACTACTTCTTTAAATTGAAGATATATATGCTCTAAATTGAATAGTATGTATATACTATATACATAGGTATATATATTTGGACTTTTTCCATCTTTTGTGAAGTAGTATCAAATTATTTATTCCCAAAAACTTAAACAACATTTATGTACAGAGTTGATAGAAAAAAATATGTAATTTGACCTTCTTAAATTGAAGCGTATCATATTAAGTAAAATGGAGGGAGTACCTACTTAACAAAATCTCAAATGGTCACCAAGAATTGTGATGGAATAAATATCATGATCCTTCTATATTCTTAATCAAAAATCTTGAGTTTCATTTAATTTTGGATATTAAAAAAATTCTCGATACAGAATATTTCCCCTTACATAGACCCTATATTATATAATTTTAAATTAATTGAGATTCTAATATAAATATCGGACATAATACAAGACTGCAATAAATTCAAATAAAAATAGATAGAAAACACAATGCATTATAAATGGTGTTAGAAATTGGAATGGTAGGTAAGTCATGCAAATCTATATCAAGGTTAGTTTTAAACCTGATGTTTTTCATGAAACATCAACACTTATATATATCATTATATTATATATTGTATATAATCATTACAATTATTTTCAATAAATTGATTGGGTCTTTAAATAAGTTTTCTTTCTGAAATAATGGCATTCAAATTTATAGCCATACTGTTATTGGAAATAATAACTTTTGCAACACTTGTCTGGGGAGAAAATGGTCTTGCAATTAAAAGCATCCAGGTATGTTTGTATCTTTATGAACTTTATAATTTTTTTAAAAAAACATATACTTTCATTTTCTTTCATTTTTGTTGGCTTCTAGCCTTCTATATGATGTTTGATATTAATAATGGGCCTTAAATAAGTTGGATTCTGTATACGTAAGGCCCATTTAAGATGGGTCAGCAATTTCTTTCATATATGAAGTTCAAACTCGAGAATACTGATCAAGGATGAAAGAAAACTATTTATGTGTTGTTTTTTTTCTATTTGACTTGATCACTAGTATATAGTATAGCATTATAAGTTTTTCTCTTGCATAATATTTATATATATACCACCATACCATATTAAAAGTATTACATTATTGTAATTTCTTATTGAATATAGTAATGTTATTCTCATACATTAAGTGTATTATTTGATTTTTTTTTTCTTTTTGTTTCCATTTTTTTAGAGTGAAGATGGAGATGTCATTGACTGCATTGACATTTTCAAGCAGCCAGCTTTGTATCATCCTGCCTTGAAAAATCACAAAATTCAGGTTCATTCAATAATTAATATCAATTTACATTAACAATTATAGAAAATAGCTTAATTAATTAGGAGTAACTTTAATACATCAATAATTCTTTTTAAAAAATGAAAATTCACCATCAGATCATCAAGTATATGATAATTACATATAACTGTTTATAAAAAGGTGGAAGTAACTAGTAATATAAAAATAAAGTGTGTTATTCAGTATCTACTATAATAGATTAAAATATATTGATATAGCTATAAAAACAATTATTGTCAACATATACACATATCGTACTAAAGATAATGAAAAAAATTGAAAAATGATAGATTTTCAAAAAATAAGTAAAAGCATAATGAAAGACTTTCAGTCAGTTCAGTTCCTTTTCAGTTAGCTACTTGGGATGAATCACACAGAGGCGATCTCAAACATAAGAATACAATATTTTTCAAGAGACGGAAGGCCTAAGAGAGATGGGGAACTTCTCTCCTATAAATCTTCTTTGCACGAGCTTCTGTAAGCCCCGAAACAGACTCCAATTACATATGTAAAGCATCGTGCCATTTCAAATCAAACAAGTGAGGAAGCCATAATCTTCATAAGCAGACGTCTGAGTCTAGCTTTCAATCAGCGAAATACTTATTTTTTGTCAAAAACTAAATATCCAATTGATAAAAATGGAAGAAAGATGACACGACCTTTTATGACTATTGTTCATTTTGAGCATAAAGCGGTTTCTTCCTATCCGTATGAATCGGACAATACTATGCTACGTTAAATCGTCAAAGAAAAATTAAAGATATACTTTTGAATTCCTTTATAAATTCTGATTCTGACAAGCAATTGATGAGAAGCGGGCAGAGTCATCCTTGTCTAAGGAGTTGTCAATTGACACCCTTTAGAGAGAAAAAATTGGAGTAAACTGTTTGTAGATAGATACACAAAAAATATTTATAAATATTATATGTTGAATTTAATATTTTTCGTCTATTTACTTCTTATATTTTTTTACGACAGATGACACCTAGCTATAATACAATGGTGGAGACTACAAAAACAAATGATCAAGAAAAATCATACAAATGTGTGACAACACAAATATGGCATAAAAGTGGAAGTTGTCCAAAAGGGACAATTCCAATTAGAAGAACACAAAATATTAAGAAGGATCAAATAAAGAAGCCTAATCACTTTCATCTTGATAAAGGATTGAAGATCAAAAAGGATATCAAACTTACACAAAAAAATCACTCAGTAAGTTCTCTAAAATATTTGTGTGATTTTTCTATCAGTATAATTTAATTGATAATAACAATTTAATGAGTATGTACTAATTAATACTTTTTATAAAAAAAAATAGATATAAAAAAACAACTTATTACATTTTGGATAAATAATTTATACATATTATACTAAAAGAATTTCTTAAAATAAATACACGATGCAATTAGATTCTATCAAATTCGTAATCAAAATTCTAGCTCTGATCCTGCAAATGACAACCGTATGAACGATGCCAAAGTATAACATGAGGTAATATTAAGATATTTTTAAATTTAAATTTTATCCGACATTTTAGGTGACCAGATCATATATTGATATAGATAATGACAATCTTAATGTAAGTAACAATCTTGATGCTAGTGAAAATATCTATCGTAACTTTGATATAGAGTTGAATTTTTTTTTTATTAGTCTCAATGCATAAAATTGATTTAATTCTTCTTCTTATGATATTTTCTAACCATATTTTATTTTTTTTAAATGAAGATGGCTATATTGCTTGCAGAAGGATATAGATATGTTGGAGGAAAAACAGATATGATCACTAGGAATCCTCATGTTGAAGAAGATGATGAATATAGCACTTCTAGACTTACTCTCAAGAGTGGATCTTACTATAATTATCAAGACATTGAATCTGGATGGATTGTTAGTACTTGATTTTCGATTGATTTCATAAAGTATAATTATAGTCAAATCTCTTTATACCAGCATATTGATCACCTCAATAGACCAATACCACATAAAACATATGAAAAATGTTGTTATATATATTCTTTTATTACTATACTAACATTTTACTAAATAGTTGATTTCTAACATTTTTAGGTAAATCCAAGGGTTTATGGTGATAGGCAAACAAGACTTTTCACTTATTGGACTGTAAGTATTTTTAGTTTTTTTAAATTGTTAATTAATTTATATAATTAGTTAAATCATATACTAATTGAACTTGTTTTTGAATTCAATATATAGAATGATGGCTCAAGAGAAACAGGATGTTTTGACTTAACTTGTCCTGGTTTTGTACAAATTAGTCATGAGATAGCACTTGGTGCTGCTATATATCCAATATCAACTCAATATGGTCTTCCATATTCAATTACTATTTATATCTACAAGGTTAGTAATTAATTATCATTAGGTAAGGACAAGATTGCATACACACTATCCTCCTCGATCAGATTCCACTAGTGAGATTATATATATCGAGTGATCTTATCATAATAATTTCTTGTGTTTTCTTGTGCTAATTAATTATTATAGGATTTTAATACTAGCAATTGGTGGTTACAATATGGAGGATCAATCAACATAGGATATTGGCCATCAAAGATCTTTGAAGGTGGACTAGAAGTCCATGCAGAAACAGTTCAATGGGGTGGTGAAGTTTATAGCAAAAATGTAGGGAAACATCCTCATACAAAAACACAAATGGGAAGTGGAGTTTTTCCATTTTATATATTTGCAAGTACTGGATTTATGAAGTATATGAGAATTCTTGATAATACAATGGAGTTGAGATTTCCACAAAATGTTGTTGCTTATTCAGAGGAATATGATTGTTATAGAACTCAATATGTGGGTGATTATATTGAAGAACCTGAATTTCACTTTGGAGGCCCAGGAAGAAATCCATTATGTCCTTGAAATTATATATTTGAGTTTGTTGAGTTTATTGTCAATCTTGATTTCTTGAGGGTCTTACGGTAACAGTCTCTACGTACTTCCACGAGGTAGTGATAAAGTCTGTGTACACTTCATTCTCTTCAGACTCCACTTGTGAGATTTCACTGAATATATATATTGTTGTTGACTTGTTGTATTGCCAGTCTTGATTTAACTTTAATGAGGAAGTGTTTTTTTCTTCTTGATTTCTTATCTAATGTTCGATTTTTAATTTGAAACTTGACTAATTTAGATTCAGACCCAAAAATTCCACTTTAGAGATAATAGTTTTGGATAAACAAAATTTCTAACAGGAAAATTTGATTGATTAAGCTAATGAGAGTCAATTTAAATAGTTGTGACTTTATAAAAGAGAGATGATTATAATTATGTTGGTCCTAACTATTACGTGGAAGGTAAAATTCAAACAAATTTTTACAAATATTTCAATTGTAAGGGCATTCATAAATTCTATGGTATGAAGAGTTCGAGTAGTGCTTTGTACTCCCTCCATTTCATATTATTTGACTCTTGTTGACCTAACATAACATACTTTTAAAGAAAAAATAATAAAAATGTATTTTACTAAACTAATCTTATTAATGATACTTTGAAATTTTAAATTTTACTATACCTATTTTGTGTAATTATTTAATATTAAGAACAGTATAAAAAACGGTAATAAACTTTTTTGATATGTTCAAATGAACAAATAATATGAAATATGGATTATTATTATTATATGAATCAAAGTAAAATAAAATGGAGTATAATTTTAAAAAATTATTGAGAAGGAAAATGTTGAGAAGAAGAATATAAAAAGTGTTGTGCAAGTGGAAAGTTGTTTGCTTATTAAATAAACTTAGATTTTATATTGAAGTAAACACTTAAAGTTTAACGAAAGTTTTATTATCTCATTGAACCTTTTACGATCAAAATAAATATATCTTTTTAGCCATTTCCATTCCATCTTTTACGCGCGTGTCTCACCCCTAGCTACTAAAATAATATAATGAAAGAGTAGGGAAAGGAAGTAATTTCTTTCTTATACTATGTCATTTGCCTAATTTTTACTATAATTATTTGTATTTTTCAACCCGTTTTATAAAGGTCGGATTTTTATCCTGACCCGCTCACATTTTATCATTTCCCCCATCACTTTTTTCCAATTATGTTTTCTTCTTCCCCAAAATTGTGATGTTGAGTGAATATGAGTAGGATGGGTGAGATTTTCATTCTTTGGGCTAATTCAATTCTTACAAGCTTTAATGACTATTAATGGTGTTTAAATTAATTTGGGGAAGATTGCTTTTTAAAAAAAAATAAAAAACAAATTCTCAAACGATCACCAGAATTTGTGATGGAATAAATATATAGTATGATCCTTTAATAACTTTAATCAATGATTGATCTTTATTTGAGTCTTGAATATGAAAAAGTTCTCAATAGGAAGTGTTTCCCCCTTAAATGGACCTTACACTATAGAAATTCAAATCAATTGAGACTCTATAGAAATGTCGAAGATAATGCAAGACTATAAAAACAAGTAATAAAATCAAACAAAAATGAATAAAAAAACAAAATGCATTAATGGTGTTAGAAATTAGTATGGTAGGTAAGTCATGCAAATCTATATATATAGAGGTTAGTTTTAAACATGATGTTATTCATGAAACATCAACACTTATATATAGAGAGAGACAAAATTTATATCATATATAAAATCATTACAATTATTCAATAAATTGATGGAATCTTTAAGTTTTCTTTCTGAAAAAATGTCATTCAAATTGATAGTTATATTGTTATTGGAATTAATAACTTTTGCAATATTTGCCTGGGGAGGAAATACTCTTGCAATTAAAAGTATTCAGGTATGTCTATATCTTTATGAACATTATATTACAAAAACAAACAAACATAGATGTTCGTTTTCTTCATTTTTGCTATTAGTATTGACCCTAAATAAGTTGGATTTATGTCGTAAACGTAAGACTCATTTCAAATGGAATCATTCTTTTCCAGAATTTCTTTCATATCTAAGGTTCAAACTCGAGACTTTTGATTAAAGATGAATGGATACGATCCATCTCACTATAATCCTTAATGTTATTTCACCATACCATATTAAAAATTTTACATTATTGTAATTTCTTATTGAATATAGTAATGTTCTTCTTATACATTAATGAATTAATGAATTATTTGATTTTTTTTTCTTTTATTTACACTTTTTTTTTTGTTAGAGTGAAGATGGAGATGTCATTGATTGTGTCGATATTTTCAAGCAGCCAGCTTTGTCTCATCCTGCCTTGAAGAATCACAAAATTCAGGTTTATTCAATTAATATAAATTTACATTAATAATTAATTATAGAAAAACTTAATTAATTAATTTGTATACATTGATAAAAAAAATTTAAAAAAATCACGATCCGATCAAGTATATGATAATTACATGTACATGTTCATAAAAAAAGTGAAAGTAGATAGTAATATATTAAATAAATTGTGTTATATCTACTATAACAGATTAACATATCTCGATATAGCAAAAAATAATTATATTGTCAATGTATGCACGTTAAATCTATAAAAAAAATAAAATTAAGCTATACTTTTGAACCCCTGTTCCTCCCATCGATAGAGCCATCCTTGTCCAAGGAGTTGTCAATTGACACCTTTTGAAGAAAAAACTAAAATGTGTATAAATAAGTAAACAAAAGTTATTTACAAATACCATATGTTGACTTTAATTTATTTTGTATATTTACTTCTTTATATTTTTATACAGATGACACCAAGCTATAATACAATGATGGAGCCTACAAAAACAAATGACCAAGAAAAATCATACAAATATGTGACAACACAAACATGGCATAAAAGTGGAAGTTGTCCAAAAGGCACAATTCCAATTAGAAGAACACAAAATAATTACAAGAAGGATCATATAAAAAAGCCTAATTTTTTTCATCTTGATAAAAGATTGAGGATCAAGGAGGATATCAACCTTGCACAAAAAAATCACTCAGTAAGTTCTCCAAAATGTGTGTATAATTTTTCTATCAGTATAGTTTAATCGGTGACTAAATCATATATTGATGATAGTGACAATCTTAATGCTTAACGATCTTGATGCTAGTGAAAATATCGATCATAACTTTAATATGGAGTTGGAAATTATTTTAATAGTGTCAATGCAAAATATTTTAATTTTAACCCTATTTTCTAACCTAGTTTTTTTTTTTTTTTAATGAAGTTGGCTATATTGCATACTGAAGGAATTAGATATATGGGAGGAAAAACAGATATGAAAACTTGGAATCCTCATGTTGAAGAAGATGATGAATATAGCACTTCTAGACTTGCTCTTATGAGTGGAGCTTATAATGATTATCAAGACATTGAATCTGGATGGGCGGTTAGTATATACTTTTATTAATTTAATTATAAATAATTACAGTCAAATCTTTTTATAACAATATCGCTAGTCTCAGAAAAATATTTTTTTTACTAGATATAATAATATTGTGGCGTTACCTATAATGTCACAATTGTTATAGAAAAAATGTTGTTATACAAAAGTCTGATCGTATATTTTTAGTGTTGTGCATGCTAGATTTTATTAATACTAAAATAAACATTTTAGGTAAATCCAAGGGTATATGGTGATAGACAAACACGATTTTTCACTTATTGGACTGTAAGTATTTTTAGATTTTTTTACTATATAAACAAAGTATCAGAATATATGTTATCGTCCATAGTAAGTTAATTCAATAACTAAAAAAATCGAAATATGTTATAACATATTAAATTCGAGAATAATGTTTTTTTTTTTTGGATTTTTAATTAATTCATATACTTAGTTAAATTATTTACTAATTGAATTTGTGTTTGGTATTTTCAAATAATATATAGAATGATGGCTCAAGAGAAACAGGTTGTTTTGATTTAACTTGTCCTGGTTTTGTACAAACAAGCCATGAGATAGCACTTGGTGCTGCTATATATCCAATATCAACTCAAAATGGTCTTCCATATTCAATTAGTGTTTTTATCTTGAAGGTTAGTAATTAATTATCATCATGTACATTCTATTATTTTTATCAGTGTACGTAATTTAATCGGTTATAATAGGTTAATTATCACTTTATTTTTTTAATTTTCATGTAACTTAGATTTGTTACGAAGAGTTACCTAGATATCTTTATAGGTCAACTTAATCTGATGTGGTAAGAATCAAATCACTAACAAATCACATCAACTTAAACTCTTACAAGTAATATATACTGATAAATTATTTCTTATATTTTCAAGTCATTGAAATGATATTTATATATAAATCTCATTTAAATGCGAAATTTATAATCTTGAAAATAAGACAATTTACCTATTATAACAGCTAAGGATGACACAATGGTGTGTAATTTGTCTATTGTAAATAACCTCTCTACCTTAACATGGTAGGGACAAGGCTATGTACACACCATATTCGTCAGATCCCACTTGTGAAATTATACTCGATATGTTGTTAATGATGCTATTATAATAGTTTCTCATTTGCTAGGATTTAAATACTAGCAATTGGTGGTTACAATATGGAGGATCAATCAACATAGGATATTGGCCATCAAAGATATTTGAAGGTGGACTAGGAATCCATGCACAAACAGTTCAATGGGGTGGTGAAGTTTATAGTAAGAATGTAGGAAAACATCCTCATACAAAAACACAAATGGGAAGTGGAGCTTTTCCAATTTACATATCTGAAAATACTGGATTTATGAAGAATATGAGAATTCTTGATAATTCAATGGAGTTGAGATTTCCACAATATGTTGATGCTTATTCACAAGAATATGATTGTTATAAAACTCAATATATGGGTGATTATATTGAAGAACCTGATTTTCACTATGGAGGCCCAGGAAGAAATCCATTATGTCCTTGAAATTGTTTTTTTTTTATATTGTCAATCTTTGGTTATTAAGTGTTCAGTTTCTCTGTTGGAGTTCGACTGATTTGTAGGTTTCAATTTAGTCATTAAGATTATCATACGATTAAGTGTTTTTTTTATGTTTCAACTTGTACTTAATGGTTTGAATATATTTGAATGATCAAGATCTGTGATAAAATTTCATTATCATTAATATGTTTATTTAACGATTTCTAGAAAGATGGCAATTTGGTCATTTGATAGAAATGTTTCTTGAGAATCGAGCACTATTAAAAAAGTGAGGTTTCAAATACCAATAAATTTAATTGTAGTCTTTGTGATATTTGACGAAGCATATTTACCATAAAATATAATTCATTAAATATGTGAAGATTATTGTTTTTTTTTTAAAAAAGAGAGGATAAAAACTGCACATTTTAATTAATTAAAAATTAAGTATCTTTGTTAGATCACATGAATATTCTCAAGAAAACGACTTAATATTCATTTTGAGGTTATGTGGCTCCAAAATATTGGTAATAGTAATTTGAGCTAAGCATCCTTTACATAATATTTAATATTTGTTTTGAGGTTCGATTACCAAAAATGTTGGTAATAGTAATTTGAGCTAAGCTTTATGTTAGGATGGAAAAAAAAAAGCTGATTAGGCAAAAAAGATTTTAAAGATCTTTAAAAGTGTAAATGGTTGAAATTTTGAGGATAAAACAAGAAGTCAATTAATTAAAGACTCCTCTACCTAAAATCAAAATTTTGTCAGCCTATCAAATTTTACTTATTAAAAGTGACACATTCTTGATTATTATTGGCCAAGTTGGCAATGTGGTATTAAAAATATTGAAGGAACCTCAATCAATGTTCCAAACACTAATATTTAATTTCAAGGCGTGGTAGAGAAGATGAAGCTGCTCGTTCTTTAATTTTGTTCTGAGTTTTAAGTATAAAAAATTTGATAGGAGTGCTTCCTTGAATAGTATAGTCCTATATGTGCTTGTGAATTTAAATTAGTTAGTCTTCAAGATGAATATCGAATATTGAATGAGAAAAAGAAGATTTTTTTAAAAAGAAAATTGTGATGGAACTATCTATATGCTCTGTCTGTCTATTATGGGTCCATGGTCAAACTTTTTTGGCTCTTTCCCTTTGAGGCTTCAACCCAAGCCCCTGGATCTTTACCCTCTCAAGAATCCATAACCCCTTTTCCCATTTATAAGAATCATTTCTTGTTTTTTTCTGCTTCACTGTTGATTCCCAACATTAGCCTTTTGTTCATCATTGTACTGTGAGGACGAGGCTTTCTTCTTGTTCAAAGCAAAGTTTGTGTCTTTTTGCTTTTGGGTACTTCCGAAAGTGCTTGATTTGAGGTAAAGAACTGATTTTGATTTATGGGTCAGTGGGTTTTATTGTTTTCTCAAGTGAGTCAGATTAGTTTTGAGGAGTTATGGGGAGTTTGTGGTAAAAGAACAGATTTTTATATTTAAGCTTTCAATTTCTTGTGTTTTTGATTGTGGAATCTGAATTTGCAATTCACTGGAGAAAATGGGTTTAGTATGATATCTGGGGTTTTGAATTTGTGATTACTTGAATGGTTGAAGGTTGTTCATGGGGGATTCTTGAATTAGTCAGTGTTAACTAGTACTTTGTTGTGTTTGTGCCGGTGGGAGGTAGCAGGTATCCTGTGAAATAGTTGAGGTGTGTGTGTAAGCTGGTGTAAACAGTAATGTCATTTCAAAAAAGTGCTTTGATGTATCTGTTAAAAGACTAGAAGAGGGGTAAGTGGAGAAGGGTAGAGGGATGGGCCTGTTATTCCTGAGTTTCGAATAGGAGAGGAGTAAGTGGAGAAGGGTAGAGGGGCGGAACCATTATTCGTGAGTTTTGGAGGTTAGCTACTGAGGTAGAGGAAGATGAAAAGAGGCATAGGTGAAGAGAAAGTTATGGGGCCTATGTTTCCAAGGCTTCATGTTAATGATACAGAAAAAGGAGGTCCAAGAGCACCTCCAAGGAACAAGATGGCTCTTTATGAACAGCTTAGTATCCCTTCCCAACGATACAACCCTGGTGATTTGCCTCATAACAGTAGTAACAGTGCAAATTTGGTCCCTCCTCACTCAAGCCAGGTAAAGCAAGTTAAAATAATTGCATTTTACTTCATAGTAGATATATTCCAAATTTTGCCAATGGGTTTAGGTCAGCCTTTTGCTTGAATTTCCATATTTTTTTGTTTTAGTAACCGCCATGTCGGGGCTAGCTTGTGGGCGCCTCAGCTAATTCCATGAGGTTCCTACTACCTCCCACTAACACAACTACCTAGTAACTCTGTCCACTACCTTGGATAGATGGGGGGAAAATCACCTAGTGATTTTGCCTCCGATTGGATTTGTCCATTTGAGTAGGGCTTCTTACATCGGAATTTTTCTTCTTTACCAAATACCAAATTACAACTACTTCCCAAATTCTTCACTTAAAAGCTCCAGGAGGATGATATTCAACTATGTCAATGTGTTCCCTTTTCTTATAGGTCTTTTTATCCAAGTTTGATGCATAATCCACATTGAATACGTCATTTCCACTTCTCCTTGTGGTACTCGGTACTCCCTGTGGCTGGTTTCAAGTTTTCTTGATGTTGACCCCACTTGTGTGAATATACTCGGTATGTCAATGTTGTTGCTGTGGATAGTAAGTTTTGCAGTTGTTTGAGTTTGTTATATCTGAGTTCAGAATATTGTGTAGGAGAATGAACACGAAAGAGGTGTATTTTTCTCAAGACAACTTCCTGCATTAAGACATCCAGTTGAGAAGCCAAATGGACGTAGTTCTGGTTCAAATACTCCATTGCGGGAAGTTAAGTCTAAAAGGCAGACACAAAAGGAAGATTTTAGAGTTCCCACTTTTGGTAACTCCAAGGAGCGTGCAGTAAGCACAGAGGACTATTCTAAAGGTACCTCAGATTCTTTATCTATAGATAAGAGAGACGGTACTTTGAAGCGGACTGATCAACTCTCGCATTTCAAACCGAGAGAGAATCTTGTTAATACCTTTGGTGAATCACATAAGACCAATATAGTACAGTGGGAATTCAGATCTGATTCTCAAGTTGATTGCACTGTCTTTTCTGGATCTGTCATAGATGTTGATGATGGTAATCTTCTTTCCATTTGGATGACTTATCATCAGAAGAGAGGATAAAACTAATAACCTTATTAATGATACAGACTCCCAGGAAGACAAGACGTGTAAATCATCACAAACAGGAGAAATGGCCCACAGTGATGAACTATCAGAGACTTCCATGGTCGAGTATGTATCTGAAATGGACATATCTCCTGATGATGTTGTTAGAATGATTGGACAAAAACATTTCTGGAAAGCAAGACGAGCTATTGCCAAGTAAGTCTGGTTTCTTAGTGATAGCTTTGATTGATTGTTTGAGCTTGACATCTTCATTTTCTTATCACGTTGTGCAAAGATGATCCCTATCATTCTCTTTGGCAGATGGCATCCGTGGATGTTATAAATTGGTGTTGTTTTGAACCTGACTTTTCTTGCTGATGATGTACTTTAAAGTGTATCAGGTCATCACTTGTACAGTGAAAGTACAAAAATTGCCACTTTTGAGTCTCCTCATGGTTTTGTTTTTATTGAAATGAAGGATGTGCTCCTCTAATATTTCTGCAGCCAATTAGCACCGATATGTGCTTGGTAGTTTAAGTTACCTTTTCTTTCTGAATACATGTGTATAGTATAACCATTCATAACCTACAACTGTATTTACAAATTATTTCAATGATGCCTATGATGTATTTGTGGTCTAGTCAGTTCTACATGAAATTACATCTCAACTGCACTTTCGTGTATGCAACTTTGTTAAACAATGTGCCTTGAAGATCTTTTCATTACATGGCTTAGTCTTTACCATTTGAAGCACGTGACACATCACTTACTTGGATGATTGTCAAAATCATTTGTGAACTTTGCCATTTGAATATGAAAAAGAGACGACTTGAATTAACATACTAACTAGCATTCTATAGTGTACTCAATTTTCCCTTTAAAGCTGATCGGCTTTGTATGACGGTTAGATCTAACAATTTTTGTATTGCTAACCCTTCTTGCTGTTTGCTCGAGTTTATTTTTGTTGAGTTTTAGCAATCTAGAGTTTACTTGTTATTGCAATACAATGTGATTGTGATAGCTTTCAGTTTTTTTAAGCACTAAGGACAATGACTCTTTAGAGTGGTATGGTACTTATATATAATTAATAATCTTCTTCTAAAAGTGGTAGTAGTCATGGTATTCTTGGAGTATATGGTCCTGTACTGAGTTAAGGTGGTGTGATGGTTTTCATGTGTTGGGATTCTTTGTTCCTGTTCCTGCAATTATCAACTGACGAATTCTTCTAGACAAATTCTGTGTGAATAGTAGGATTTGAGGTATGGCATAAAGGAGGTTGGACCTCTTAGTGCAGTCTGATGGTTCTCACAGTGTGGGTCATGCGTGTAGTGTCCATTAATTCAGCACTTATTCACATTCACTTATGCATTGTGGGGACCATGTAAGACGTGTTGTAGTTTCATGGTGAGCTGTCGCCACTGGATTAGTTTGACTGATTGTCGACTTATCTCTTGGGCCTTTTTTTGGCTGGTTTTCCTGGGTTGTAGACGATTGTTGGGTGAGTTTAGAGTGTAGCATGCGGATCTTCTTTTCCCTGACCTCAAAAGCTCAGATTTGATATGTACCTGGGAATCATACAACAAATTGTTATGTAGGAGAAAAAGTTGTACCATTAGTGTTGACTGCCTCTTTTTTGTTGATGAAATAAGAAGGATATCATTAACAAAAAGCATCAGAAGATGCAAGCATTACAACTACAACAGGAAGAGAAAAAAAGGAAAAAATGGTTATTTGTGTCGTAGAGCAAAAAACTAAGTCTGTCTTTAAGCATATTAACAACTACAACTCAATTAAAGCTGTTTCTCTCGGCTTTATGAATTCTCACTGTCCATTTTGTTGAATCTTAATTCGTTTGATTTCCAATATTCAATATTACAGTTTCTTAGAAAGAAAAATGAAGAATGAGACTGGCCCCTACTTTTCCCCCACATCTGAGTCATAGTGGAGACTCAGTTACTCACCAGTCATTTAACTATTGGTTGCCTATTTGCTCGTAGAGACGCTTTTCTTCAAGTATCATGATGGAACTCTGACTGGTCTTACATAATCATTTGCCCATCTCTAGTGATCATTTCTTGAGTTCTTGTTGTTATCTGTAGGTCAACTTGGTGGTTCTCTTTCTTCCAGCTGATTTTCAACTGTACATTAGTCTTTTATTACATCTATTCTGTATTTGATATTTCGGATGTATGAAGTTTAACAGCTAATCTTTTACTATATGTTATTTGTTATCTTGATTCTGTCCATGTTGTCCTGGTACAGCCAGCAGAGAATGCTTGCAGTTCAAGTATTTGAGTTGCATAGACTACTCAAGGTAAGGCAGCTGTAGAGGCTGAATTGCATCTTGTATCAGCACTGAGATTAACATTCCTCGTCTTTCGTTGGACTTGGCATTTTGCTCAAATTTTTCCGGTTGTTGCTCAATAGGTCCAGAAACTGATAGCTGGTTCGCCAAATGTGAATCTCGAAGATAATGCTTATTTAGGCAAACCTTTAAAGAGGTTGTCTGCTAAAAGAATTTCTTTGGAGCATAGTGTCAAAGCACCTGAAAATGTTTCGCGGCACAAGAATGATTCAGAGAAACCTAACGCTAGGATGGAATGCAATGCTGAAAATGATGTAGGAAAGACATCTCTTTCTTCAGTACAAAATGGTAGCCAACCTTCTAGCTGCAATCCACTTTCAGGAAAACAACTACCAACACCTGTAAAACATGATTCCCTTATGAGTCCTTGGTACTTCAATCAAGGTCCGGAGCACCAATGGTTGATACCCATGATGTCTCCTTCTGAAGGACTCGTGTTCAAGCCACACTCTGGACCTGCAGTCATGAGTCCAGTATACGGAGGTTGTGGACCCCCAAGGTCGACTCCAATGATGGGAAACTTTTTAGCTCCAGCATATGGACTTCCCTTTGCGCCTCCGACTGGTCATGGCTACTTTCGTCCCTTTGGCATGCCAGTTATGAATCCGGCAATCCCATCTCCAGCTCAATATCAATCGAACCAGGTTGCTGCATTGCATTCTAAAGGTCAGTTATCGGGGGGGAGAGCTAGTTTTAACGTTCAACACCAGAACTCAAGTAATGCTGGGAGTGAGAATGATGGAACCATGCCAGAAGGTGTGAGATTGTACCCCTCTAGAGATTCTGAGTTGCAGGCCAGTACTGCAAGTAGTCCGAGTGGAAGAATTCGTGCAGTAGACATGGGCAACTCCACAAGAGGAAGAAGTGCATTTCATCACTTCCCAACTTCTCCAGCTGTTGACAATCCCGTTCTTAGGCCTCAGCCTCATTTTCCTCAACGCCCTGCCCGAGCAATCAAAGTTACACCTCACAATGCCCGATCAGCTACAGAATCTGTTGCTCGGATTTTTCAGTCTATACAAGACGAGAGAAAACAGTATTGATTCAGATTTTTAATCCAAGATGATGAGTTTTTTGGTCTATTTGTTGTTACCTCTTTGACTGTATTGTTGTAATTGGATTTCTAACTCAGCTGGTGAGCCACGTTATAGGTAACTACTTTTTGTTGCACCCCTATCTTTAAAGGGTGAACAACAACAACATATCCAGTGAAATTCCAGCAAGTGAGATTTGGGAAGGGTAGAGTGTATCCAGACCTTACCACTACCTAATGGAGGTGAAAAGGCTATTTCCGAAAGACGCTCAGCCCTATCTTTAGAGGGTGAGGGTGGCTAATTTTTGATGTAATTCTGAACTCGTTATGTGTTTGGGTGATTTGTTCTGCATTAGCTCCTTGGTCTTGAGATACTGGGAAGTATGGCAAACTACTCTACATTGTTACTTTTTTTTTTTTTGTTTAACAATCTGATATCCGAAATTCAGTGGTTCATTTATCTGAATCCACACCGTGCAGGAAGATTCTTTGTTCTCAAGACTTAAACCCGAAACCTCTAGTGGAATCCCAACCATCCCACCTCACTCCTTGGTGGTCTACATTTACCATTAGATTTTTGAAACATTGACATGAAACCATTAAGTAGCAATTTGGTTGTCTTCTGATTGGATCACCAAGAGTCAGAATAGTATCAGCTAGTGTGGACAAGCATGTACCAAAATAGTACTTACTAGGTAACTTTAGAATTGAGTGACATCTATTTTATATAAATGGGAAATGCCTATGACATGATTCATAAGATCAAGTACAAGAATATTTCTGCATTATAGTTGCATAGTGTATGAATTAGTGGCCTGGTATTAACACAACATTGATCACTTTCCTAACTTGCACCGATATGCTGTTCTTCTCTACTTCAATATAGCTGTGAGATTCACAAATGAATACTGAGAGGAAGCTGGGGAGAACGAATATCAGTTGTTTTGATGAAAAATCACTTCTGGAAGTTGCCAAATTGATAGTTTTGATGACTTGAAAAAAAGTCATCTGCACCAGTTGCTGTGGACGTGAACCCGGATTGGCCAAGTTTGGGTCCTTGACCCATAGCTCTACCCATGTAAAAAGTGGTTGGCCCTTTTTCCTTCCCATCCGACCTATCGGTCAATCCACCCATGATGCCTACATCTGCAAGGTTGACCTTTGTAGCTGTAGGGGAAACAGAATGTTAAGTGCAATCATCTATACAACAAGTAACTATTGCCTGAGTTCTACTCTGAAGCTAAGCATACTATGTATAGGCATAGAGAAACTTACGTGCAGCAATATTCAGATCAATGAGTCCACGGCTCAATGAATCAGCCCATATTCCGGAGCTGACTTGAAAATTATCCTTCTTCGGTGAGGGCTTTGTTTGGAGAGGAGATTTGTCTAATTTGGTAGGAGTCTGCTGATTCCCACCACTGGTGGCACTTACATTGGGTACTGATATAGGATCAGCAGGGGAAACAAATGCACCAAAAGGATCAGAACTATCAAAGTTATTTAGTGGAACTGTAGCAAATGGATCGACCATAGTAGTATTTATCTGGACTGGTTTTGAAGATTTGACGTTGGGTTGAACAACAGGATCTGGTGCAGCAAAAAAATCCATTGTTGAAGAAGCTACAGGTGAAGAGGAAGGCGGGGAAGCAAACAGATCTACACTTATCTGCAGAATAGAACATGGTCAATTTATACCTAACAACAAAAAAATTACAATTGCAAAGAAGCATGAACCGGAGACCAAGACGTTTCCCCCACCTTGGACTCTGGTTTCACAGATACAAAATTGGCGTCAGCAAATAAATCAACCTCCGATGGATGACTGGTGACAGAAGAATTATCAGCTGGAACAGATGTTGGTGCATCCAAGAGGTCACCCATCAAATTTTGCCCAAATAGATCTACTTGGCCAGAGTTTCCTGTAGAAGGCTCTGCTTGACAGTGAAAGAAGTAGTTAATTGCAAGGAAACAACTGCACCACAATCCCGAACCAGCTATAAGATGAATTGCATGGAATAGGTTCCAGATGAATTAATTATCAGCAAGAACCTTTTTAAAAATATTTTGCATAACAGAAGCCCCCACCCCCCGCAAAAAAAAAACATTTACTTGGGAATTGCCCCATCTGAATTCATGGAAGGTTGTTGAGAACAAATTTTCAAGTTCCTTAGGCTTTCTTCCCATTTTTCAGTAAATCAAGTCCTTAAGCTTTTACTGGCAGTCAAAAGAATTAAAAGAATCAATCAGAGACTGGTTGACTAAAGAAAGACGTAATTGCGGAACCCCTAATCACACAAGCAACAGGCTGACTACATGAACAAATAGAAAAAGGCGAAGATGCGGGCAGAAGAGGGTATATAAAAAATAAAATAAACTACTCCTCCCGTCTCAAACTAAAACTAAAAGACTTGCACAAGGAAATTTGATGCTGTGACTTGGAGCATTAAAATATTATCTTAAAGCTACCTCATAAAGCATATATAAAGAAGAGACATGAAATCATGAGGACTGACCACAATGAAAGATGTCACTCTATTTATTTTTCATTTCTTTGAAATGTTTTAGGATGTCCTTTTTTTTTTGTTTGCTCCCAAGTAGTTGGAGACTGACTTATTTTCCTTTATATCACAAGTCATTTCCTTAAAAAAAAGAAAATAAGTTCCAGCAACACCCAAAGTTTTAAAACCTCCATGTCTTACTTTCTGACACATATTTTCTCAACTTTGCAAGTCAGAAATTCCTGTCAACAGCACCCCATCCCCACCCCCGCATGTTTGGAACATCCAAAGTATTTGATGCACCTCCTCAACCAGATAAGAAATTGATTTAAAGATGAACGTCTTCTCTACGAAACAGAAAGGAAAGCAGGACAAGCAAACCTTGTATTTCACTTTCATAACCAATTAACTGCTTTAGCATCTTGTGGTCCAGCCCACATCTTTTTTTCCTTTTTTAAGGCATCACAAGGCAGACATCTTTTTACAATTTACTTGGTTTTCCCCTTGGAAAGAACCTAAGCTTTTGAAAGAAAATTCTTCCACTTCTGCTCATGAGACCTCTATCTTTTGGCACAAACCACCTAGTTTGGAAAAGTGACACTTCGCTTTTGTATGCAAAACTTTAGTGACATTTCACCTTTAAATGCAAAACATTATGGGGACTTGGAAAGTGAGGGCCTTCTGGAAAACATAGACTAGAATTGCAAATGTTAAAGATTGATATAAAGATACTTACTAGTACTTGAAGTCCCTCGAGGATCAAAATCATCAAAATCTTCCTCATATTTACTTGAAGATGCAGCTGCGCTCTGTGAAGGACTAGAACTAGCTTTATCAGGTTTACCTACTCTCTTTGCGGTCTTTGATCCACTAGCTGAAGCAGTGGCTTGCACATTGCTGCAAAATATTCTCAAATTCAAGAAAAGGGAGATATAATGAGGTTGAAATGCAACAATACGAACCGTTGTATGTGATGAAAGTCACTTAAACTTCAGTCAATTTGAAAGCAATGAAGAAGAAAAAATAAAGTTCAAACTGGTGCATATAAGCTGTCTAAACATATGGGAGGGAGAACTAAACAACAATTGAGGCCCGAAAGAATGCATGGAGCAGACTGTGCAGACACCATTCAGAAAATTGAAGACCCAATTGAGAAGAGAATCAATGTAGAAAAAGAGACAAGTTTCTCTCTATCATATCAAAATAACTAATACAACTCTTTATTCCAGTTACCTTTTCTTCTCTCTTTTGTCTCCTCTCACATCTCTCTCGCTCTCTCTATGCTTTCTTACACTTCTCAGTCAATAGAAACTAGACAACAGCACACTCTATTTCCTCTAGTCTACACTCTACATCACTCTCTTCAGACACAGCAGCCTACAAACCCATTAACCTGCATATAGCAATCCTAAAGGTGGTCAACAAAGTTACGAGATTCGAACCAAGAACAATCCAAATGCAGTTGCCTCTTTATGGAAGATTTCAGCAGTTCTTTATCAATTATAATCTCCTTTCTGATTATGGAGCAAAAGATGACCAAAATAACAAAAAAAAAAAAAAAATTTAAACTATGCTATGTCATTCAGGTATGAGTAACTGAGGGATATGTTAAATTTCTAAGAAGGTTTTAGCGCATTTGTATGGTCCATATATAGTGCACATAACCATGTCATACTCATTTAACATGGGCCTGGTTGAGGCAATTGAAGAGCCTAAATTTAAACTTGCTTTGGACAGGAAAGTTATGCGGTGGGGATGAAATGAGAAAGGAGGAAAGACGGTAACAAAAGAACCTCAGTCTCAAGCATGTTGGCTCTTTTGTTTACTGATCAGGTATATGAAAGAAAAAGAACTTATTGACCCTTTTTCTAGGCATAAATATCTCTTCATCTTCTGCAAAGATTCAAAACAACTGGCAATTGGATGGTTATGCATCAGTACATTACAAGCCGTTAGCAACTATAAGGAAAGCAATAGTTAAAAAACCCAAACCACAAACCCCATATATGAATCACACGAGTTTCTCAACCAACAGTACATGGTTAAGAATCAAAGAGTGCAGTAAAATAGAAAGGATAAAGTGAAGCATAGTGCAGAAAAAAAAATCATACAGACCTTCCATAAGGAGATGACCCCTTTTTTGATTTAAAAGTACTTCGGTCAACCTTATCTTCACCATACCGATCCTTGTCCTTGTAACTATCCTTGAATGAATTTCCATCATTTTTATTTCCAAAACCTCCATAGCGATCACTACTCTGAAAGTTGCCGCTGCTACTAAAAGAGGAAGAGCTTGACTTAACTGTTACTCCGGAAGATGACAGTCCAAAGTACCTAAAAGGTAGCATTTCCATCATGACCGTGCAACCATGGCACTAGTTACGAGGGGATCTTAAGTAATCTAAAGCAAAGTCAGACACTAAAGCATTTCCTTACTTGTCGCGATTTGCAGAAGCTTTTTCTCTAACCTCTTGTATCTTTTCCTTGTTATTCAATAGTGCCACAATGTTTTCTGCTTTTTTCCTCACATTGATTCCCATATCTTTCCCATTGGGTTCAACATACTCGAAACTTGCGAGAGACTTGAGTAGCAAAAGTAAACAGGGAAACATGTAAATACACGATAAGGAGGCTAAAGACCAAACTCTTTTTAGTATGACTATGAAACAACTGTCACTGACAAAGAAATTAATATAATGAAACAAAAATACGTACTGAGATCTGATAGGTATGTTCTACAATCTCATCAACTGCGCGCTCAGATCCATGTGCCACCAAATACTCTATAACAGACAACGACTGGTAACAAAATCATTTCACAACTATTAGACCTTAGATAAGATTCAAGAAAGTGTATAGAAAGGAAACTAAATGTAAACAAAACTGACCACCAGAAGCTTGACTTTTAAATTTTTTCCACTATTTTCTACAGGTTCTTAATTTTGCAAACACTCAACTACAAAACCTTGATACCATAAAAAGATATAATACACACCTTATAGACATAACGCCAGTTCTTCCCTGTTTCAGGCAATCTTGACCACAAGACATTCATAACCATCTGACACTCAGAGCTGCAGAATGCACCAGTAATCGATGGGTCAACAAATTTACCTTTATGATGAGAACAAATACCAAAATCCATAAGAATTAGCAACTTTATCGATGAGGTCATACAATTTTTTTGTGGCCTGAGCTATATCAGCCAATGCAGTACCATGGGGGCCCCAAGGTTCGTCATCCGTAGCATCCAATACCTATTCAAATAAAAAATCACTACATTTTAATCAGATCACAAAGGGGATAGGAGACAGAGCATATGATGAAAATCCATTGTTTTTAAATGTGAAAAAATAGAAAGCCATATGCGCAATTGCTTTAGGATGGTACCATGATAACTTTAACTGCAAGATTTATTCCCTAACAACCCACAGAAGAAAGAAGAAGAAGAAAAAGGAAATGCAGCAGAAGTAGAACTGGCATAGGAAGAGGACTACATATAGAAGATGAAGAAGTAGGAGTCATTTCAAAGGGGGAAAAGGAAGATAAGAGGCAATTCTGAGAATTTGCAAAACAATACTAGTTATAGAAGAATTGCTGCAACCCACAGAGAGAAGACAACAAAAAGTACACAGAAGTGTATCGTGAGAGGAGTCCTACTATTCACAAGTGAAGGTCCTATTTCTTTATCCTCCTTTTCTCCTTTTTTTTCTTAATCTTTTAAGATCAAATTCAAAGAAGTGATAGCTTGTCCCTCTGATTATTTTGTGCCTCACTGTCTGAAGACCACACTTCTTCAACTCGCCCCATTTCACCCATAAGAAACGGTGGTCCCTCACTTCACATGCCCTCTCATGATTACCTGTAAATAACTCATATATGATGCAATCTATATAACTAAAAGTTTCCGCAGTAATCTCACCATGTAGTCTGCTTTTTTTTCCCCGTATCTCACTATCTGATACTATTGTGTGCATGTGGAAAAGTAAAACAGAAAAAGCCATAACCACATGCCTAGACAAATAAAATCACCATCAGCTCGACATTATTATGACTTTCACAAATCTCATTTGCGCATCAAATGATGACTTTTTAAAGATAAACAAATTTTGTTTGCTAAACTTATCTTCAGTGACCCAACACATTGTTGCTTATTCCATTGTTCTTTTATGTTTTCTTTGCTATTATTTTTCCTCCCTCTATCAGGTAACAGAGAAGGGAAAGCAAGGATATCCTTAAAGCTTTAAAATGCAAGGCTAGGTTCTCAACAGTATAGTGACTCTAGAAGGCAACCCAACAAGCAAAAGAATTACCAGGCTAGAGTAATCTTTTTTGCACTCCCGTAATGCATTTCTTAAACCCTAAAGGGCATGTCATATAAATGACGCTAAATTATAACTCGAACAAAGGAAATCGTGTAGTTATTGTTTTTCCTTTTTCCAGTTGCAGGAGATACTGATTGTTGTTTGTGTGCTATGGATACAGTAGAGACTCAGCAACATCTTTTTGTAGATTGCACATGGATTGTAGAGGTTCAGGGAGCAATGAGTAGATGGTCTGGCATCCCAATCCCAACCAAAAATGTAGAGGAATGTATGCGCTGGATCAAGAGCAGATAATGGAGACAATTTCGCAAGGAACTAGCAGCAGCAATATGTGGTGCCTTGATCTATTATGCATGGCAAGCAAGAAACTGGAGAGTGTACAGGGGTTTGAATATAGACACAGGATTTATAACAATACAAATACAGAAGGAAATTAGAGAAAGGGTGAGCATGATCACAGGATCTCGGTAAGAAAGAAGATGCCAAGTTTTGATACAGAGAATTTGAAATTAATAGAGGTTTTGTTTGTTTCTTTTTGGAAAGTATGATGGAGGTCTAGCTATAGAAGCTGAATAATCTTCCTAGAAGGGGATTCAGATCACTAGATGCTCTTAGATTGTAAAAACATGTTGAGTTGCTTTGGTTGGTATGAGAATATTCACAGTTTATTGCCAAAAAAAGGTAAAGTCCGAAGGCTGTTCCTGTCCCTGTCGGGGGAGATGCCAACCATCTCTCCTTTCTACGAACACATGTTTTCCTTTTTTTATTTTGGACAAATAAGGTGATTATGATGACAAAAATCATCAAGAAGTGCAAAAGATTACATGTGCAGAAAAAGCCAGGTGTAACAAAAACTAAAAGGTGCAGATCAGCATTAAAATACAGCACCATAAGGTCTCTGGTTCAATTCTCAGCAGACACAAAAAACACTAGGTGATTTCTTGTCAACAGGCTCCCATCCATCTGATACTTGTTGATGATGGAAGGTGGCATGTATCCGGTGGAATTAGTCGAGGAGCACACAAGTTGTCCCGGACACAATGATATAAAAAAATAAAATACAGAGCACAGAAACTACAATATCCTCGGATCTTAATCTCTTATGGTCAATTCCCATTAAACCCAACAAAGTTGTCCACACAATTAATGCAAGTTGTGTCATATGCAAAAATGACTGTCGATTCCTAACTCATGCAGTTTCCTGATCAAGATGACGGACAAACATGCTTGAAGATGTTGATGAACCATACTAATGTGAGTGACAGAATATTACAGTTCGCAATGCATGTGAGAAAGAGGTTGATATATACCACAACATATTAAGTATAAAGCTATTGATCAACGAGAAGGAAACTGAAAGCACCCCAAAACCAGTTCAGCAAAATCAAAAGCAGTTCAGACAAATCCTAAGTTTAGTAATCAGTCAATGTGGTTAACTTGAGCCGATTAGTGGGAAAACAAAAACTTGAATTTTCCCTTCCTTTCCCCCTTTTCCAGTTTCTTTTTTCTTTTGAAACTAGAAAGTGAGCCTTAGAACAAAGTAAAGTTGTCCCCATTTGACCTATACATCAAGGGTTCGAGTTGTAGAATTAGCTAATGAGCTTACATGAACAAATGTATGCAATGCACCCTGCCTCCCTTCTTCTTTCGCCTGTAAGACACATGCTACCTTTATTAGTGGTAGGTGCATGGATACTAACTAGACCCCACTCGTGGAATTACACCACCTATGTTTTTGTTGGTACATGGATCCTTCACACTCAACGACTTAAAATCTTGGAAAAATTTCTTAATTTCTTGGTTATGCGCCTGATGTGTATTCTACAACTATGTTGATCGGACCCTCCAAAATTGTTACCGCACCCGTTTTGAATTCTCCAAAGTCCAAAATGCACTACTTTTGAAGTATCAAACACGCACCCAAGAGTCTGAGCAACCTAGTAATCTACAAGACTATACTAACACATGCTAAAAAAAAAACAAAACTGAAAGCTGACATAATAAATTTCTAAGCATTTTTACCTTTTGCTCGATCTCTGGAACCTTCAACACTTTCAAATTAACCTCCCTCTTTCTGCAAAACACAGTATAAAACTTACAAAGATTAAAAAAAAATCTGATAGAACAGGAAAAAATTGCAAAATTATTCACCAAATTGAAATTAAAAACACGAGAAATTAAGAGGGTAAAAGGGAAAAAGGGGTTACATTTCGCGAACCGTTTGATCGAATACCTTCATGAAATCCATTATTCGATCTGCAAATCATCAAAATTCAATTAAAAAAATTAAGCTTAAATTCGTAAAAATATGTAATCGAAACTGAAAAAAATGATTCTTTATATATTTTGGTAATTTGTATGAAAAAAATATCTGCAACCGATGAGATCTCTAGAAATCTTACAATGCTCAAACAGAGATGATGAAGAAGAAAGACGAAGTTCGTTATGATTTTTTTACGTTTATTTTGTTCTTTTATATTTCCTATCGTGGATATATATAAAAAATAATGGACAAATTCTTTAATATTCATTCGTACCAAAAGCTGGTGGGTGACGTGTGAGTTAGACGCATGATAAAGGGGTGATATGTGAATTAGACTCATGACAAGAGTATTAATTGAGTTAGATGCATGAAAAGGGGTTTGGTTCAACCATGTTAATAATAATAATATATTATTTGATATATTTTATAATTGATATTGTTTTGAGAAAGGAGTTCGACCAACCGACGATATTAATAATAACAACAACATATTTAGGATATGTTTTATATGTGGTGTTTGAGAAAAGTGGTGTACATCTTTATTTTGTGAAGGCAAAATAAATAGTTTATTTTTGATAAATTTTTGAATTAAGTAACACATATCAAAATTAAGAATGAAAAATAATTACATGAATGAATAAACATATCGGGATAAAAATGTATATGAGAATAGTAATAACAATAAAATAATTAGATAATCAAGATAAGGATTTAGTTGATAAATAAATCATATCAAATATAAAGTTAAAATTATCTTAGGCAATATAATAAATATTGAATCTATATTTATCTTACGTATTTATATATTTTTAAGATTCTATTAGTTAAAGATATTGATTTGCCATTATGATTAAATACATGTCACAGATTTCAATGCATTGCTACAAAAAAACAATAACAAAAACAGATAAAAAGAGTGAACCTATATATGAAAATCCAAATCATACTTTGTGATTTTTCAATTTAAAAAGATGGTCTTTAAATAGTGAAGGAAAATATATATTAAGAAGTATAAATTTTGTGATTATAAACATATTTAATGTGAAATTATAAATCATTTATGAATGTGCTATAATATATGAGATTATTTCTTCTTTTCTTCTTTAATAAGAGGCTTTAATTTCGAAACTATACAATACGAATCTGAATTAATCGAGCTCACGATCTAACACAGATTAAATGAGAAAACAAAAAAAACTTATTCTTGTGTGAAGTTAACCCCAAATACTATTTAAATAAAAAAGTAATAAAATTACATAAATATCAAATCTTTATTCCAACTTAGAAAATCTCTTTTTATAATATAACAACAAACATATCTTAACGTAAAATTATAAATCACCCACGAATACGATGCAATAGATGAGACTGCACCTTCGGTCCTCCTTTTATAAGAGGTTTTGGTTTCAAACACATTTCCCCCAAATGAACCTTACATGACGTGAATCAATTTTTTTTTTGAATTTAACCACAAATTCTATTTAAATAAAAAATAAATAAATCTTATTTGTCTGTAATAGAAGTTTAATCAACGGCCTGTTATAGGTTACACTCTTTTCTCCTTCTCCAAATATAAGAAATCTTCAAAAGTCCCAAATTTTTAATCTCCATAAATAAAAAATAAAATAATTAAATTTCTACAAAATCATCGACCGATTGATCAATTTACTCTTCAATACTTCAAATTTTTCCCAGGTTAGTTAATGTATTCTACTGCCAATGTACCGGAAAAGAAGATGGTTGGATTGGGGAAAAAATTAGATTTTTTTCATATGAATACAAGATTTGTATGCCCATTTTTTTGATTGATTGTTTTAGTTAGTGGGTTGTGATATTTTTGAGTTTTTGTTTCAGGGATTGTGTAATTTTGAGTATTTTGGAGTTTGTGTTGGACCCAATTGATTTGGGATTGAGGGGTAGTTGATTGATCGAACTCTGGAGATTTTGCTGACTCGTATTGTAGATTGATTATTTTAGCTAATGGATGTGAAAGTTTCGATTTTTTGTTGCAGTACTTGTATAATTTTGATTATTTTGGCTAATGGGTGTGAAATTTTCGAGTTTTTGTTGTGGTAATTGTATGGTTTTGAAGTTAGACTCAATAGATTCGGGATTGAGGGGTAGTTGATTGATCGAACTGTGAAGATTTTGCCTACCCATTTTTGTAGATTGATTATTTTAGCTAATAGGTGTGAAATTTGATTTTTTGTTGCATGAATTGTATAGTTTTGAAGTTTTTGTTGAACACAATTGATTCAGGATTGAGGGGTAGTTGATTGATCGAACATCTGGAGATTTTGCTGACTCGTACTGTAGATTGATTATTTTAGCCAATGGGTGTGAAATTTTGATTTTTGTTGTTGCGGGAACTGTATATTTTTTTTAATTATTATTTTGAAGTTTTTGTTGGACCCAATGGATTAGGGATTAAGAAGAAGTTGATTAATCGAACTTTGAAGATTTTGCTGACCCATTTTGTGGATTGATTATTTCAGCTATGGGTGTTAAAGTTTCGATTTTTTGTTGCATGAATTGTGTAATTTTGATTATTTTGAAGTTTTTGTTGGACCCAATGGATTCGGAATTGAGGGGTAGTTGATTGATGGAACTTTGAACATTTTGCTGATCTTGCAGATTGATTATTTTAGCTAATGGGTGTGAAATTCCGATTTTTTGTTGCAGGAATTGTATAATTTTGAAGTTCTTTTTGGGACCCCATTGATTCGGGATTGAGGAGTAGTTGATTGATTGTTTGGTGGGTTGAACTGTGAAGATTTTTTGCTGCAATCAATTCCTGTGCAAAATCGAAAATGTTTAAGCGATTACTTGGAAAACCCAAACAAGAAACAAATGCTCTAGCAACATTAGACAAGTTAAATGAGGTATGCTCCTGTTTAACTGCCTTCTTTGAAATTTACTTCTATAGAATGGAATGAATGTAATTGAATCAATAAAGAGGATTCATATAGCCAATCTCAACTAGCTTGGAATTAAGGTCAGTTTGATAGTCGACTTGTTTTTCTTTATTGAGACAACTGATTCATAGTTGGGAGGCATCATAGAGGATTCATATAAGCATCCGAGTTTGTGATCGAAGTCTGGTTGATGAGATATCTTTTTGGGGTCAACTAATTCATGGTTGGTGATGTAAAGATCCAAACTTTCTGATGGTGAAAAAGAGAAAGAAAAAATTCATGGTTGGGGGGCATCATATGGACTCTAGGGAATTAAAATTACGGTCTTTCCTTGAAGAGTTTATGCAGAGTGTTTGTCATATCTCCGATTTCAAGGCAATTATGGTAGAAACTGCCAATACTGTTTCGACAGACGAATAACTAATTGCATGTATAATATGTACAAAGGGGCTTCTCTTTCCAGAACATCTGGGAAGAAAGTTAAGGGTTCATCTATTTCTTTTAATCTAACTACGTTAAAGCTTGTTTTCTTTTATTGAGAGTGCTCTGATAAACAGATGCTTTGTCTTTTATAATTTTCACATTTTAAACAATATTCAGGTTTAAGACAGGCTGATGCAGTTCCATAGTCGTTTCACTGTCCAAAACTGTAGAACATGAATTTTCCTGTGTTCTTTCCCCTGTAAAGCTGAACATGAATCTCATTATAATTAAGGATACAAAAGAGAGTTTTAGTTGGAAGCTGTGGGGCATTATCTTAATGCAAACTAATTCATCATTTTTGTGGTCCATTTGCAATAAATATTGTTTGGTGATATTTTTTCATATTAATCATTCTGCATACGAGGTGCAGCCCTTTTTAGTGAGTCTCAATAAGACACAGGTGGCTTATGGATACTTTTCCAGATGCATTGTGTCATACTTGTGCTCAAGTCTTTCCAAAGACCTTCACTTATTCATGTTTAGTGTCTGTTGAAGTAATTAGCTGTGTTAAAAATTATCAAGTAAATTTAAAGAGCTTCTGTTTGACTTTTGGTTATGCTTTACAGACGCTTGAAATGCTTGAGAAAAAGGAGTCAGTTTTATTGAAGAAGGCTACTGCTGAGGTTGAAAGAGCGAAGGAATTTACTAGAGCAAAAAATAAAAGGGGTATGATATCCTGAAAATCATTTGTATGAAAAGGCTAATTTTTCATACGTAGTTCCCTTGGTCAGGATATGTTTACATTAATATTTCTGCAGTTGTATTAAGTGTCCTGATTTTTCTCCATTTACTTTATTATGATGCACGTAAGAATGGGACTCTCTACTAGAAGAATCTTTGCTTACTTGTGTGGGTGAACTGTTGGATTGAGATATATTTGTATCATCTCAGAAATCATGTAATGTTGTTTGCCTTCATATTTTGTGTTAGATTATGTTGGTTCTCTATTGTGTACCTGCAAGTTTAACGTTGAAACATCAATCTGTCATTTGGTACTTCAGTTATATGTCTACCGTATAAAAGGTAAAAAAGAAAAATATTAAAAGGAGTAAATGTTGCTATATTAAGGTAAACTCTAAAGTCACGGTTGCGAATTTTCTTTTTAAGAATTAAATCATGGTTGTGAATTGTCATCTCATATTTACCTTTCTCATTGAGCTTTTCGTGTGATTTCTTTGTGGCAGAGTTAGGTTTTGTGGGGGGGGAGGGGGGAGGGGGGTTCACAAGTCCATAGGGTTATTCTACAAGGTTCTTATTTCCACATATTTGTAGGGAAGAGTGAAAATTCAAAAGAAAATTTAATGATTAATGCTTCTGAGAGAGATTTTCTTTGGTTGTTAATGGTCAATGTAAGATGGAAATAATTAGGCCTTTGTTTCCTTGTAAATTAGGATGATTGTCCTTACTTGATAACTGGCATGCATAGGCTACTATACTATTAAATACTTGAAAATACATGTCTGACTCTTTTTTTGTGTTAAATGCAACACTAGTTTTTAGATATGTTTCTGCTATTTTCTTGGGATGACCGGAAAAGCTAATTCGATATTTTACAACTAGCTTAAGCGTTGGATTTTTGTTCCAACTGGAAACTTTATTATTCCAACTAACCCTCTTAGTGTTTACCTTATAATAGTATTATTATAGAAAAATTCATATAAGAAATCTATATAAGTTAAAATTTCCTTCTTGACAAATTCACCACGGATGAACATCTTATGGAAAATTGAGTTTCAGCTGAAAACACAAGTGAAATTACTCCGTTTTCGGGCTTTATTGCTGGTCTATTATTTGGCATTTTTCCTAGATGACATAGAAGCTCAGAGATTTTTGCTTTGCAAATTGCAATAGTCTTTAAGTATTTGCTTATCTGGTTAAAGTCTGGAAAACTGTTGTGTTTTTGCTTTACCATATGACTTTTCCCACGTAAAGACCTGGGAAAAAGGCATGTTTTGGCTTCTCGTAATGATAGAGGAAACTAATTTGGATAGAGTAATTTATTATCTTTGTGGATCACACATATATTCCTCCGTTCCATAATAGTTGTCCACTTTCCCCTTTACACGCCCCTTAATAAATCATAAATAAGAAAGGTATTTTTACTAATTTACCCTTTACTCTTTTTAATACTATGTGTCTTATCTATCAATACCAAGATTAATAATGGAGGAACTTTTTTGGAGCTTTACAATTTATACTTTCAAAAGGAATTAATTTTAAAGGCAAAAATGGAATTGTTTAATTAATTATATCTTGGTTTTGTAATTTGACAAGTAATTTGGGACCGATATATTTAGTAATATGAACAAGTAATATGGGACGGAGGGAGTAGTAATTTGAGAACATACTAAGTGAATATTATGGTTTTGCCAGTTTTTACTTCTTTTTGGCAACATTTTTGATGAATTGTTTGTTCTACTTTCAGCTGCAATACAATGTTTGAAAAGAAAAAGGCTCTATGAACAGCAAGTCGAACAGCTTGGAAATTTCCAATTGCGTATCCATGATCAGGTGCTCTTGTGTTCTGCTAGATCTCATAATCTTATACACATATTTCGTGTCATAATATCACAATATAAGCATAGGCGTTTTGTTGGATTTGGGTTTCAGATGATACTGCTAGAAGGTGCAAAAGCCACAACAGAAACCGTTGATGCTCTTAGAACTGGAGCAGCTGCAATGAAAGCCATGCAGAAGGCAACGTAAGTTGTATATGCACTATGTTGCTGCAGTATCTTTAATTCGCTGTTGTTTAGTATAGCTACATAGTGTTTGCCCTGAAAGACTTCCTAGTCCAGAACACAAAATGGTCAAATGATATATAAGAGGTCTCCAATCCAATCCTTTGCCCGATACTGGCTATCGTATCAAGGCATCATATTTCCTTGTAGTCTTCTTTGTGCATCACATTTGAAAGATGCATTCTGTCACAATCGAGTAAGTTTAGAGGCTTGAACCATAATCGTAACGGATGGGATGCCACTTGAATATCGTGGCTTAAATCTGTAATACTAACTTCTAGTTATTAGTAGTAGAGGTACAATCAAGCTTTCTACACAAAAGCATGATTACAGTTTCGTGAATCAGTTGCATCTATGCAGTGTTGTTCTCTGTGTTATCCAGATTTCTTCATTGCATCAAGGTCAAACTCAAATATATGCTAGAAATTAAGTTCTTCTTTTTGTTATGGTTGGGTGTCTTTTGTTAAATGGAGTTCTCTTGCCTGATATTATCTAGTTTTTCTGTTCAGGAATATTGACGATGTTGACAAAACAATGGATGAAATCAATGAGCAGACTGAGAACATGAAAATGATTCAGGAAGCGTTATCTACACCAATTGGTGCAGCTGCTGATTTTGATGAAGTATGTACTTGGACAATTCTTTGTTTTTTTAATACCTCCTCTCTGCGTCTGGACAATAATTCGTATCAATTTTTTGTAGGATGAGTTAGAGGCAGAACTTGAAGAACTGGAAGGAGCTGAGTTGGAGGAACAACTCCTTCAGCCTGCTACTACTGCCCCTTCTGCACCTATTCATCTGCCTGCTGGTAGGCAACAAGTGCGTCCTGCTGCCCAGCACAGCAGAACGGAAGAAGATGAACTTGCTGCTTTGCAGGCTGAAATGGCTCTTTGACGAGGTCATTTTCTTGTTCTCTATTTCTTGTGATTACTGCTAAGTATCTGAGACTATGAACACTACCAGTGCTATTTTCGTTGGGTCAATTATAATTTATAAATGAAACATGCTATACTTATCTAGTTTTGCAATTGTTTGAAGGAAAGAATGTTTCATGTAAAACCTAGTGTAAGATGACGTTGTGCATTACAAACCTGTTTACAAGTTGTAGGTTAAACAGATTAAATGAAAACCTCTAATTCATGTTCTCCCACTTTCACATCCCCTGATTTTCGCTCAGAAGTTAATCAAGTGGTGCCTAGACATGGAATGAGTACAGTTAAAACCATCAGATACGTTCTTGTTTGCTTGTTATTTAGCTAGCTTGCTTCCTTCCCTTCCCTCGGTTCTTCCTCAACACTTGGAAACACTACTAACGGGAAGGGAAAAGGGACCTTGACGGCCACCTTAAGGGAATGTAGACTAAAAAGAACTGAGAAAAGATCTCATGTTCCCAATGGATTTGATTTTCATGAAGCAGCTGAAATCGTGTTGTTTCAACTGATACGTACTTGTCTGGTTGTTTTTGAAGTTTCTGACTGTTTCATTTGGTGTTTTGCAGTGATAATCGCCGAATAAAGAATGCTGTAAAGATCAAAAGTACTCTTTGTGGTGGATGATTTTTGAATTCTTGCAATGCAGCCTTAGCTTTACAAGTATAACTGTATAGATTACAGGAGTTGATTTAATATTTTATGTCAAAGTTGAAATGGGAAGAGTTTTGCTACTTTTACATGAAATTTCATTCTTGAAATTGTACAAAGTATCTCTTCTATCAACATTAAAGTACATTTTTTTGTGATCCAACTTGAAGCTGAAAGTACATTCCTATAACTTTTTTGGTGGTGTTTAAATTAGTTCATTCACATCTCGACTATTTGGTATCTGTTATTTTCCACCAGCACATGTATCAAGTAACTTGCTTATTAAGATTTAGGCGATGAAAAGATATAATATGTGCCATTGTATAAACTGAGATAACACTTTGATTAATTCATCGGGTATCTAATTACCTTTCATTGACACAAATATATTTATGATTTTTCTACTTTTAATTCTTATACGGAGAGCTTTCTAAATTGGAATAGCATTGAAGATTCAATTTATTAAAACGGTCAGTTGAAATACTCAAATTGTTCTCACTGATTAAAAAAAATTGAGATTATCTTTTTTCTACTATTCGTCTTGTCTTTTTTTTTTTTTTTAATTTCCCACCCGATGTCTAATATCTACATTGGAGTCTGACTAAATCTGAATTCACGCCGGAAAGTCTCACTTAAATAAGACTGACGTATCAATATGTGAGTCCCACACATGTTATACACAAATCAATGTATTTCACTATAACTAATGGTGGAAACCTTATCATTATTAATTATTTGGACCAAATCAACGTATTCCACCACAACCAAGTAATTAATAAATGAGGTAAGAATGTACATTAGTTAACCATAATGAAAAAGATAAACATGCATATAATACAAATGATTAAATTAAATTGATATGAACATAAATGCAAGTAAAATTTTTATAGTTAGAAAAGTGGGGTCATCTGATAGGAACAAATGATCTCGGAATTAATTATTTCAAAATAAATAATTTCGAGATAAGTTATTCTCGTATATATATGAGATAACTTATCTCAACACTAAGATATAAATTGTGAGATAATTTATCTTAAGAGGACATTATACTTTATATCTCACACCAAAGATGAACCTTTGGATATCAACACTCAAATCAATGAACAAAAAATACATGTAATTATTGCCTCTTTTTTTTCATTCTCTTCCCAATTAGACTTTTTATTTTATTTTATTTCTCAATCGATATTAAATGTTGGTTTAAGATTAAATTATCTAAATTCGCATTGAAAAAATTACTTTGAGAGATAAAACATTTTATTTTATCAAAAGACAATTCTATATCCACAACATGTCTCTATATAAGGCTTGAATTTAAAATTCTATTTGAGAACGGTAGAGTACTTACTACTCAAACCTTGAATATGAAAAAAAAAACTTTATTTGAAGCGTCATCCCAAGAATGAATCTTGCTGTGCGCATTCAAATTTAATCAAAGCTCTAATGCTGATATCAAATATCAATAGAAAACAAAAAAAGGAACATACTTACTATTCTCTTCAGTCTAAATGTAAAACGTTTTCTAACAAAAATAATGTATATTTAAAAAAAAAGTATTTATCATTCCATGGTGATCGTCCGAATATAATAATTATAGTGTACTTGAATTATTAGTTTATTCTGCACCAAACACTGAAAAACAGAGGAAATTTTTTGAAAAGGACCATTCCCCAATTCACATTAAAAGAAAACAGAGTCATCACAGTAGGCGGCAGCTTTAAATCAACGCAACTTCTAGAAAAACTCATCAATTTATCTCCATTTTTTCACAGATCTTGAACCAAACTTAGCAGCAGGGAAGTAGAAGAAGAAGATGTCGTGGCAAACGTATGTTGATGATCATTTGATGTGTGAGATTGAAGGTAATTATCTCACTTCTGCTGCTATCATCGGCCATGATGGTTCCGTTTGGGCTCAATCTGCTAATTTTCCTCAGGTTTTACTTCATACCCACTTCTTATTTTGGTTTAATTTTACTTGGGTTTACTTCTTTTTACTTGCTTTAGTTTGGTCAAAATTCAGAATTTTGAAGTCGATATGTATCCCTAGAGGTGGAGATAGTATTTTTAGTTTATGGGTCTTGAATCACTATCTGTTTTGCTTACTGGGTTGTTGATAAGTAACTATAAATACAGGGATTGAGCCAAAACTACTGGGTCTGCTGAATCGTAGCTTTAACTACACCTATTACTCCTTCTGTTCGAATTTAAGTGTCTTAATTTGACTGAGCACAAAGGTTAAGAAATAAAGGTAAAACTTTTGAATCTTTGTGGTCGTAAATTAGAGATGCCTAAGAGATACTCTTTTTTGGACAAACCAAAAACGGAAGTAAGACATTTAAATTGGGACGGAGGGAGTACTTCTTTTTAGATAGTTGCAAATTTAGTAGGCGTTTGGGCATGAATATTGAGTGATATTTGAAGTTGAAGTTGAAAAATGGTATTTGGAAGTTAGAGTTACGTTTGGACATGCATTTCACTTATAAAAGAAGTTTTAAGTTTAGTTAGTAGGAAAAGATTTTAAGTGAAATTTATCTTAAAAAACTAATCAAAGGACTATTCTAATGTATAACCAAACAATGTTTTGAAAATAGTTTTTTGACAAAAAGGAAAAAGGATAAATGTAAATAATTAAGAATTGTTTCGTTATGTATAGAATTCAAACAGAAGGTACTGGGTGTATTAGCATCCGCTATTACAAATCTTGAATCTTTCTATGTAATTGGTCAAAGGTTTAATTTTTTCTAAAGCAAGTTCGATTTTTTTCCTTCCATTGAGGCAATGACCTGCTCATAGAATTCCCTAGCTCTTATGGGGACCTTAGTCACTAATCCAAATAGTCAAGGTCAGTCCTTGAGAGCGTCCCCAACAGGCTGCTCAGTTGATGCAGTTTGCTGTCAGCGTGTACAGGAAGAGTACTGGTAGATGTTCCACATTGGTTCCTGCAATGACTTGGTAGAAGCTGATATCTTCATCTAATGACAGTACTAGAAGTTGATATCTCCCCGTATGACCTGTCTTTATGCAAAACTAATATTTTTGCCACAGTCAATAAATAGGAAAACTACTGATTCAGCATGAGTTGGCAATCGAATTGTTGTATACACTTGAAGAAAAAGACCTGAATATTGTTAATTCTTAAGCTTTTCATTTGTACTTGTGTTTAAATTGCATGTTAAAAATTGGATTTGTAATAATGAATTTGATAGTTTGGTGTATCTATAAGGGAGACTTTTGGTGTTAATATTTTTTTTCATGGTTCATATTAACTTAATAAATTTCTTCATTTACTAAACTACCCAATGCCATTCCTGTGGGCGAAGGCTTGTTGGAAGCGATGTAGAGTTGCACCGACAAGAAACTAACTTGGTGAGTTTGTCAATAATGGTGTTCTTTTTTTGGCAGTTTAAACCAGAAGAAATAACAGCCATAATGAATGACTTTGCCGAACCTGGAACACTTGCTCCAACTGGTTTATATCTTGGGGGAACAAAGTATATGGTGATTCAAGGGGAGGCAGGAGCTGTTATACGAGGCAAGAAGGTACGAGACCCTGGTTTCCTACTATTGCATTGAAAGTAGTCTTCTTGTGAACTAGTGAGTACCTTTAATCTAAACAAGGCATAAGTCTCAGGTTTGAACTCCGAGAATAAAAAAAAATTCTTATCCTTGTCCAAAAAAAAAATGAAAAAAAAAAGAGAACAGGAAAGTGTCATAAACTCTCACTTGAACCTTTCAAGATGCTCAACTTTTGCGGCAGTTTATGCTAATGTTCAGTTTTTATATGCAAATGTTTTTGGTACAAAAGCTCTTTTTTTTTCTTTTTATTATTGCCTCTCTCCATAAGATGATCCATTTGTTTCAACTTAGATCTGTGAAGACCAATTCGAATAAATATTGTTGAATTGTGTGGCCATCTTATTAAGCAGCTAGAGAGCAAACTTTTATTTACATAATTATGTCTCAGCACACCCCTCATGTGTGAGTCTGATCCTTTTCATAGCTCAAACAGGTGGAAAGTCTTCTCGTTCATGAGTGACAGCATTTGAACTCACTACCTCTGCCGGTGTGGATACCATGTTGGAATTGTGTGACCATCTAATATAAAGTGAATTGTTAGATAACACACTTTTGTTTTCTTAATTATTTCTGAACAAAGACCATTGAAGTGTGGATCTTCTCTGCTGACATTTTCCCTGCTGTAATCCATTAAAGTAGATTACACAATGCTTACACGAGATACTGGAAACTAGCTCAGATTATGTGATGAAGCCCCCTCATGGCAACACTTGACCTTCTATAATTTGTCATCCTAACTAGGTCCTGCGTATTTTCAGGGTGCTGGTGGTATCACCATTAAGAAGACTAACCAGGCTTTGATCATTGGAATATATGACGAGCCGATGACTCCTGGCCAGTGTAATATGATTGTTGAAAGGCTGGGTGACTATCTCATTGAACAGGGTCTCTAGTCATGTTGGTAAGTTGATCTCTTAACCTCCTTTTCACCCTTGGTATCCTTTGTGAAGCATTAACCCAAGTAGTGGTCCATCCAATCGCTTAAACTAAAAATAATCGGTGGATGTATAATATGAATCTAGCCATGTATTATCTATGTATACCATCTCAGCAAAGTAAATAGTGAATCCGAGCAGCTATTCTCTCTTTATACGTTAGCTTTATTTCTTTGGGGTTTTTTACCAAGCTTATACTAAGTTAATTTTTTTTTGCAGTGTATTAATATCCTACATAATTGAGGCCATGAAGAAGTGTGTTGTGCTCTGTAAGGGGGAGAATTGCAATCTCTTGTGTGTATCAACTATGTTGTCATTGTAACATTTTTCTTTGTGTTTCCTTGTGAGCTTGTCATTGACCTATTGGTTGGTTATATATAATGGAATGTGCTTATATTTGGATATTTGAGCTTTGGTTAAGATGGATATCTTTTAGTTTTGGCTTAAAATAGATCAACATTTTTGGTATGTGTAATCTAACATGGATACACAGTATAACCTACGAGCTCAACCAAATCCAGTAGTTTTGGGTTTGTATTGGTTTGTAAGTGTTAAGAATCTACTAAATGTATACAAATATGAATATACAAACGTCAATGGATTCAATGATATTTTGAATTCATAAAGTTCAAATCTTAAATACTCTTGCTCCTTTTCTTAAATGGGCAAAAAATGGAAGCTTTTGGCAAAATAAAAACTTACCTCTAGTGGAATTGTAGCATACAAAACTTCCAAAGTTTGAATGAAATCACATGATGTGTTAATTTGAATTAATATAGTAAAGTAATTTAATATAAAGTGAGAATGTACATTAATTAATCATATGATTAAGTGATAGTTTTATATTCAAATACAATCATATATTTATTGATTCAATGTATAGATTCATGCAAATAAATTTTTACTATCAACTTTTGCTAAGAAAATGATCAAAATGGTCCTTAATGTATATGTGTTGCTTTATTTTGGTCCTTAATGTATCATGATTGAAATGGTCCTTAATTTGTTACATAAAGTGTTCACTTTAGTCTTTTACCCTAAATCTAACCAAAATTACAAAAGGTGTTATTAAACCGGTTGCTAACAAAATATAATAATGTTATTTTCTTTGCAAGCTCCAAAAAAGAGCTCCATGATTATCATCATTTTTTCTAACAAAAAATAAATTATTTTCTCTCTTAAAATATTATTTTATCTCTCGATTTCTAAATATTGTTCTCAATTCTCATTTATGCATATTAAAATTCATGTTTATATATGATGTAGCTTTGTGGAAAATCACTTAGCTAAGCTTTGGGTGTCTTATCTTATTGGAGATTTTATGGTATTTTCTGTTTACTAATTCGACCGTAAAATTTTGATTTTTTTAATATGTTTTTTATGATAAAAAATTGTTCCGTCATTTTGATTCACTGAAGTAAGCAATTTTTACATTATCATTAACAATTAAGGAAGCTTTCGCATTAAATTCCGTCAAGTTGTTGTTTTAGGCTCATTTAGATCTTAATTTAAGCTTGAACAAACTATCGACAATAACACCAGAAGGAGTATAATTTAACAGCTAAAAACTGCTTTGGAGTTAAAATAATATTTATGAAAAGAGAAAATAATTAATTTTGTTAGAGAAAGTAGAGAAAATGGTGATGTCTATGGAGCTATTTCTTTAGAGCTAACAAAGAAGATAACAATGGTATAGTTTGTTAGCTACATGTGGGACCCACCGTTAAAAATAACACTTTCTTTTGATATCTTTGTTAGATTTAGGGTGAAAGACTAAAATAAACATTTTTTTGTAATACATTAAGGACGATTTCAATTTGTGTGATATATTAAGGACCAAAATAAAGCAACACATGTACATTAAGGACCATTTTGATAATTTTCTCAATTTTTGCTCGTGATAAAATTCGCAACAACAATAAGTTCATGACATTTTAGTTTTTGGGAAATCACATTAATCATAGCTAGAGATACAAAACAAACAAACAAACAGGGTAGTAGAATAATAATTTGCTGGACATAAATGAATACATAATATATGGGATGTTAAATAAATATACACTATTATTGTTTGATATTCACTTTGAAACTCAACTAATTCAGATTCACATTATGAAGTCACCCATGAGAAAATGTTTCATAGTAGTCTCATTAGACCGTACATCTCTTTTGGTATATTCAGTCTCCAGATAATATAAGGGCTTAAACTGAAATATTATAGGATATACAAAAATGGTTATTTAATTATTAGCACCTCATAAAAAAATTTCCCTTAGAGTGGCTATTAATATGAAAAAGAAAAACTATGTTATAGCTATTTCTGTATTCATAGAGTTGAATATAGTAAAATAAGAAATTGAAAGATTTCGTTTAAATTACCCGTTAGGCAATTTTCTAAAAAGCTAATAATAAGTTCTTGTCTCTATCGCAATAATACTCATGTTTACTATCAAAGACTATTTTATCCTCAATACTCGAACATAAAACAATGGTGAACTCCACCATAATCCTTCAAAATGAAGCAAATATTGATTATAGGCTTGTGAATCTAAATTGATTATAAATAATTAATAAACAAAACCATCATAAAGGAAAACCATTTTAAAAATAATTTGATTAATAAAACTTTTTTTTTTGATAAATAAAACTAAAAAGTAGAAAAAAAGTCAAATTAGTTTCAATTAATTGATCTTTTTGCCCCCTATATATATATATATATGAAAGACCGAGAAAGAGTAAAGCAGCGACTCCAGTCCAAAACGGTTCTACGGCGGCATTTACTCTCTTTCTCCCGCCACAATCGCCGCTACATCTCATTCCGATCCTCCGCGTAACGACGGCAAGTTCTTCATCTGCGCCGTACTAAGGTGAATGTGCAACAGTTTTCTGATCGATTCGTTTTCTCCACTCACATTTGCCGCTTTTCTCCTGAATTCTATTCGCTTTATCATATTATTACACACTTGAAGCTGTACATTTCTTCTATCTGTATGTGTAATTGTTTCTGTTTTCGCTGTAGATTACTAGAACTAGATGTGTTATTTATGCTTTAATTTGTATTTTTCGCTCTAGTTTACTAGATTTGGATGTTGTTTTGATGAGTAGTGTAGCACTCAATTTGTTCTGAAGTTCATAATAGGCACTCATATAGCTATTGATATTTTTTTTCTTTGAATTTTCGGTGTATATTAGTACTATAAATGTAGCTGTACATTATGTTTTTTGTTTCTATTTTCGCTGTAGATTACTAGATTTGAGGCTGTGATTGATCTTCTCTGTTACTCGTTTTAGTGATGGAATAATGTAGTACTCAATTTTCATAATATGCACTCATAAAGCTATTGATATTTTTTTCTTTGAATTTTCGGTGTATATTAGTACTATATATGTTGCTGTACATTGTGTTTTTTGTTTTTATTTTCGCTGTAGATTACTAGATTTGAGGCTGTGATTGATCTTCTTTGTTACTTGTTTTGGTGATGGAGTAATGTAGCACTCAGTTTCTTCTGAAGTTCATAATACACATTCATATAGCTATTGTTATTTTCTTCTTCACAATTTTCGGTGTATATTACTTCTATATATGTAGCTGTATAGTATGTTTTTTGTTTTTATTTTCGCTGTCGATTACTAGATTTGAGGCTGTGAATGATCTTCTCTGTTACTCATTTTAGTGATGGAATAATGTAGCACTCAATTTCTTTTGAAGTTCATAATATGCACTCATATAGCTGTTGATATTTTTTTTCTTTGAATTTTCAGTGTATATTATGACTATTTATGTAGCTGTACATTATGTTTTTGTTTTTATTTTTGCTGTAGATTACTAGATTTGAGGCTGTGATTGATCTTCTCTGGTACTCGTTTTGGTCATGGAATAATGTAGCACTGAATTTTTTCTGAAGTTCATGACACACATATGGTTATTGATATTTTTTGTTCATCTTTTCCCTGTATAATATTAGATATGTAGCTGTAAATATCTTTTGTGTGTGTGCGTGTGTGTAATTATTTATCTTTTTGTTTCTGTTCTTTGGTGTAGATTACTAGATTTGGATGTGGTTGGTCTTCTCTATTCCTTGTTTTGGTGATGGAATAGTGTAGCATTCCATTTCTTCTGAACTTCCTGATATGCATACACATAGTTATTGATACTTTTTCCTCACCTGTTCGCTATATATTTCTAGAGATGTAGCTTTGATTGGTTTGTAAGCTCAGTGTTGTGGTGATGGAATAATGCAGCGCTTCATTTCTTCTGAAGTATGTCTATGGTTGTATTCATTTGCTGAAGTTTAGGTCAAGATTTGTTGCCTTTTAATGCTAATTTTTGAACGCTTTGAGTATTTTCTGGATTTGTTGTTTATGTTGATTCCTTTGTTACTGAATTTTGGTGTTGTTAGAGCTGATAGCATGTTGGTTAATCGGAGATCTCTGCTTTGATTTCTTATGTGTATTACTGTGGTTTTGGTTTTGTAAACTTAGTGATGTGAGCTTTGAAAAGAATAGCTTAGGTCCAAAGTCCATTTCACATGGACCTTGGGCCATTTACCTTGCTCACGCTTACATTGACATGAAAATATGGCTATGTTTCTAGTCAGTAGAGTGTACACTATCTTTTGGATAATTTTTTCTTGTTAAGCTGGACAATAGTATTTTATTTATTACCTCTTTTATGACTGAGTTTCTTATCTATTTATCTTGCTTCTCTTTTCAGGGAGTTCGTCTATATTGACCTAGATGGACCAGGTAACAGAGTAGTCCTCTGTATCTTTGTCACTCCTTATGTACTCTATGCTTCTTTGGATTGTAACATTTGGGGTACTTGCAGTATGAAAAAATTGGGAAGATTGGGGAAGGAACATATGGTGTAGTGTACAAGGCCCTTGTTCGTGCAACTAAGGAAATCGTTGCTCTAAAAAAAATACGGCTGGAGCAAGAAGATGAGGGAGTGCCTAGCACAGCTATAAGAGAAATTTCTCTTTTAAAAGAGATGCAGCACGGAAACATTGTGAGGTAAAATATGGTCTTTATTGTTTATTTATAACCGATATGAACTATATGATTGTGATTGCAAGCAAAGCGTAACTTAAGCTGTATTTTTCTTTCCTGTGATTATAATATCAATGTGATGCAACTTGCAAGTTATAACGGAAACCTAATGCACGTGTCTACTTGCCCTCCATATCAGTTAATTCACGTTTGCTGTTTTAGAGTAGTAATGTTATTTGAACTACACTGGGTATTTATCCAGTTTTTACCCCCTTCCTTCACTTTGTTAGTATTTTTCTGTTTTGAACTTCGATCTTCTAGAAATACTTCTATCAGTCTTTTTAGGGTAATCTTTGCCTTTACAGAGAAGGTGAGCAGCATGATCTAGTCTTAGATTATCACTTGAATCATGTGTTGGAGATCTTAATGGAATGTACAGGGTTCTTACTTAGAAAACTTTGATTGTCTGTTTATGTGATTATTAGTGTATGTGGGTTACAAAACTGCTATTTTCTTATGTTTTAATTTTATTGTTTTCTTACAGCAGATAGTGAGGAAGGGAAAAGCATATAGTTTCACTTAGATTTTTGACAAGCAAAAGCTTATTTAACATTATCGTTTGTATTTAGAAGTTAAGCATCAATGCAACACGACATTGTGCCGTTCAACGAACTTGGATTGTCTAGTGACAATTAATTTCAGCCAAGGCAGTTATAGAGGAGCCTATTAGTCATTTTCTATATGCTGATCATTTAGTGGAATATATAAGTTCCGCTTAAAAAGTTCTTGATTTTACCGGTAATTGTGACAAGAAGAATACAGAGAAGAGGATGGCGACGAAGGTCGTACAGTACTATGCCTTTTTTTTTTGTATTTCTTTATAAGAAATCCCCGATGATCATGATAACTATAGAAGGGTTATAAACTCATTATTTATAGCCACAAAACCACTTGCTCCTTGCTCCTTGCTTGTTTTGGAACCATCTATGTCAATAACAAAATTGTTGTGGGAAAGAAATATTTATAAGACATAAAAAGTTATCCAGAAATATGCATGAAAAGTCACATGTTTGAAAAAAAACAGACATGCCGATATATCATTTAAAGTTAGGATGCATGCATAAAAATATTGCAAAGAAATTAATTTTCTTTGACAGTTCTTAAAATTTAAAAGAAAGCATCTTTACAGTTTCAAGAAATTAAAGAACCTGATGTATAATGATCACGTTGGTTTTGAATTAAATTCTAGCAGATGTTAGTACTTACGTTGATACATATAGGAAGCTCAAAAGGTGATATACAAGTTCTAAAAAAGCTTTCGTAGAGACTTTATAACTCATTAATAAATTATTCACGTTGATACAGTCTTTCTTTAATACAATAATTGTATTTACTTTTTATTTAATTAATTAGATATTTTTAACATTTTGATTTAGTGTAGGGGTAAAATGGTAATCAAGTTTTCACTTTGGAGCTTTCCACTTGTAGTATTACTAGAATCTGGGTGTGTACTCCATAACAATGAGTATGAACTAGTAAAAAGTCACATAATTTTTAAAAAAAATTGTATTTGAGTTACAATTAGTGATCAATCTATCAAGTTGAATGACTTTTGACATAGTTATAACACGCTTGGTGTGAATGGCAGAAAGGTTAGTATTTTCAAAGATAACCACCAAGTAGATCTTAACAACCTTTTAAAGAGTCAACATTGCTATAGATGATCAGATATTCATATATTTGGACTTACATTCGGTTATTGCTACGAGTCACCTCTGTAAAGAACTTCTTCTTCTTCTCTCTTGTTTATTATTGTGAATGCATGGTGCTCTAAATTCACAAGAAGAAAAAGAACATAAGCTAAGAAAATAAAGTGCTAATTAGTCTATCAGAAATTACACATGCTTCTCTTTCGTCTTCTTCTTCAAGGGACCAAAAGCCTCTTTTGTGATCCATCTTGATGACGAATTCCACGATAACAAGAAATCGATAAGAAAAAAATGGATCTCTTTCAACTTATTACTGGCCGTTGTAAGAATGGTGCCCCACCATTAATTTCTCTTTTATGTTTTACCATCTCTTGTTTATAGAGAATTATTTATAGATTGTTAGAGAGATAATTTTCTGGGCAGTTGAAACTTTTCATCACCCACATTTACAATAGTTCTTCATTTAACGTTGTTCTCTTAAAAATCATTTGTTGAAATTAAATGAATAGTTACAGGATACATATTCAAGAAGATAAAATGTTGATATTAATTAGTAGAAGATGAAAATCTCCTTCTCATTAAGTAGAATGCAATTAAGTAATTCAAATTTATAACTAAGGAAACTTAATTATGATGTCATAACTAAAGAATTAAAGTGCAATTGTTGGTATTTAAATTTTGCCATTATATAATTAAATACCAAGGAAGATAGAAATATTCTAAGACAATTTTTACATGCTTTGTCTTGATAATGCAAATTGAAACAAAGCTATAGTAATAAACACTCAACCTTTGATCATAAAAGAAGAGTTAAAAATCCTGTAAGTCAAGCTCAACCTTTGACCATAAAAAAAAGAGTTAAAAAATCCCGAAAGACAATTTAACAAAAGTGACATTGATTCAACTATATAAATGGAGGGGTCTCATCATAGTTCCGATCTTTGCGAATAAGTAAAAAACAAATAGTTCAAAATTCTAGTAATTGAAGTGTTATCTATCCCTATAATCACATCAATAGACCTTATAATTTTCACACAAATCCTCTTGTCTTGAAATTTTCTTCAAAGTTGAAAGGTCAAGTATTACAATAATTAAGGAAAAAGGGACAAATATACCCCCGAACTATCATAAATGGTATGCAGATACCCTCCGTCTTTTTTTTGGGACATTGATGCCCTTGTCGTTCAAAAACTAGAGCATATATACCCTTTATACTAACGGATATACACGTGTCATAATCTTATCCACCGACCGACATTTATTAAATATCGGATCGACAGATAAGATTGCGCCACGTGTCCCTATTTAGTCTTTCGTTAAAGTAAAGGGCATATATGCTCTAGTTTTTGGACGGCAGGGGCACCAATGTCCCAAAAGTATAACAGAGGGTATCAGCATACCATTTACGATAGTTCGGGAGTATATTTGTCCTTTTTCCCATAAATTAAAGACAAAAAGATTAAATATGAACATTAATTTTGGAAGATGAAACATGTACATGTATCTATCTAAAGGGGTAATTATTTTTTTAAATTTTTTCTATTAATTACTCACATGTAAGATTTGGGTCTTTTAATTGACTTAGGATATTTTAGAGGGAATCGGGTGGGTATGGGTTTATGGGGCGGGTTGTTAGTTTATGGGTTAAAAACAATGGTCAAACGGGTAGTTGATTAGGATTAAGACACGTGGACAAGATGAGGGGACCATTAGTGAGAGGGGCATGTGTGTACCGATAATTGGACGGCAGGGACTGAGATGGACCCAAAGTATAACGGAGGGCATAGACGTACCATTTATCAAAGTTCGGAGGTAAATTCGTCCTTTTTCCCTAAATTTTTTAATAACATTTGGATTTAGTATAAGGGTAAAATGGTAATCCAACTTTGCACTTTAGAGCTTCCCACTTTTGATATATATATATACATATATATGAGATATGTGTGAGTGAGCCGGGGTGTAATGTTGTAGGTATGAACTTCTGTCCACCTTGGGAATTTCAATTTTGTGTAATTACGACTCTAAATGGAAGGGGGACCAAAAGGGGGGGGGGGATACTATGAATGCTGTGGATGATTGTGTTGTGTTCATTTCTGGAGCATCATTCTTGCCATTTCTGATTGAATTAGGAGTTAGAAACTAAAGAAGAGATGCAAGCATGTATATAACAGTAATTTGGGTTGCAGTACTAAGTTTTTCTTTTTAATGTTGGAAAAGCTATTTTGAAGTTAACTTCTCTAATAGCGAAAAAAAGTTCCTATTATTTGGAAACAGGTTGCTGGATGTGGTTCACAGTGAGAAGCGATTATATCTAGTCTTTGAATATCTTGACTTGGATTTGAAGAAGCACATGGATTCATGTCCTGAATTTTCTAAGGATACCGGTGTTGTAAAAGTGAGTAAGATTAAGATCTATATTCCATTGGAGGTTGCAATTATTGTTATATTTAGCTGCCTCATCTGTTGCATTACTTCTTTATGAAGTTTGCCATGCCTCTGTTTAGCAGTCTTAGTTGAAGAGGAAGGCGATGCACCCTTACACAGTAGTTAAAATATATGATTATCAGAGAATGTAATGTGAGAAAGTATCACCACCTAATAGTAAAAAGTTGTCGGGTTGAGAGGTTTCTTGTTCTTGGTTAATGAAGAAATATCTTCAATTTTGCAGTCGTTTGTGTATCAAATGCTCCGTGGTATTGCTTATTGTCATTCTCGTAGAGTTCTCCACCGAGATCTAAAGCCTCAGAATTTGCTGATAGATCCACGCACCAATGTGTTAAAGCTTGCAGATTTTGGATTGGGTAGAGCATTTGGTATTCCTGTTAGAACTTTTACTCATGAGGTATGTACATGGTTTCAGCTCTATGAAACAAAATTACCAAACCAGCCTGTATTACCATTGTCTCATGTTGTTCCATTTCAAACTCGACCAGAAAGTAGTTACTATGAGCAGAAACTGTTGTCACTTCTGATGCCTCTCTTTAATATCTGGCATCCTGTCTAAATGAACAACCTTTTTCCTGCTTAAGTTTTTTTGTTTGACTGAAAAATAAAATGATTGGATTATCATGTCCGAGTCTCATTGATTTTAAAAACAGATACTCTGTTCATTTATGTTTTCTAGCATATCGTCAACCCTTTTGAGCTTGTTTCTTTTGACTTCCAACAGTAGACTTCATTGTTTCAGGTAGTGACATTATGGTACAGGGCACCAGAAATACTGCTTGGATCAAGGCACTACTCTACTCCGGTTGATGTGTGGTCAGCTGGTTGCATATTTGCCGAGATGGTTAACCAGCAACCCCTTTTTCCTGGTGACTCAGAGATTGATGAACTTTTCAACATTTTCAGGTGTTAACATGCATTGCCAGTCCTTTAGTGAATGCTTTGTTACTTCAAAAAGTGAACATACTCACTATTTATTTTTACTTTTTGTAGGAAGTAATTTTATTATCTCCTTATGCCCTGTCCTCCTTGTCGATCATTCCAATTCCATTTGAAAGAAAGCCATTTTTATTGAATGGTTGTTCATGGATGGGTTGAGTGGCCGATGTTATGACACAGACCAAAATTAGAATAAAAAAAGAGGTTTCGGAGCGATTGGATAACTGAAATAGAAGAGCATAAACGTTAAAGGCTTGTCAGTTCTGAATTCTTCATGCTGAAAGACATACTAGTCAATCAATTACTAATATTTATAATCAACTCTCTCTCTATGGGGTGGTTAGGTTGTGAGAAGGTTTAAAGATTGAGTTTGTAGTACAGTTTATGACTCTTTGCCTCTCTGTTATTAAATCTTTTCCTTATTCATGTCATGATTCCCTACTATTTCTGTATGAAGAGTGGTGGGTACTCCAAATGAGGATACATGGCCTGGAGTGACTTCTTTGCCTGATTATAAATCTACATTTCCAAAATGGCCTCCTAAGGTAATCTAGAGTTTAATTATTTCTCTCCTTTTTTTCACCTTTGGGACAAGTCTGATTCTACTGCCAATATTATCGCATTTCTAAAGAATGCTGAATTCAAGTCCTTCACATTGCAGGATCTGGCAACTGTAGTCCCGAATCTTGATACAGCAGGATTTGATCTCCTTGGTGTAAGTTTGCTTTTCTAAATGATATATACATCTTGTGAGTAATAAAGTTTTCTTGTATTCTGAATGAAACTCCAACCTTTTTGCCTGGTTTTCTCTGAGAAAATCTGGTGAAATAGTTATAGGTACTCACAGCTAGAATAATTATAACTATTCTGAATGACGTTTGTGACATTGGTAGGGAAAAGAGATTTGAGTAAATAAATGTTCTCAAGGGAAAGGGAAGTTCCAAATTGCAGTGCTCATTCCTTTATCAAAAATTAAAATAAAAATTGCAGTGCTCATTCATATTCTTGTTTCAGTCACTTTAGCCTAGGTCTTTTTGTTCCCTTCTTCTCTTTGTATTTATTATATTTGGATATCACCTATTGGGGGCTAGGACTGTTTGGTTGCAGTTGCTTATATGCAAATCATTGTGTTTTCTGTTTAGCAGATTATATGAAAGATTTAGTGCCTTTCTGCTTAATATGTGCACAACAAATAGGTGTTTAATACAATTATAAGCATAGGGGTTTCAATCTTGTCTTAAAATCCATGGCCTCATTACTTTCAGAAAATGCTCTGCTTGGACCCCAGCAAGAGAATCACTGCCAGGAGTGCCCTTGAACATGAGTATTTCAAGGATATTGGCCGTGTTCCATGACTCTTTGCATCTTCATCAACAATGTGAACACAAATTTGGTATTTTAACTACTGGGTGATCTTAACACAGCGTTCATAGATATCTCTTGTTCCAGCTTCTCCATCACAATATGTGTTAATAGTTTTGTTTCTATCTTAGGTTCATTAGAATTCATACTTCTGCAAGGACTTACTGAATTACTGGTCATGATTGGATTGCTGTGCGTTTCAAATTTTTTGCGTAGCTTGATACTGGAATTGAAGAACGAGATGATGATTCGCATGGTCAGTTATACATGATTACTATTCCTGGAGGAATGCAGGCTACAGTTCAGGTTTACCAAGTTATGTTTTGATACTGTATGAAATTTTTTTCTTGGTCTGACAATAGAGAGACTGACCTCTCAATATTCAGGACTCTCCAAGAACTTCTGCTATTTTGATAGGAAAATCATGGAAGGCAAAACTAGTTGATCAGAGCAATTAGCTCGTGCTATTTTGTTCCCCATGAATTGTAATTAGATGATTGTGTGTCTTATCTCTTCATCTCTATTTTTCCTTTAGTTTATAAACTTGGAAGTTGGAACTAAAACTAAACATAAGAATTAGTGTATTTTCTGCCGAGAGTCTGTCAGAACCGCCTCTGTTAACCCTGAAAAGGTAGGGTTAAAATCTGCGTACATCTTACCCTTCCCAGATCCCACTTGTGCAACTATAGTAGTATGGTATTGTTGTAAATATGAAAATTGAAATTGATTTAAATTGCCATTTTCATAGGTTTAACTAAGAGAAACATGTTTACACCAACTCAATTGATGCAAACATGTGTTTTTCATACAAACAATTATCACTTGACCTTGGTTAAGTGACATTTATTCTTTAGTTTTCAACTGCTAAGGTTTAATTGTTTGATTTGATGTAAACACTGAATGTGGATGGACAAGTATTTACGACACTGTCATGGAGGCCTTTGGGTGTCAATTTTAATTTATTTTTCTGGAAATAGAAGACAAAAAGAGCTGTTCTATTGGAAACATGAACTTTGCATTAATAAGCTTTGACAGGTTTTATACAACAGAATGGCAAATACATTTTTTCAATGCCATATAGTTGTTATTATTTCAAGATAAGAATATTGTATATATGCTGCAATATCCAATTATCCTTTATTGGATATATGTATCAGCTACTTGAAGGAAGGTCATGATGATGGGCTTGTTCGCATCGAATCTGATGCTTGCTTTCAACATCAGTGAAGCTATCTTTCCATCTACAGAGTTCAAATGGTAAAAAAGAAGCCATAAACATCACATACTACATATATAGAAACAGATTCAAGATTTGAAAATATTATTTGCAAAATACCAATGGATTCATCAAGTGGGTGCTATATTATTTCTCGTTTTGGTAAATTGAATTGTTATAAAATAGTTGTCGTTTCAAAAAAATAAAAAGTATGTATTACCTTCTTTTTTTCAAGTTTTCTTTTACCATACGAGAAATTGGCCCCGATCTGCTTTCTTAAAAGCAAGGACCACTACGGGAGGTCAAACCAAGGATCTATGGAAGTGGGGGCTCGTCCCCGGTCAATATTGGATCAAACAATAGGGGGCCGTAGCACTGACCTCTTTTTTTTATTGATTCAATACAATAGGGGAAAAGATCGTACAGTTCCCTACCGAGACAAACTCTCAACGGATCCTCCGCGCGCTGGGAATACCTCTTCCGTGCGTCTTTCTCGTGGCGGTCGGTCTAATTAGTGGAGTGTTGATTAAAAGACACTAAGTTGTTGCACTAATAACTTGCTAGCACTAGCACACTAGGGCTTTTCAGCCTTGAGCCTCCAAATGCGACATTTAAAAGAGATAAAAGGTAGTTTAGGTGTTTGTTTTTTTAAAATTAAGGCAGTTAGATATGTTTATTGCGGTGAATTTTTTCTAAATGACATTAGATAATATGGATTAGAGATTGTGCTACTGACCTTTTTATAACAATATTTTATAATGGTCTAGTCTTTTTTGAACTAACTTTTCACGTTGTAGTATATCATATATTCTCTATAGTAGCATTTTCGTTGTAGCAACTAGAAAACATTTGAACAAACAATGTTGTTACGGAGAGATTGACTTTGTATGTTTTAGAGAGTTGGAGAGAGAGACCTGAAAGTAAGTCTCAAGCTTAGTCTTTAGAGTATCATACTCTTGCTTCACTTCTTGGAAAATGTTTCTGCACCTGCAAAATTGCTCATACATGAAAAATTGCACATTTAATTTTCAAATATCCATTGGTTTAGAGAAGAAGACAATTACCCCTCTATATTTTTTGCATTACAGTATTCCTGAAACTGAGAACATTGTCTTTTTACTCTTCTGGCACCAATGCTGCCAACAAAAGTTCTAATATTAATATTGTAAGTCATGCAGTAAATATTGTTTCTTTCACATTGTTTATCTTATTATCTTCTTGTTGTTACTGCTTCATTTTCTTCTATTCTTGAGTCGGGAATTTATTAGAAATAACCTTCCTATCCTCACAGTATAAAAATAAGGTTTGTGTTTTACTCTACCCTCACCAAACCCTATCCATGAGAGTATATTCATTATGTTGTGGTTGTTGTTGGATGCAGTAAAGAGAAATACACTTTTTCTGGAGGAATAATAGTGTTTTAGAGTTGGAAATACCTGATTTTAGACAGTTGGACCAATGAGATTATATCTTTGGATTGTGAAGTCATTATTTTTATTACTGTAATAAAACAATTAAAATGTTTGGTTTTTTTTTTTTTTTGGAGGGGGGGGAGGGGGAGGGGGAATGTCTAGAAAATCTAAAAGGTGTATGAGGCTAAAGAAATTTAATTGATTATTCAACCTACTCAATAATTAGCTTTATCATTATTCACTTTTGTAGTCAAACTATATTCAAGGAGATTTCCAAATGTGGACCCAAATAGATTCATTATACTCCCTCCGTCCCATTTTATATGTCATCCCTTTCTATAAATAGTTGGATCACAATACTTGTCATTTTATAAAATTTATGCACAAATTATCATATTTTGCCTATTATAACCTTAATAGAGTAGTTAATTAATCTTGAAAATGTATTCATCATTTATTATAAAGTTGACTTAAGAAAATATTAAATAAGGGTAGAAGGGTAAAGTTACATCATTTCTTAATGCAAGTGCAAAGTAAAAAGGTAGCATATAAAATGGGATGGAGGAAGTACTTTTCTAACTCTTTTTTGTTATTCTTTGAAAAGGTGACTCAAAATGTTAGTACAAAAGAATATATATATATTGATTATATACGAATATCTTTATAATGCCGTCTATCGGAAACTTTCTTTTTTCTTCCAAGTTAAAAGTAAGGTCGCATACACTCGACCTTCCTCAAATTTCACTCATAAAATTGCACTGAATATGCTATTGTTATTGTTATTGTTATTGTTATTGTATAGTATAATTTAACATGTTATAACATGTTACTTATCACTTATTTCAGATTATTAATCAATATTACTAAATAATGTGTAATTACGTTTTAGGTTATATGATCATGTAAATATTTTTTGCATCGTCAATAGATGTGCTCTTGTGAAGTTGGAGATGATACCTTGAGCTGCTACCCTTGAATTGGTACATCATATTATCCAGTCTAGCAAAATCATAGGGTCCATTTTCCCTGAAACAATATTAAATTTATCAAGTATTAATTAAATTTTTCTAATTGCGTGATGTATACATTTGTAAATCATGTAGAGAAATGATTTAGCAGAAGAAATGGGGTATATATATCGTGTGAGAAAATGAGTTTTTTGTTATTTTTTATATGATGTTATATTGGTATTATATAAGGTGAGTTCCTAACATGTCTCGTATATATTTGTTTATATATATGACAATTTTATACATGTAATAGGTGAATAACTTTTGTAGAAAAAATATTATTTTTTGTGGCGATTGTCATCCCAATGATATATAAGGGGGTGACTATACTTGATAGAATGTTGAATTAATACTGTTTGTGATATTTATATATAATTTTGTAACCAAAAAAAAAAACTTAATTCTTACAATGCTAGTTCAATATTTCGAACATATCTAGCTGAATCTGTGTAATACAACTTGACAACTTCTTCAACAAAGTTAGGGTTTGCATCATCTTGCAATTCTTCAAGATGAATAAATTGTTCATCAAGGTATCCCTGCACAAAATAATCAAACATTATTTCTAGGAATGCGCATTACACCTTACGCGAATTTCATATTAGAATGAGAGAAGAAAGTTAGGAATCTTATAAGAATGAGTTCAGAATCAGTTGTTGAGGCGTCTTTTGAGTTAAAATTTAGGGATAAATCTATGTGAGCCTAAGGCCAAAGTAGACAATACTTTAATAGTTGGACCAAAATCGTTATAGATGGTATTAAAGTAGGACTCTTCCTTACTCCTTAGTACAATAGTGGAGCAAATTCAACGAGGACATTGACTCTCTAGGGGAGTGTGTATGTGATGTTTATGAAGGATGGCAAACCTCTAAAGAAGTGGTGCATATTACCCCTTAGGCGAATCTCACTTTGAAATGGACAAGATGTGAATGAAAAAAAAAAGTTAGGGACCTTATACGAATGTCTTTTGACTTAAAACCAAAAAACGAATCAACGTCAGTCTAGAACCAAAACAAATAATACTTTAACAATTGGATTTCCTATAGAATAATTTGTGAATTTTCTATTTTAAGAGATATATATAATTATTACATGTGACCAAATAAATTTAATAAAAATATGACCTGATCCAAGAGGCTTCTCTTCATGTAAGCAGCTTGGCGTTTCTTTTGGTTCTCCATTTTTTTTAACTTAACAGGGAATGAAAAATTGAATATTGTAAATAAATATAATATCTTTGAAAAATACAAAGGGTTTACTATTTCTAGAGGCTAGAATTGTCTGTATATATAGGGGGAAAGTGAGTAAATTCAAAGAAGAAAAAAGATAGACAAAATGGTCCAAATCACAAGAACTTTTTTCTTTCTTTTCTTGGACCAAAATTCCTACTATTACTTTACTAAAATCAAACAACAACAACATAATCCGAGTTAAAGTGGGATATGCAGATGATAAAATGTACGTATGCGAATTTTATCTTTACCTCATAGAGATGCAAACGAAAGTGAGGTACAACAAGAGATTGTTTTCAATAAATCTTCGACTGAACTCATTGTTAGTTGCACTCTCTATTTGTCTGTAACCGAGTTCGGAAACCTTCTCAATTTTTTTTGTACTATGTCATCGCCAACAATCAACTCTTATTCCTCGGTGATATATCATATATGCCACAATTAAAGTCTTCGTTATTACAATTTGAAGTAACTACATAATCTTAACATCAACAATAGTTAATGTTAATGTCTTTTAAACACTTGAACATCATTTTGGCTCGTTGATATTTTAAGAATTTTTACTAGACTATTTAGAGTAATAAACTTCTTGGGCCGTCTTTGGAGTTAGAGTTCTCTCATTTTTTAAGTGAGTCGTCCTTGTTAATTAGGGAGCGTTTTATCCGTTAATGTGGTACTTTTGGCGTGAATTCGGATTAATTGGATTCCAATGGATTCACTTAAACAAAATCCTAGGTCCATCACTGCGTAACAAAGCTAGTCAAATGTTCTCTCTCTTTCATGTAGGAGAGCAGGACTCTAGCTTGGAATATTTTATCTATTCTGATCCCTTTTTTTTTTTTACTTCCTGCATTTCAATTTATGTGATATAATTTGACTAGGCAATAAATATGATAAATATGAGAAGACTTTGCAGTCTTTCAAAACTATCCTTAAAAGAGTACACCTAACACCTTTATTGATTTTTTGCCAAATAAGTATAGTTGAACATAAGTAAAATGTTGGATAGTGTCATTAACTTTTTGTCAAATAAAAAAATGAGGCATTTTTTTTAAACAAACTAAAAAGGAAAAAGTATCATATAAATTGAGACAAATGAAATAATATTTATATAAGAGTTTATTTCGCTCTTGAATATTTCAAATTTATTTTTAAATGCTTTTAGTTTTTGAAGCCGACGATATATATGAAACAACCCCTTTATATGTTTGTGTACATTATGGGTGTGTTTGGTATGAAGGAAAATGTTTTCCAATTTTCTCATGTTTGGTTACCAGCCCCCCACCCCCTACCAGCCCTCCACCCCCAAAAAAAAATTTAAGTTTTTTTTTAAAAAAAAATATTTTTAACTTCAAACTTTCAATTTTTCACCCCTACCCTCGATCCCCCCCCTACCAGCCCCCACCCCCCAAAAAAATTAAGTTTGTTTTTAAAAAATATTTTCAATTTCAAAAATTATTTTCTACTCTAGTAAAAATAAAAGAAATTTTTCAAAAACATTTTTCATTCATAAATCAAACACAAAAAATCTTTTCCGAAAAATATTTTCTACTCACCAACCAAACATGAGAAAATAAGTCAAAAATCAACTTGTTTTCCAAGAAAACATTTTCCATGGAAACATTTTCCTTCATACCAAACACACCCTATGTCATCCTCAAACCTCATTTATGGAATCACACTGAATATGACGTTTCTTTTGTTTAAAAAGCTTAGTTCTCAATATTTTCAACCTTCCATTTTCTAGTCCATTAATTTCCTCTTTATACACCTTCACATATTCTGTGATTTAGACAAGAAGTAATGGGACATCAAAAACAAGTTGACGAATCTTTTTCCAGTAAACGAATATATATATATATCTAATATCAACAAAATTATTTGAAGGAAATTAAAAAAATAAAGAAAAAGTATAGGCGAATATTTTTGGAATGATTGATAAGGTGGCCACACAAATAATATATGTCAACCATGACGTCATATGAGTTTTAATATGAATATTCAATTTATATGTATCTTTGTTTGTATTCATCAATTAATAATTATGTTTGTGTGTTTTTTGAATTTCTTGATATTCCTTTAATTTTTAGGTGTTTTTTGTGTGTGTGTTGAATAAGTTAATATTTGTCTAAGTATTATTATTATCTCTCTTCTTTAAAAAAAATCTTTCAATTATAAGTCAAGTATCCCTTTTTTAGGGAAAATTAGCTAACTAGTCAAAATTTCTAACATAATTATTAAAAATATCTACACTTTAAAATAATTATTTAAAATGTCAATATGTCAATATTTTAGCAAATAAAGTGTATCCATCATATTCTCTCTCATATTTTTTCAATTTAATTTTTATCTCTCTCATATATAGCAAATTATATGTTTATAATTATCCTCCTAAAATAAATCCTATTTTCACTCCCCTTCAACCACAATTTTCACTCTCCTTCAACTCCACTTTCTCTTATTCATTATTTTTATTCCCCTCTCTCTGTCCAGATTTTTTTTTTTTTCAAATTGAAAAAGAATTATACAAAAGATATGCATCAAATTATCATTTGATTTGATCGGATAACTTCTTATTGGGTTTATATTTATTATGTATGTGGTCCTGTTTAATTTTTTTGATTTATTAGATACTGATTCTTGACTCATTTTCCATAAATAGAATATATTACATCTTTAAGTATCCAAATTTAGCTTACTAAATTGGGATGAGTCTCATATGCAAAAATATTTTGATGAAAATTCTTAGAAGAAATATTTTACTCAAAATTTTATTTTGATATTATTAATATTATTTTATAAACTATTTATTACATGATTCAACATACACATACAATAGATATTTTGGAGAAATCAGTATAATATAATGAAGAACAGGGAGACATTTCACATTGAATGTAATAACGTTTATTAATTTGATCCATTATAAAAAAAGAGAAAGTTTTTATTTCTGAAATTCATGTTTAAATTTGAAAAATCATCAATAATAATCAGTAAGACGGAAGAATTTTAAATATATTTATAATAAAATGTTTTTGCATCTCATTTATTCCTTTAAAATGCTTTTGCCTAGTTTTTTTTTGTACTAATAATTAGTACTGTACTTGAATACAAGAATAGAGTTATTAGTATGCCAACTAAAAGTCCAAAATATGAGAAAAAAAACAGGACATGCCCTTTATTATATTCTTCTTCCACCAAATTGAAGGAGATGGTAAAAAAAACAAATTTATGGAACCCTTTGACCAGCTCTCACTATCTTCTAGTCTGGCAAATTATATATACTAGATACAAAAGTCCGGACAAGTCCAGGCCTAATATTATTTTATTTATTTTAATTTTATAATTTTATTGTTAATTATTTTTGTAATATTTTAAATGTACTTTTTAAATAATATATGTGACACATGTGACATTTTGAGAGTTTTAATTTGTAAACAGTCACAATAAACCTAAAATGACTAAATTATTTTCGAACTCAAATTTTATTTTCGGGAAGCACACACGTCAACCGAGACTGAGACGTGTATGCTTATTCCCTCTTATATATCAGTAGTATATATATTTATATATTGTATATGCTGGAGATAAGGAATACATCTCAGGATATATGTGATCCTCTTTTGGGTATATATCTTCTATATACACCTCACAATAATGAAGTACTAATAAGAAGAAATATTGCTAATTAAGAATTTTCAAGAATTGATATATATTTATTAGAATTGGTATAGTTATAATAGGTGTAGAAACATTTTTTTACTATATATTTTATTGTTTACTTTAATCTAAAGTTATTTCGTTGTTTGATAAATATTATATAATGTATATAGGTCAAAATTTACTTTTTATACATATTATATATATTAAATCTTGAATGTTCTAAGTGAGATTTTTGGCTTTATAACTATCCAAAAATATTTAATCGTGAACTTAACATATTATACAATATCTTGAAATTATTGTAATTTTTTTTTTTAATAAACTTCAAAATTTTGAGTCTATCTTTATCTCGATATATATACATACCTAGAACCACTTTAGAAAATTGTTTGTTTACTTATGATGAGTGCCTAACAACAAGAAGTTGTTGTCTAATAGATAATCTACTACTAGTAGATATATATCGGAATTGAGTCAATTTTTTCACTAAATAAGATTAAAATATGAAAAATTAAATGTATGAAAAAAGTTAAATGAAATTCAACATCTACTATATATATACGTAAAAAATTAATCATACATAATTAAATAGTTTAATTTTTTATCAAAAAAGATTAAAATGAACCCTCTCGACGTTACCTAGCTCTGCCCTGAAATATATCATAGGCATATTAATAATAAAACTATTGTTTTGGTTTATTCCATTGCAATTGTATGGGTTGCAAAAGGCAAAACAACTTTTTGCATATGCTGCGAAATGGCGCCACGGCCACGCACATCTATTTCTTTGTGGGCACGCGGAGGTGTCTGATTTGCAACACTTTAAGTATATTTTGGATATGATATGTTTTTGTTTTTTTTAATTTTGCTATATAAAATTCACACTTTAACACATGAGATTTTTTAACGAGTAGATACTTCTCTAAGAACATAATCTATTTCTAGTTAAATATATCACAAGATGTTTTTTCATATTTTGTGCATTCAGTTCTAACTATTTCTAAGCTTCTAATTTGGATAACAACAACACTACCTTCTAGTCCGGGTATGCAATGTACAGTCACAGGCTACTGCTCTAGAATCGTGAACATATAAAATTCAAATCTTGACATAGTTCTATATTTGTGCAAAGGGGACATATCTTACTAACATCATATTCATCTAAATTTAGTACTTTTAATACAAAACATAAGTTGGGCTCTAAGAAATCAGACATGCAATGTTTTAGCTCAATGGTCATCATCAAAAGGATTTGACACAATGTATACAACTTCTTCTTTAATTAGACATCTCGATTTTGAGTTTTTTGTATGAAAAAATTCTTGACAAGGAGCACTACTTCCAAATAGGACATATCTGATTGAAATTCAAATTAATCGAACTCTAATATGATTATTAAACACCGAATAAAAAACTAAAAAAACTCAAATATCGTGTCATTTGTCTTATCATGTTTGTATATTCGTCTATAATATTGAAAAATCAATTAAAGAAGAAAGATGTAAAGGGAAATATGGATCGTCCATAAGTTATCTTTAAAGGTTCACATATATATACCATTTGGCTTTCATCCTCATCATCAATTAGAGAATCCTATTGCTTAGTGGATACACACTATTGATGGGTGGGTTTTTTATGGATAATTTACATTGTATAATCGACCACCAAAATAATAGACGGAATTTCTATTGCACAAGACATTATTTCCTTAAAAAATTCATACAAAGCAGGATAAACCCCACTAGAAAGAAAAAAAAAGCATGTCTTTTTCTGAAGGAATAAAAAGAATCATGTTTTAATTGTAGATATTGGATCTTTTGGATTTATTTGTGTACTTGGTTCACTCTAAATTTCTTCATTGAAAATTTTGATTCTCCCAATGTCACAAAGGTCCAAACATCAAGTTAATGAAAAAGAGTTGAAGATGTTGATTCCAAAAATATTTGAGTTGATCGATTGATAGAGTAGCATATATTAAAATCAAATATAAAGATCACTACTAAAAAACTGCCAAAAAAACAATGGACAGAAAAGCGACGGACTGCGTCGCTCCAAAAAGCGACGCCATTTGCCACACTATCCGTCGCTTTTTAATAAAAATAATTTAAAATTATTTTATAAAAAGCTAAAGACGGCATCTCTTAGCCTGTCGCTTTTTTTCGCGAATTTTTGCGCTAAATATATATATAATTAATAATTATTTATTATTTAATATATATAGAGACGTCGTTCGTCGCTTTTTAATAAAAATAATTATTTATAAATTAAATAATAACCACGCTATCCGTCATTTTTAATTTATTTTGTTTTATTAATTAGTTTTCTTACAAAGCGACGAATGACATCTCTTAGTCCGATGCTTTTTGGTCAAAATATCTAGTCAAACATTTTTAAAAAGCGACGGACAGCGTCTCTTAGTCCGTCGCTTTTTAGTCAAAATTTTGGTCAAATATTTTTTAAAAAGCGACGGACAAACAGACACTGTCCGTCACTTTTTTAAAATTATGTTGAACCAAAAAGCGGGTTTTCCCCCCCATTTTCCCTTCTCTCTAAAATCAATTTTGTTGCGCCACCGCCGCCATCACCCTTCTCTCCTTGAGCATTAGTCCCATCGCTGCCTTGCCCAGTCAGCGCCGCCACCCGTCGTCCCCACTGCCTCTTTTCCTTAGCTTGTTAAGGTTAGGGCTTAATTTTAGTTTTTTTCAATTCTAGTAATATTTGATTTGTTATAAACTAGTATATTGTTTTAGTTTGATGAATTGTGTTATTCAATTGTTAATTTGTATATTTGATTATTGTTAGTTAGGTAGAGAATTGGGGATTTTTTATTTTAGGGATTTCTTCTAAATTGGGGTTTTTTTTTTTAATATGATTGTGAATTGAGTATTAGAAGATAGAACTAACAAATAATTAGAAGTTAGAAGTTATAAAGTTAGAAGTTAGATTAGTTGCATTTTCCAACTTTGAAATTCTTGAATTTAGTATGTTTGACGGTTGAAGTTAGAAAAACATTGAATTGTATATGAAAGTTAGATTACTTTGAAGTTAGAAAAATATTGGATAGTATCTGAAAGTTGAAATTAGATTAGTTGAATTTTTCAACTTAGAAGTTCTTGAATTTCGTAAGTTAGAAAAATTGGGGATTTTAAAATATGATTGTAAATTAAGTATTAGAAGTTAGAACTAACAAATAATTAGAAGCTAGAAGTTAGAGATTAGTTGATTTTTTCAATTTTTCATTGTAATTGTGCTTATATGTATTATATTATTGTGAAAATTGGGTTACTTAAACTATATTCTTGAACTTAGAAATTCTTGAACTTGGAAATTCTTGAACTTAGAAATTCTTGAACTTAGAAATTCTAGAAATTAGATGTGAACTTGAATTTTGTAGGATTTTCGAACTTTAATTAGGTTGTGAACTTTAGAAATCTTGAATTATTGTAGGATTTTAGAACATTATAAGATTGTAAACGTTAACAATCTTGAATTATTGTAGGATTTTAGAACTTTAGGTTGTGAACTTTAGAAATCTTGAATTATTGTAGGATTTTAGAACTTAACGTTGTGAACTTTAGAGAATTTAAATTTTTGTAGGATTTTAGAACTTTATAAGATTGAGAACGTTAGAAATCTTGAATTATTGTAGGATTTTAGAACTTTATAAGATTGAGAACGTTAGAAATATTGAATTATTGTAGGATTGTAGAACTTTAAATTGTGAACTTTAGAGAACTTGAATTTTTGTAGGATTTTAGAACTTTAAGTTATGAATTTTAGAAAACTTGAATTTTTGTAGGATTTTAGAACTTTAAGTTGTGAACTTTAGAGAACTTGAATTATTGTGGGATTTTAGAACTTTAGGTTGTGAACTTTAGAAATCTTGAATTATTTTAGGATTTTAGAACTTTAGGTTGTGAACTTTAGAAATCTTGAATTATTGTGGGATTTTAGAACTTTAAGTTGTGAACTTTAGAAATTTTGAATTATTGTAGGATTTTAAATTTTAGGTTGTGAACTTTAGAAATCTTGATTTATAGAATTTCTGAACTAATTATTAGGTTGAACTTTAGAAATCTTGATAAAATATAGTCTTTATGAACTATTTGTAATTTTGAAACGAATTTTGAAAGACTTTATAAGTCTTTAAATTGTGATTTAAATATTTTTGAATGTTAATTTAAGTTTGTTGTTTTATATTTTGTGTAGCTTCTTTATAATGTTTTGTGTTTGATTGGAGCTGAACTTAATTGAATTGAATTGAATTGTTTTTGCAGGCGGGCAACAGAAATTGGCAGTTTCTGCTGTCAAAAAAATTGAAAAAGTGACGGACAGGATCCTTTAGTCCGTCGCTTTTAATTTATTTTTTTTAAAAAACCAGAAAAGCGACGGACAGGTCCTTTAGTTCGTCGCTTTTATGGATTTTTCAAATTTTTATTTCCAAAAAAGCGACGGACGGCGTCTCATTGTCCGTCGCTTTTCAAGATTCTAAAAAAATTAAAAATTAATTAAAGCGACGGACTTCGTCTCTTTTTTAAAATTAAAAATAAAAAAAGCAATGGACGGCGTCACATTCTTCAAAAAAAATATTTTAAAAAAAAACAAAAGCAACACAGTCCGTCGCTTTTGGAAAAGCGTCGAGCCAAAAAGCGACGAGATTGACTGCGTCGCTTTTTTTCGTCTCTTTTTGGCAAATTTTTAGTAGTAGATACATTACACTTCAAATGATATTATGTATATAAGATTGTTAACTAGTACAATTACATCATAAATAAATATAAAATGTACATAACATTTTTGCCATAAAAAAGAGTTGAAGAGATCGATCTCAATATAAAAAGATTCATTCTTTATAATTATTACGAAAGCTCTTGAAGGAAAAAAAAAGTATGTGCTGCTGATACTTTTATTGTTATACATATTAGCTAAAAACTTTGTTTTTCTCATTTCAACAAAAGTCATTTACTACGTTAACGTGTTATTTTTCAACCACTTAAAATAACGTGTCAGTATTTTATCGTTGCCAAAATCACTCATCTCACTTTAATATATATATATATATTATATATATATATATATAAAGCTTTTCACACATTTGACTTGATCATTAGTCAACGTACATTAATTTTATATATGGAGAACTTTCACAAATAGCCACTAAAACAATTTTAATTATGCTTTATAATTATAGTTTGCTGATTAAGATTCGTAGCTACATGTTAGAGGGAGGAGAGAGGCGAGCTAGAGAGGGGCAGAGAGTGGAGAGAGGCGAATTGTATATGTATATCAGTTAGATAATTGTATATATGTAACTAGTATGTATATGTATCAATGATTGTATTTATATAACTACATACAATTTGTATCCATATACAATTGAATCGAGTTCAAACATTTGTATTTGAATATTCAGTCTTTCTCTCGCTTTATACAAACACAAATTATACATTTGTATTTGTATATTTTGTGTTTGTATACAGAGAGAGAGAGAAAAAAAAGAGAATTGGACAGGAAAATATTCGTATTTGTATAATTATAAATGTATAGGGCAGAGATATATATATTTGTATTTGTATATCTCGTCTCCCTCGCTATATACAAACACAAATTATACATTGTGCTTGTATAAAGTGAGAGAGAGACTAGCAGAAGAGAATCGAGAGGGAGATTGAGCAGGGAGAGGAGAGAGATGAGAGAGCCAGATGACTGAAAAAAAGGAGAGATACAAGTGAGATTCCAAAGAGATGGGATAAAAGAGAGAGAGAGAGAGGAGTGTAATTATAGCTAGAAGTAAATTCCGAATTGTAATTAATGCAAATTGTAGCTATGTTAGCTAATTAACTAGTATATATTTACTTAACATCGTAATTTTTCATATATAGAGGAACTTTTTAGCCACTAAAACAATTTTAATTATCCTTCATAATTATAGTTTGTTGATTAAGATTCCTAGCTACATGTTAGAGGGAGGAGAGAGGCGAGTGAGAGAGGGGCAGAGAGTGGAGAGAGACGAGTTGTATATGTATATCGATTAGATAATTGTATATATGTAACTAGTATGTATATGTATCAATGATTGTATTTGTATAGCTGCATACAATTTTTATCCGTATACAATTGAATCGAGTTCAAACATTTGTATTTGAATATTCAGTCTCTCTCATTTTATACAACATACAAATTATACATTTGTATTTGTATATTCTGTGTTTGTATAAAGCGAGAGAGAGAGAGGCAAAAGAGAACTGAGTAGGAAAATATTTATATTGTATAATTATAAGTGTATATAGGGTGGAGATATATATATTTGTATTTGTCTATATTGTCTCCCTCGCTATTGTAACATTTCGCTATTTGAAAGAACTAGGAAGGGTTAAAAATTGGAAATAGTCATTTTAGGAAAGAATGGAAAAATCTGGAAATTTGGTTAAGTTATGTGAAGTATGGTTTTTGGTCAACTTCAAATGACCATAACTCCTAGCTCATAATGATTTAGGTGTTCTTCTGGATACCGTAGGAAAGATGTTGGAATAATCTTTTCAACGTCGCCAAGTTTACGCGATTCCGAGTTCGTATGAGTGAGATATGCCCATTTGAAGTTGGGTTGTTCAAATAAGGAAAGTCTAATCCGGATTTTTGAAGGTAGTTTGGTCTTTTCCTTGCCCAATTGTTTTATTTTGTTTTTGGTAATTAAGTTAGGGTCTAATCAAAATTAGATTAGCTTACGCTTTTACCAAAATACGCTAGGGCTTGGAGAAAAGAGGAGAAAGGAGAAGAGAAGTTCATAGTTCATCGAGTTCTTGGAGATTTTCATGTGGATTTTGCCAAGGGTTAATCCCTACGAGGTATGTGAGGCTATCATAACGTTGGCTTCGTTCACCCACGTGCCAAACATGTTTATTTTAGCATGAATTCGTCCTAAAAGAATTTGATAATTGATGTTCTTGATATGTATTCTTGAATTTGATGTCATTCTTGAATTGGGCTGAGATTGAGTAGTTTATGAGATCATTACGTCAAATTATTGAGTTGGTTGGAGTTAGGTTCTTAGGTACATTTGCTGGGTATTTGTATCTAAAAAGAATTTGGGAGAAAGAATCGAGTTTGGGCGAATTGGGGCTGAAAAACGAAGAAGGAAATTAGGCGGGCAAATCTGGGCACTAGTTCTGCGTCGCGGACCTGCTCCCCAGATTTGGGAAAAATTCTTTCGTGTCGCAGAGCGGTCACGGACCGTTCTGCCTCAAAAAGTATTTTCGCGACCAAAAATTTAAATACATCTCTGCGTCGCGGACCTGCTCTCAAATAGTGATTTTTTAAAAATCTTTTATCATGTTTAGCTATCTAAAAACACTCCTAAACATCATGAGATTTTTCCTATCACAAATCACAATCCTTGAATCCATAATTCAATTCAAGGAAAGTTAAGAGTCAAGTTTAGAAGTTAAGAAGCAAGTCAAGAGAAGATCATTAAAATCTTTCACAAACGTTTTAACTTTGTTCTAAGACTTAAGTTTTAAGTTAAGCAAAGAGTAAATAGTTGAGTCCATTTCTCCAAAAGTTATAAAGGAACTAAGTATTCCCAAGAGTTTAAAATGTTTTCACATTTGAACAAGAAAGGGAAACACCGATTTCCTTAACTAGTGGATCCACTTAGTTAAGGCGTTCTATATGACGGCAAAGTATATGATAGTTCTGGTAGCGTGGGCAAGACGATGTATCACCACTTAGGCTCATAGTGGTGGTTGTCGGTTAGAGAAACTCCCACAGAAACTATACTACTTTGATATATGAGTAAAGTTGAGTTTGTTATTGCATATCTTTAACAAATTGAGTTGTTATTTACTATTTTAAATGCTTTGTATAAATTGCACTATTATTGTTGTTTTACACTGCATTTTGAGTTGAGTTATTCATGAGTTGAGTAAAGCCAAGGTAAGTGTTCCTTTTAGATCTTTTTTAAGCTTAAGTTGTGTTTACCATTCCAACTCGCATACTCGTACATTCAATGCACTGATGCCAGTTGGCCTGCATCATATTATGATGTAGACGCATGTAACCAAGATCAGCATTCAGTGCCTTATTGATCAGGTTGAGCACTCAGAGTCAGTTGGTGAGCCTTTTTGCTTTCCGGAGGATCTTTTTCATAATTGTTTAGCTTTCAGTTGTTAGAATGATCGGGGGTCCTGTCTCGACATCCGTCTTTATTTTAGAGGCTTCATAGACAATTAGTAGTCAGTTGTCTTTACATTATTATTTCATATGTTAAGACTTGAGTTGCTCTATAGCTATAGTTTGCTAAACAATTTTAATTATGCTCTATAGCTATAGTTTGCTAATTCTGATTCGTAACTACATGTTAGAGGGAGGAGAGAGGCGAGCGAGAGAGGGTTAGAGAGTGGAGAGAGGCGAGTTGTATATGTATATCGGTTAGATAATTGTATATATGTAACTCGTATGTATATGTATCAATGATTGTATTTGTGTATCTGCATACAATTTGTATCCATATACAATTGAATTGAGTTCAAACATTTGTATTTGAATATTCAGTCTCTCTCTCGTTTTATACAACACACAAATTATATATTTGTATTTGTATATTTTGTGTTTGTATAAAGCGAGAGAGAGAGAGGTAAAAGAGAACTGAGCAGGCAAATATTCGTATTTGTATAATTATAAATAGGGCGGAGAGATATGCATTTGTATATCTCGTCTCTCTCACTATATACAAACACAAATTATACATTGTGTTTGTATAAAGTGAGAGAGAGACTAGCAGAAGAGAATCAAGAGAGAGATTGAGCAGGGAGAGGAGAGAGACGAGGGAGAGATGACTGAAAAAGAGGAGAGATACAAATGAGATTCCAGAGAGAGGGTATAAAAGAGAGAGAGAGAGAGAGGGGAGTGTAATTATAGCTAGAAGTAAATTCCAAATTGCAATTAATGCATACTGTAGCTATGTTAGCTAATTAACTAGTATATATTTGCTTAACCGCGTAATTTTTCATATTTCTATTATATAGAAAGATGAAGCCAACCAGACGACCAAGGGTAGTTTTGTCAAACAAAAAATATTTCAAGCTTAGTTTTAAGTGTACATTGTGCATAAAGTATTAAAATTTCCAAAAAAACCAACCAAAATTTATGTAATTCCCAATGAATCCATCACTAAGTCAATAGTTGTGGATTTTAATGGGCACACGTGTACCAATACATTGGGAGGAGTAAAAGAAATCATTGCAAAGTTACATGGACCCCATTTATTGATTTACTTCAAAACCATGTACATTCAAGCTGATAAATTATTTTAAAAATTCTTTTTTATTTTTGAATGTATAATTTTTAATGAGATTTTTTCATACCAAAAATTCAAATTTGAGGGCATTTAATCATTTCCTTTCTTAGTGTGGTTTGATCATGAAAAAATACTGTTTATTTTATTTAAAAAATTTATAGTTGAAGTCATGTTTGGTTAAATTTTATGCAAAAAATATTTAGAATTTAAATATACTTTTTTCTAAAGGCATAATATATAAATATGTCATTTAATTTGTTTCATCTAACATGTCCTTCAATTTTAGATATCCATAAGTAGACACATAAACTTGTATAGAATTGAACAAGTTGACACTTGTGTCCTACTTGACGTCCTATGTGACAATATAATTCACGTCCTATGCGATATTTTATGTGGCTCCCACGTGTGTTATTCCCCGTAGGACGCGTGTGTCTACTTCTTCAACTTTATAAAATTTTAAGTGCTTACTTGTGCACTCCCTAAGTTGAATGTCATAGATGTCAGACAAAGTCAAGTTAAAAGATATATTTATATATTATGTTTTTCTAAATATGGTTTATATTCCTCAGTTTCTAAAAATTACTTGACTAATATACCTGAGACGTACAACCAAATTGCAATAAAAAAAAGTAATATCTCAAAATAGATAGTTGTATAATGTCATAGATTAGATCTCATATAAGAACTACCACATACTATAACAAAAAAATATCACTTTATTTAAAATTTTTGAAGTTGAACTTGTGTCAAGCTATTGATTTTGCAAATTATATTTGATTATTTGAATGTGTTTTTTTAAAAAAATAAATAAACTAATATGAAATATAATTCAAATGGGGCCATTTTTATAAGAATAAAGAATTTGTGATAAATTTTAAAAAGGATAATATAGTTAGGGGCTGTTTGGTTATTGGTTAGACTTACGCAGTTTTTAGTAATGCATGGTTTAGTTATGTAGGATTTAGTTATGTGGTATTAATTATGTTGGTGTTAATTATGCAAATATTAGTTATGTAGGTATTACTTAGTTATGTAGAGATTACAATACATAAATTATTAATTATTGAATATATTATTTACAAATAAATAAGCAAGCAAATAGTATAATTTCCAAAAAAAATAAAAATAGAAAGAAATTTTCTCTATACTTAAGTGGGAATTCTATTTATTTTTTCTCTCTCTATTTTTTTTTTAATGTTTAAAGCTTATAAAAATAAAATACCATAAATATATTTCAAGTACATTATAAAATCCTATTTTATATAATGTAAATTTCTATCAAGATGCTGCATGTATTGTTTGTACATTTTTAGTATACCAAATATATGAGTTATATATAAATTTATATTCCAAATAAAAAAACAATACATAATAATTAAATATGTGGAATATATTTAGTAATATATGGTGATAATATATGATTAGCATATGCGTTGTCAAAATTATACATTCCGATTCATCATATTAATAAAATATTTATATTTTGATTTCAAATGAAAACAAATAAAAAATTGTTCGTATACAAAAGAAATAAGAAACAAAAATAGCTAGGAAAATAGAATAGTTATGTAAAGTTTTTTCTAGAGTTTTCAATATAAAAAGGTAATAGGGATAAATGTGTAGTTTTTTTAATACATGTTTAACTAATACCCTCATAACTTATTCCATCTTTTATCATGCATAATTTATACATAGATTCCCTCATAAGTTATGTAGGTATCAATTATGTAGGATTACAAAAAATGTAACCATACACCGTATAGAATTAATACAAGAATAACTTTTATACAATATTGAGAAACGTATCAACCAAACATGGTAAGTCATGTTGGCTTTTCTACCTAATAGGAAAATAGAATAGTTATGTAAAGTTTTTTCTAGAGTTTTCAATATAAAAAGGTAATAGGGATAAATGTGTAGTTTTTTTAATACATGTATAACTAATACCCTCATAACTTATTCCATCTTTTATCATGTATAATTTATACATAGATTCCCTCATAAGTTATGTAGGTATCAATTATGTAGGATTACAAAAAATGTAACCATACACCGTAAAGAATTAATACAAGAATAACTTTTATACAATATTGAGAAACGTATCAACCAAACATGGTAAGTCATGTTGGCTTTTTCTACCTAATACAAAATTTCTACCAAATATAGTAAAACATATACAACTTTTTATATATGAGAAAAAAATGCATCTTATACGGTAACCAAACGGCCCCTTAAAGTATTAACAAGGTTTTGAATGTTTTTCAAATTTCAAATACAACTTTAAGTTATATTTGTAATTTTCATAATCAGATGTTGATTTTCAAATAAAGTGAAATAAAAAGATTATCTATTTCTTTGTGTTAATTTATTTTTCATATCTATTAAAAATAAATAATTAAAAATAATTTTATTATCTTAAAATAAGATATAATTTTATTTTATTTTTCATGTTTATACTACTCTAAATGTGAAAAGAATATCATCAAATTAACTGTTTAATTATGTTTGACATTATGTTAAAATAACCATTGGTGCATATTATATTGTATTGTTAATTAAGACAATTTAAATAAGTTACAAGTTATGATTTGATAAAAATATATGTTTATATATATATATATAATTAACTGTTTAATTATGTTTGACATTATGTTAAAATAACCATTGGTGCATATTATATTGTATTGTTAATTAAGACAATTTAAATAAGTTACAAGTTATGATTTGATAAAAATATATGTTTATATATATATATATAAATTATTATTATTATTGTTATTAATATAAAGTGTGATTTTATTATCATTTACTCTCGTTTTTATTAGAAAATATTAATGATAATTTTTCTTTTCAAAAAATTAATTAAATACCTCTTAAATTTGTAATATTGGGCCCGTTAACGGGCCCTTTCATATCTAGTATATATATATACTGTCTATTATTTGGTGGTCGGTTATACAATGTAAATTACCCATAAAGAAGCCCACCCATTTAACTAGACCCAAAACTAAATACCCGACCCGTTAGTTTTTACTTTCTTTTGAAAAGGGCGCCCAACAAAACTCATACAAAGAGCTTTTCCAATGAGCATTTGATCCTATAATTTTTCTCTTTACACTCATTTTCTGGAGAATTTTTTCAGCTAAAGAATTCTGGGTTTCGTTCGAATTTACTGTTAAAATGGATCTTCGTCCCAGAAAACGACAAATACAGTCTATTACTGGCTTCACACAAGCTGAGGTACCTTCAATTTCTTTTATTGGTTTTCAATTTTGTATAATGAAATCATGTTTTCAAAGTTTGGTCTTTGAAGGGTTGTTGAAAAATTGGATTAAGATGGTGTGTATATTTGTATGTGGAATGTGAATTAAGTTGATATATTTGATCTCTATTTATTTTTTTAATTGTTTTCAAGTTTTGGCCTTTAGATAGGAAGGGAGGGTGTGAAGGATACAGATTAGGATAGAAGGTTAGTAGGTAGAAATATGTTGCCTTGTTGTCTCTCCATATTAGTAGTTGTAATATTGCTCGTGTAGTTTCTTGTCCTTTGATTTTTGTTACTATATGTTGATTCCTTGTACCTTGATTATCGTATTGTTTTGTTGTATTTTCTGTTTTGTTACTATTTGCTGGTTTTTTATTATTAGTTGTGGTTTCTTGTACTTCTGTTACTAGACTGTTTAGGACTGTTTTTTCTTGACCCGATGGTTTGTTGAAAACAACTTCTCTACCTCTGAGGTAGCGGTATGCGTACACTCTACCCTTCCTATACCCGACTTTGTGGATTACACTGGGTATGGGGTTGTTGTAAGTTTTGTCCCTTTGAGGTCTTTGGAATTTGCTTTAAGATGGTAGATATTTGTATGTGGAATGTGAATTAAGTTGATATATTTCTTACCTATTTGATTTCTATTTAAATATTGTTTTTAAGTTTTGACCTTTTGGTGTCTTTGAAATTTGCTTTAAGATGGAGGATATTTGCTAAGTTGCTTGGACTTTGGTGCGGGTGTCTAATATGGGTGCGAATCTAGAGGTCGGATCCTCTATGATTTAAATTTTGAGATTCGGGGATACGGATCCATATATGGATACGGGTGTGGGCATTCGACTTCAAATAATTCAAATATCTATAAATAGAGTTATAAAACCTAAATAATGAGATATTATGTGGAAAACTTGAGGAGAAAATATTGATCAAGAGTAGAACCCTAGAAGGAGATAAAAGGAAAGGGAGTGACAATAGAAATTTATATATACAAGGTATCTCATTTCTTCAATTTCACCTTAGTTTTTGTTATTATTAAAGAAATCATTGAATCTGTCTAGAATTTCTTCCTCGAATTTGGTCAAAGTACCCAAAACTGATTGACCAGATCGAGTACGGATCCCACACCCACGTCGTGTCGACACGGGTGCGGCACCGAAAGGTGAAAGTGAAGAGTCCGAGCAACTTAGGATATTTGTATGTGGAATGTGCATTAAGTTGATGTATTTATTAATTGTTCTTTTTTAAAAGATTTGTTTCTAATGTTTACAAGTTTTGGCCTTAGGGGTTGTTGGAAATTGCATCAACATGATACATGTATTTGTAATAAAATGAGATATGCATTATCACTCTGGCTGTGTGCAAAGAATAGTTGGGTCTGCAGTAGGTTAAGGTTCAGTGTGAAAATAGTCAAACTATGATGAATGATCTGTGAAGGGATACATAGTATTTATATAGGTGACTCCTACTTGTTTGGAATTGAGGTGTAGTTTATTGATTGATTTTGAAATATGCATTATGAACCCTTCCTACCAAGAGCTTAAATTTGTGCTTATTATAATCGGTCCCCCCCCCCCCACCCCAAATACCCTTAGCTGCATTGCATCTAGTTACAGAGTGAATTCTGTTGTCAGTGTGCCCTTTCATTGTCCACATGGACCAGACTTATATGGTAGGCAGTAGTGTTATTTTTTTCTGCTAGGTCGAAAGCTTGACGAGCTCATTGGGTCAAATATTGTTGAATTTTTCCATTGCATCACATTACATAAAAGCTTAAGTTGTTATAGAGAGGATTTATTTATTTAACAAAAGAGGATCTACTTTGACGCTCAAATAGTTATATTCATGAGAGATAATAACTATAGCATACACAAGAAGGCTATCTTTGATTCAACGGGTCAAGTGAGCAAGTTGAGTCTGAGTTGAACAGGTCAATACAAGCCGAGTTGATGAACGTTTGATGATCAGTCAGTCTATTATTCAATTGGGTTGAGATGAATTATCTATTATTAACTCAACTTGATTAGCTTAATCTTGAACAAAAGAAACTGGTTGCACTGTATAACAAACTTAATATCCTAGAGTGCCAAATAGCTGGTCCAAGCCTTTTGTGCTTATCAAAAATAGTTGAATCAATAAAATGTGATGATTCGGTTCGTTCAAAATTATATTCAAATCAAATATTCATATATTGCATTGATTGACGAGACGCGTCGTGGAGTTAATGATAGGTTATAAGTTTGGAGATAGTCCCTAGAGTCTAAAGATTTTAAGTTAAGTAGGACTAAAACAGAGTACCTAAAGTGCAAGTTCAGTGATGTAACACGTGAGGCGTAGGTGGGAATGAAGATTGATGCACAAGTCATACCCAAGAGAGAAAATTTCAAGTATCTTGCGTCCATAATCCAAGGAGATGGAGAGATTGAAGATGATGTCGCACATCGTATTGGAGCGGGGTGGGTGAAATGGAGGCTTGCCTCCGAGTTACTGTGCGATAAGAACGTGTTTCCAAGGGTTAAAAGTAAGTTCTACAGAATGGTGATTAGATCAACATTGTTGTATGAGTTAGAGTGCTGGTGAGTCAAAAAGGCCCACGCATAGAAGATGAATGTAGTAGAGATGAGGATGCTCAAATGGATGTGTGGACATATTAGGAGAAATATGATAAGGATTCAAGTTATACGAGGCAAGGTGGGAGTGACTTCCGTGGTAGACAAGATAAGGGAAGCAAGACTGAGATTGTTTAGGCATGTGAAAACTAAGATTATTTTCAAATTTCGGAATTTGGGGTATTCAAAAATTGCATTAATATGATCTATGTATATGTTGTAAATATGAGATATGCATTGTCACTCTGCCTGTGTGGAAAGAATGGTTGGGGTTGCAGTAGGTTAAGGTTCAGTATAATAATAGTCAAACTATGATGAATGTTCTGTGGATGCAGAGAATTTATATTGGTGACTGATTTGTTTCCAATTTAGGTGTAATTGATTGATTTATCTTGGAATTGTCATTACGAACCCTTCCTACCAAGAGCTTAAATTTGAGCTTGTTGAGATTGGTTTTCTCTTTTTCCCCAATACCCTTAGCTGGATTATAGTTACAGAGTTGGAATTTGTTGTCGTTGTGCTCTTTCATTGTCCACAGTGGATCTGAGACATGGCCGAAACTCACATGGGAGGCAGTAGAGGGGGGTTTTTTCCTCAATGGGCAAAAGCCTGATGAGCTCATTGGGTTAAATATTGTTCAATTTTGTGAATCGCATCACATAAAAGCGTAAATTGTTAGAGAGGAAATTTATTATTTCATTATTCATTTTATTTTGCTCAAGTTCGTGAAACACACCTTACACATGTTATTGATTCTCTTTATTTTTTCCTTACCCAAGGATGGAGATATATCTTGTTGATATGTGACCGTTAGACTTAAACTTAGAACCACTATATGTTCTGAATCATCTTAAATCATATAAACCACGTAATATAAAAGTTCAAGCTGTTACAAAGGGTCTGCAACAATGCAGAAAGGATGAAAAGTTGAAAACAATTGGACGACAGTTATTGCAAAAGGTTAGCATGTCTCAACTCTTGGAATTGGTCAAACTAGTGGGTTTGGTTTAGTTTGCATTCTATATATCAGAGCTAGAGTGACTAGTGAATAAGGTTCTTGCTTTGAATGGAGCCCAGTTCCTCTTATCCCAGTCCGAGTATTTGAATGACATAGTAATACTGGCTGTTAACATACTATTGAAGCTATATCCTATGAAATTATATCTTTTCTGCATAATTTTGTAGAAATGGTAGTCTTAGTGTTTTATTTTAAAAGATCTTTGTCATGTTTCATTGATAGTGCATTCCATCACCACTGCCAGCCCTATCGTTTTTCCCTCGCCATGATTGAGCTGTGGTGATCACACCTGCTTGCTTCTCTGAGTATGCGGATGTAGGAGTAATTCATCCTTTCTAGCATTGAATAATTCTCGAGTTGCTTCTTTTGGGAACTCATGCATTAGCTCATAGTTGTCTTGGTTTGGGTGGTCTTTGTGCAATTGTCTGGCAAACCCTGCTTGCTGGACACTGAGTGTTAGTATCTTGATTCATGATATTGCAAGGGTGGTGGAATTCCAAAAAGAAAAGAGAAAAATGCTCTACATCAAAATGATGAAGAAAGGTAGAAAAGAGCTTCTTGAACTATACTGGGATCATTCTCAGATTCAGAAGCTCTGGCTCTTACAAAATAGTTATTTCGTTTGTATCTTATTTTGTTGATCTGTGAGACTGGCTAGAATTTTCTCTTTGAGGAAAGATCTGTTTGAGTTTTTTGCACATTCCCAATTTGCTACATTTTAGTTGAAGTTCGCATTACATAATGAAGTCGATCCACAAACAAATGTATTGGAATTGTCAACTCTAGTTTCAGTTATTTTCTTGTGACTTGCAATTTTTCATCGCCTTCACAACTCTTTCATTCAAGCAGGTTGAGAAAATGGAGAACTTACTAATTGAATCAAGAGAACAAGTTTGTGACTCGGAAGTCTGCAAGAAATTGGCAAAGACGTTCACGTGAGTTTGTACTTTGGACAAAGTACCAATTCTTTTTAATATAAACCAAACCGATCTGTACATGCATGATCTTTAATTCATTGTCTTGTGTTTCTAGGCGCTCTAAAGGACGTGCTGGGAAACCAATTGCTAAGTGGACTGAGGTCAGTGCTTCAACAACCTTCCTCTAGGACCTGATCTTCTAGCTTGAAGTTTCACATGACATGAACTATTGTACTTGAGTAGGTCCAAGCTTGGTTCCAGAATAGGTTGGTATGCTATCCGTCAAAGGATAATTCAGCTGAGGCCAACCAAAAACTGCCTGATTATACAGAAGGATGCACTTTGAATAAAGCAAATGAAAGCTCTCATATTCCAAAAGGTCTTTTGCAACATATCTTCTCTATGTTCTTAACATCTGAATGGTTATATGAGACTGATGTGGCTGATTACAGCATTATTCTGTTACTTCATTACTGGCCCATTAACAGTGAAAGTTAAAAAAGTACTAATGTTTAAATTCGAGAAGTTTGGCTGCTGAACTGACTACAACAGCTGCTTTCTCTGGAGAAATTTATTTTTGTTCAAGTAAGCGTAATTCATTCATAAACATGGCCAAACTGGCAGTATACAAGTGGTATACCACAAGGTGAAAAATCTACAAAAGGACACGATTCTCTACAAACTCCGCCCAATCATCTATTTATTGAATTAAACTATTCATTACTATGTCCGTCACAGCAATGCATTTGTTTGACATCATGCAGTTATCCTGCACTGTTTATTGAATTAAACTATTCATTACTACTTAATGTTGTGCAAACTGCATTCAGCAATGTTATGTCCCCCGAGAGTGTCTATTGGTGGACTACTAGTCCACTGATTTGCCTATCATTAAATTCTCAACGATACATTATCCTCAAGGCATTTATCTCCAAGTTCATATCTTCTCTAAATTTGAAAATAATATCCGAAACACATAGGACGACTCCAATAATTTAAGTTTACAGAGAAATTTTTCATATGACTGTTGTTGGGCCAACTGAAAGCTTAATATCCACTTAAAGTTACATCCAACTGACATAGAATGAGATGCAGAGATAGAGAAATCATGTTGAGGTTATCTGGTACTTCATGGAGAAAGTAAGTAATCGTTGAGATATGGAATCGCCTAGCCCTTTCTTTTTCTTAATTCTATTTTCTACAGTAGATAGTTGCAACTATCTTCATGCTGAATAGTTGCTTCTCCTTCCTCTAAAGTTAAGAGTTGCATTTCTTTTTGGTATCAGAAATGTACAAATATAGTCCTGACAAACTTTTCACAGGCCAGAAAGATCCAGCGCTGTCAGACTTGGAATTTGAGGCTAGGTCTTCAAAAGATGGGGCATGGTAATATTTCATTAGCAAGCAAGAAGGTTTTGGTCTTTCAGTCAATTTTTTTTAACAGACTAAAATTATTTACTGGCTACACTACAAATTTCAGCATTTTCTTCTAGATGCATAAATCAGATTTATCAGCATTTTGTGTTAGATACGTTGTCAGCTGTATTGGTGTTAACTTTGAGATGCATATTCTTGTGATCTTGTTTATATTTTCCTGTCTTTGGACCACTACTTTTGATGCATTTAAACTTATGTCAGTGCTTCTATTTGTTTGTGAAGCCCATAGCTGAAGAGGTTCCATAAAATGACGTTAGTTGCTTGAATATGACATCTGTGTCATCAACATTATCGTATTTTTCTATCTTTCTTTTCAGAAAGTTTTATCTGTTTTCTCTTTCGGTCTTTTCCATTTTGATGGATGGTCAATGACTGCTGGTTGGAGAATGTCTTGTTTTGAAATTTGAGCAATATTAGACCCCATCCGTGTAAAAATGGAGAACCAGAAAAACTCTCGACTTCTTCTGTGTGGTTAGTGAGTTCAAGTGTTCAATTGGTTCAATAAGTAACATTGTCCAAATATTTTCAATAAGTCTAAAGGGTTCATGTTGAGAAGGACTAAGACAAAGTATTTGAAGTGTAAGTTTAGTGATGTAATTCATGAGGCAGATGTGGAGCTGAGGATTGATACTCTAGTCGCCCCTAAGAGAGGAAGTTTCAAGTATCTCGAGTCAATAATCCAAGAAATTGGAGAGATCCGTATCCAGTATCTTGGGTGATAATGTGGAATAAGATTATTGAATAATTTCATTCATTTCTTTCTATGTCATGTACATGGCTTTATATTTACATAAAAGATTGTGGAATAGAATCACCTAAATCCCATGAAATCTGAGATTATACAGAATCATATATTTTACATTAAGAGAAAGAATCAGAGATATGATATTCTAGATTACCACAATTATCCTAAGATCTTAGAGGATCATATCTTGATATGAAGAATATCTTCTCATCTTAGAGGATCACATCTTTGATGACAAGAATATCTTCTTGGAAATCCTCCATCAGCCAACACTCCCCCTCAAGTGGGTGAATGGATATCTTCCATTCCTAGCTTGCTTATTAGATCTTGAAACATATTGTTTGGCAATCCTTTAGTTAAAACATCAGCCACCTGATCTTTTGTAGATACAAATGGCGTACAAATGAGTCCGTTAACTAATTTCTCCTTAATGAAATGTCTGTCTACCTCAATATGCTTAGTGCGATCATGTTGTACAAGATTATGAGCTATACTTATTGCTGATTTATTGTCACAATATAGCCTCATAGGTCCTTCCCATCTTATCTTCAAATCAAGGATTATCTTTAGCCATAACAACTCACAAACTCCCATCGCCATGGATCTAAACTCAGATTCTGCACTTGATCTAGCTACTACATTTTGTTTTTTACTCCTCCAAGTCACCAGATTTCCTCCTAAGAAAGTGCAATATCCAAAACTTGACCTTCGATCCACTAATGAACCAGCATAGTCTGCATCTGTATAAGCCTCTAAAACCATGTCTCCTCCTCTTTTGAATAATATTCCTTTTCCTAGACTTCCTTTAAGATATTGTAGAATCTGGTTGACAGCTTGAAGATGCATTTCTCTAGGATCATGCATAAATTGGCTAACAACACTTACAGCAAACGCAATGTCCGGCCTTGTATGGGACAAGTAAATCAATTTCCCTACAAGCATTTGATACAAGCATTTATCTACCACTGAATCTTCTGGAGCATTGCACAATCTATGATTGTATTCAATTGGTGTAGCCACTGGTTTACACCCTAATTTTCCTGTTTCTTTCGGCAAATCAAGCACATATTTTTGTTGGGAAATAAAGATTCCTTGTTTTGAGTGTGCCACTTGATTCCCAAAAAATACTTTAATTTCCCAAGCTCTTTGATGTCAAATTCCTTAAGTAAACAGTTCTTCAAATTTTGTATCTCCTCTGAATCATCACCTGTTACTATGATGTCATCCACATAAACCAACAATGCTGTCACTTTTCCTGTTTTTGAGTGTCGTATGAACAAGGTGTGGTCTCCTTGACTTTGTCGATACCCTAGCTTGATCATAACCTTTGTAAATCTTCCAAACCATGCACAAGGTGATTGCTTTAATCCATAGAGTGCCTTCTTCAGTCTACACGCCATTCCCTTCTTGCTTTCAAAAGCAGGTGGCACCTCCATATAGATCTCCTCATCTAAGTCTCCATGTAAAAAGGCATTTTTTACATCAAATTGTTGTAGGTTCCAATTAAAAACTGCAGCCAATGATAATAAAATTCTCACTGTACATTTTTGCCACTGGGGCAAAAGTCTCCAAATAATCAATTCCATAGGTCTGTGTATAACCCTTTGCTACCAAACGTGCTTTATATCTTTCTATGGACCCATCTGAATTATATTTCACAGTAAACACCCATCTGCACCCGACCAACCTTTTTCCTTTTGGTAATTCCACAATATCCCAAGTTTTGTTTTTCTCCAACGCTTCTATTTCTACCTTCATGGCTTTCTCCCATTCTTTATTTCCTAATGCTTCAGACAAATTTCTGGGGATAGGAATTGTGTGGAGGTTACAGAGAAAAGCTTTATGACTTGGGGATAGATTTTGATATGTCACGGAGAGGCTCAAAGGGTGTTGTGTGCAAGTTCTGGTTCCTTTTCTGAGTGCAATGGGAAGGTCAAGGACATTAGGTTGGTTAAATTCTTCTTCATGGTCAGTTTGGTTTGGTGTTTCTGACGGTTCAATAGGTTCAGGATGGGTAGTATCAGGAGCAGTAACCTGAGGAGATTATTGCAACCGAGTAGTTTGATCAGTTAGTCTCTTTCTTCTGGAATATACCTGCAATGGTAGATTATTTTCTAGAATTCCATTATCTATATTTGGATTAGGAGACTCAATGGGTTCATTTGGATTTAGAGACCCAGGTGACTATAGAAATGGTGACTCAGGCAAGGATTTGGCATGACTAGAAATGGACAAATCAAATAGTGACAAGTCTAGAGGTTCCTCTCCCTTCAGTGACTCCCCCTGATTGTAAGAATGATTAAAAAAGTATTCACTCTCATCAAATGTGACATCTGCAGAAACAAAGAATTTCTTTGATGATGGTTGATAACACTTGTAACCTTTTTGAGTAGGAGAATATCCTATGAAAACACACTTAAGAGCACGTGGGTCTAATTTGCCTCTATTTTGAGAATGAATATGAACATAGGCAACACTTCCGAAGATTCTAGGAACCAATTTATTGGAAATTTCAAAATTTGGAAAGAAATTCCTAAGAGTATCAAGCGGACTTTGAAAGTTCAGAATTCTTGATGGCATTCTGTTACTAAGATGTGTAGCAGTTAGGACAGCTTCCCCCCAATACTGTTTTGGCACCTTTTTGTGAAACAATAATGATCTGGTAATGTCAAGTAACAGACCATTTCTTCTCTCTGCTATCCCATTTTGTTGAGGAGTATTGACACATGAAGATTCATGAATAATTCCCTCTTTTTGGAAGAAAACAGAGAGGTTTTGATTGAAGTAGTCCTTGGCATTATCGGATCGAAATCTTTTAATTGGCACATCATATTGGGTTTTGATTATATTAAAAAAAGTAGGAAGAATTTGACTGACATCTGATTTTTGCTTTAGCAAATAGATCCACGTAACTCTTGTACAATCATCAATGAATGACACAAACCATCTAGCACCAGAAATATTATGAATGGGAGAGGGTCCCCAAATATCACTATGAATAAGAGAGAATGGAGTTTGACATCTTTTGTGACTAATTGGAAAGGAAGTACGTTTGTGTTTTGCAATTTCACAATCATCACAATGAAAAGACTCAACAATCAAATCTTTGAACAAAGATGGGAACATTCTTTTGATTACATAAAAGGAAGGGTGACTTAACCGACGATGATAAAGCCATACTTTCTCTTTATTGGACACGATAGATTCAGACAAGAATGAACTAGACAAGGAATTCTTAGATATATATTCACCATTGTGGAAATCCAAACGATAAAGACCACCTTTCTCACTAGCACGCCCAATCATCTCCTTCGTGTTCTGTTCTTGAAATAAGCAATATGAAGGGAAGGAAGTTACTTGGCATTTGGAATCTTTGGTGAGTTTCTGGATAGAAATGAGATTTGCAGATGACTTTGGGATATGAAGGACATCTTTAAGTATCAAGGATTTTCCAAGTGGTATGTCTCCTTGCCCAGCTACAGTAATAACTGAACCATCAGCTATAGTTATTTTTTTATAGCTAGGACAAGGGGAATATGATATGAAGAGATGAAAGAGACTGGTCATGTGATCAGCTGCCCCAGAATCAACCACCCACGTTGGAGAAAGTTTGTCTGAGACATTAGTAATAAAAGAGTAAGAAATACCTGTGAAGGCCAATGACCAACTACCCGTTGAAGCTAAATGTTGCAAATCTCCAATTGAAACTGTAGAGTTATTCTCTACGGTTGCAGAAACATTTTTAGAGACTGGAATATTTGCGGCAGTACCATTTTCAGACATGGTTTGGGCAGATAAAGATAGCAAAATGGGATTTTTCAAGATAGGATGAATAAAATTGGCCAGGAATAAGCCTGAAGCTCTAATACCATGTGGAATAAGATTATTGAATAATTTCATTCATTTCTTTCAATGTCATGTACATGGCTTTATATATACATAAAAGATTGTGGAATAGAATCACCTAAATCCCATGAAATCTGAGATTATACAGAATCATATATTTTATATTAAGAGAAAGAATCAGAGATATGATATTCTAGATTACCACAATTATCCTAAGATCTTAGAGGATCATATCTTGATATGAAGAATATCTTCTCATCTTAGAGGATCACATCTTTGATGACAAGAATATCTTCTTGGAAATCCTCCATCAGCCAACAGATAATAATGTGCCACCAAGACTTAAAGGTATGTTTATAGAGTGGTTGTTAGACCATCTATGTTCGAATGTTGTGGAATGTTGGCCGGTCAAGAACTCGCATGTACAAAAGATGTGAAAGTAATGGAAATGAGGATGTTGAGATAGATGTGTGCATACTAGGACAGATATGATTAGGAACAAAGATAGTTGGGACAAGGTTGGAGTGGCCCCTATGGTGGACAAGATGACGGAAGCGAGACTGAGATGGTTCGGACATGTGAAGAGAATGAGCACAAATGCTCCAGTGAGGAGGTGTGTGAGGTTAGCTATGGTGGGTTTGAGGAGAGGTAAAAGTAAACCGAAGAAGTATTGGGTAGAGGTGATTAGACATGACATGATATATGTTATGGTCTCGTGTAATGAATCTAGTCATGGGACACTGCAAGACAAATTAGAGTTAATGTAGAGTGAACTAGGAGTCTGGAATGAGGTTTTCTTTTTCGACCTATGGTGTTGGTTTGTTGAGAGAACCTGCAATCTCTTGAGTTAAAGTACTCAAGAATGGGATAATTTTTTGCTTAGATTTCCTGCAATAAACTGAGTTTTAAATACAGTACTTACAAGATAAATACCCAAACTAGGACATAACTTCCTAACGTTAGTGGAATGAGAAACTACAAACTAATACAAAGAAATAACTACTACTAGAATGAGAAACTACAAATAACTAGTAGAAAGAAATAAGTACTGCAAGTGACTACTTTCTCCTATGTGCTTCCTGAATGTTTGGAACTGGTGAGAGGTCCTTAGAGCAATGACTATAGGCTTCTTCAATCATCTTTGCTTAGTTTAAACAAAAAAATCACAACTGTCAAGGAGGGTTGTTTTTTCCCCAAAATTGTATGACACTTCAATCTGCATATTCCTCGTGGTGTTATGAAGTCAAAAGATTAGTACTTTCTGGCAACATGATTAATAGTGTTTTCTTCTGGATTTTACAGGTACGACATTGATACATTTATCACTCACCGGTTTCTCAACTCTGAAGAACCTGTAAGCCATTGAACTTGGCCGATTATATTTATTTTAGAACTAACACCATATAACCCAACAAGACATTGTGGGATAGGCCAAACTATTCGTAATAAATATTTAGCAAAGAGCTAAAGTAGTTCCTAATCATATTTCTCATATGAAATTCGTTATGTAAACATAACTAATACAATTGTACTTCTTCTAAGAAAATGTAAATGTATTGCAGGAGGCTCTTGTGAGATTTGTGGGCTTTGGGTTAGGGGAGGATGAATGGGTAAATGTAAGGAAGGCAGTCCGTGAGCGTTCCGTTGCTCTTGAGAATTCAGAATGTAACAAAGTACAGGTTGGGGATATTATTTTGTGCTTCCAGGTACTTCTTTATTCAAAATTCTTTTCACAATGTTATTGAAAATAAAAAGTTGAAATTTTTTGTTTCCAATTCATGATTGCCAAGAACAAAGGATTCTCTTTAGAGGATTGGTTGGGGTGTTGATAGATAGGTAGTACAAATAAGATCATAAAACAAGTACAAATGTATTTTCTCTCCTCGTTGCCTCAGGCCCTGGCATATATTAGTTTGTCACAGTGCGCATAACTTCTTATTTTATGTTCTTTTCATTTTTGTCTCAACTAGGAGGGAAAGGACGAGGAAAAATATCTCGAAGCTCAAGTTATAGAGATCCAAAAGAAATTGCATGATATAAGGGGCTGCAGATGTCTCTTTGTGATTCGATACACTGGTGATGACACTGAGGTAGGTATTGGTTATATTAACGAGTTAACATTTTGGAGATGGACTAAACGAACCAGATTTCACTTCTTCCTGCTCAGGAAACAATTCGTTTGAGGCGAATGTGTGTTCGACCAAGCATATTAGGGCGTCCTTGATACAGTTTGAACTTTGAATATAGTAAGACGTCGTCAGCATATGCTGCTCAAATGTTCAATCATAGAAATGTCTCCAATGAAGAAGAAAGAAGTCAGATGGTCGTATTATCTTTACTCTATTGAGATGGTGGATCCAAACTTGTTTGGGACCAAGGCATAGTTGTTGTACTCTTATTTTATAGATGCAAAAGAAATTTGTGAATTGTTGCCCTGGCGTATAGACTGTTAAATAGGAGTATGTTTAGTTTAGCTTTTACTTGCCAACTATGTCACTGATTGCCATAGTGGTGGAAACTATTGTTATGTCAACTTCCTTTAGACTCTATGGGTTTGAAATTGTAGTGTTAAAAGAAAGGATTAAACTATACTTTTTTATGGGAAAACTACACAAGTTGGACCTATTAGGCCAAGTATTTATTCAAATTGGACTCAATCCAATATATTTATCCTGATTGGACTCATGGCCCAAACTATTTACCCGACTGCTCTCTTGTTATATTCATTGAACCACTGCTTTTTCATGTTCCGCTTGACGCCATCAGAGTATATATATACTCTAATGGTATGAAGGAGTAACTTTCTCTAAAGCACTGTTTCTTCCTCTTTGATACCATCAGAATACATATAATTTGATGGTATCAAACAATAAACTTGCATTAGAAGTTAAAAACAGGAGATATGAAAGTGAAGGGCAGCCCTTGGTAAATAATTTCCTTTTTTGAAGAGTGTTCTGTTCCCTTTTTTAAAAATTTCCATATGGACTTATCCAAAAAAAATGTCTAAATTACCAATATCATGGATGCATAATTTGCAGATATGACCATTAGGATATATTTTGATGTTATTTATTTTGTAGTTTTAGGTTGTAGTGACTACTATCTGAATAAGTTGTTAAACATGTATAAAAATTAGCAAGCAATCGACACACAAAGATGTATGGATGTATTTTGTTTCCAGTCATAAATAGATGTTACCACTCCCAATATTTCAAAACTGAAGAAATGTTGTTCCAAAAATTAACTTACAAACATGTTTTTATTGTTACTCCTATCAAGGACAATGTATCAATTTTCTTGTTCGCGGTCCAGTTCCTTTGCATCTATTTAACAGATTAACAATCACTATAAATGCCACTATCATCAATTTTGGTAACTGCATACATAGTGGCAAAAAGGTTAATTTAATTCAAATATATTTCACAATTGAAATCGTCTGTAGTTAAGCAGGCCCTTAGTTGTTGGTCAGTTCAAAGTTCCGATAAGGGTATAATGCAGCACAGCAACTTGTTCAACACCAGAAAAGGCAAACAGACACTAAGCTTAGCTCCTGGAAGCACCATGTAGTACCAGGGTGATGCAACGCACACCTGCTCTCCATTGCGCAGGTGTTCATCAACAATGAAAGCTACTGAACGCAGATCAGGTAGAGAAAGAGGACAAAGCCTTTACATTGCTTGTTTCATTAGTGTAGATGTTCAAAACTGCAAAGCTTCCGACTTGATTCGCCACTGGAAGATCTCACGTCATTGATATAACTCAACATCAGCAGAAAATTTGTAAGTTGCGGGCAACCTGCAGAAAGAATGAACACCTGGAGGAAATGCCACATCACACTGCTACAGCAATTTTGCACCACCTGGTATTAAAACCAAATGTGCAAGTACTACTACTATAGTAGATGAGGCAAAAGTTATGCTAATAGGTTTCCTATGTTTGTTCGGCTCTAATATTTTTCTGAAGTCAGAGGGCAAAGAATAGAGTTCACAGCTGATAAAACACATCTTTGCAGAATCTAAAATTATCCATGTGAATGCAAGAATCAAAAGAAAGTACCAAACGAACATAACATGACTGCACATTACACAGCTTGCACGGAGGACTATAGTTAAGGAACTGCAAAAGAGGATTCCAAGAAGAAACAGCACAACTGGGAGGATGCTCTATGAGAAAATACAGTTGCTGTAACAGGCAGGGAGAAGCAGTTTCTTTAAGGTTAAGAATGGGCTTAGCTAGAATTAATAGGAAGACTGTTATGGTTCATCCAATTTAGGACCTTACTCAAGTTTTGTCCAGATCTTACAATCATGCATAAACCACCGAGAAGAGGGTAAGGAGAACTGAATTGATGACTTCCACCTGACCATAGGTCATCTTCTTTCTTCTCTAAGGATTCTGACCCATACCATTAGACGCCAATCCAAACAGGTAATCAAGAAATTTGACCTTGATTAAAGGCCAAATATTCCAAATTAACTTATAGATTGTGCACAGGGTGATAAGAAACAATGAAATGACAAAAGTGATAAGCTATAGGAACTTACATCCCCAAGGAACCACCTTAGGAGTAACAAGCTCATTCTTCAGCCGGCAACTCAAATTATCCTGTAAAGAGATTACATACTTGATAAAACTGTGTCAAAAATATGCATCAGAGTTCACATGCGTAGTAAATCTGTGTCAAAGATATGTATCAGCTAGAGTTTAAGAACAGAATAAGCAGATTAGTAACTTCCGCATCTAAAGTGGCTCAAACCTTGTATAATACTCAATACCTGGGGCTCAAAATCTGCAGTCATGTTGCAAGGATGTAACTTCTTTAGATTTATGAATGATTGCATATAGCTTTTTATAATGAGACCTCAAATACTAATTCAGGAATCAAAATATTTCATAGTTAAATTTTTTTAACATCAGTAGTAACAGCCCTTTTCCAGGGCTATTTTTCGAAAACAGCCATAATTAACTGGCCAGATGTATTCTGATAAAGAAAAAACATACTAATTAAACTATCCAAGACAAAAACCAACTACAGCACCTATTTGTGTGTACAAATGAGGGAGAGAGATATTTGTGCTGAAATTTCTCCTGTCCAATCACAAGATCTGCCGAAGTTGATCAATGAGTACACAGAGCAGTAGAGACAATCAAAGACAATATTTCACAATCTAGGCAGGAAGCTTATCATTTAGATGCTGAACCAGCATAAAAGAATTGATTAGCATAAAGGCAGAGGACAAAAGTCCAAACCAGGAAAAAGGGCAAGAAGAAATAAAGAGAAGATTGATTGCCAATGTTTCAACTCCTTAGCAAAATCTTAACTTGCATGGTTCATAAAACTACAAAGAAAGCCTGTTTGGCTTAATCCCTAAAAAAGGGGATCTATTTGACCTATACAAACTTTGACCAATAGTAACCACCACCACCCCACCCCTAAAAAATTACACTCATGAACTGACTGACAAAAATACCATCCTGGACATCAGGAACAATCACATACACTAATGGCCAGGGTACTTTGCAAAAATCATCTTCAGAGGAAAAAGAAGACTCAGATTTGACAAGGATTAAATATTTCCATCCATTTCTCTCAATTAGACCAAAGATAGCAGGCACTTGTTCAAGCACTACAATAGAGAATCTCATGGCACCAATGAAAGTACTTGTAGGAACACTTTTTGTCTCAAGAAACAGTTCGCCCATAACAGACAGATGCAATGTAAAGATTCTTTGCCCATTTCTCCTGCAGACAGAAATATACACAGTTAGCTTAGAAAATAGTAGGCGCGCACACACACAGATGTGGTTTACAATAAAAAAAAACTAGGCAATAACTGCTGCAACGTCAACCTTGACATGAGTGCTGGGAAAGGCAGAGGTACGAAGTGTCTCTTGCGTTTCATCAGGAGGTTTCCTTCTTGGTATACTTAGAACAAATGCAGCTTGATCCCATGTAGCTGCAGTCGCTGTGATACGATAACCAGCATCCCACCTCTTATGGATCCCTTCACTAGGATACAGAAAATCCAATTCCACTGTCTGAAAATTCACAGAAGCACATGAATACTAAAATTAGGAATTGGAAAACATCATGGACATGACCCAAAAGAATAATAAAGAAAAGGTTTAAACCTGATCAGAAAACCCAGAGCCACGAGACATAACAATTGCCCATTTATTTCCTGAAGTTGCCATGGCAGTGACATAGAAACCCTCCTTCCATTTTTTGTTTATCCACTTAAATGGAAAGGACTCGCTGACTTTGTAAGACTGCTGCAGATACTGGGTACCTGATATTCACCGCAGAACTAAATTTAGTACCCTCTAATTCATGGAATCACATAATAAACACATACATAGAAAGTCAGCAATGTTCCTCTAACCCTTTGACATGACAACTAAAGAGCTCCCATTGCTAGATCCTGCCAAAGCACTAATATAATAATTCGTCTCCCATTGCTCCATAATCCATTCCTGTACCCAAACAGAAGACAGAGGATTAACCAAACTCCTTATCAGTAGTAGTTGACCCATATCTGAACCAGTTAAACAGACATAGCATAATAAATGTGGATATCCGCAACATAGATTTATCAGGTATGCTTCAAGATTGATCACATTCAATAATAGATAAGAGACCTTGTGAAGAAAACAAGGTGACAATTTGTAAACTTGATCACTAAATCCAGTCCCTGCATCCATGATTAGGGCCCACAAGCTCGAACAGCAGGCCACACTGCTGATAAATAGTCCATCCTCATTTCCTTTATCAATATGCTGAGCTAGCCTATCATCAGCAACGTTATAGTGATACCTGCAACCCGAAGTTGTAGTTGCTTTATTTTTTGAAAGCCTTAAATAATCAAATTATGGCCAAAAGAGTATATACCGTTGCTTCATCGGGCGACGACCATTGTAAACACTGATCCACTGTGTTGCGGGCATTCCCATTCGCACCTTCTTCTTTGGCTGTTCATCATCGTCGTCTTGCACTGTCAGTCTACCTCTCTTCTGTCCGACTTGATATATAAGCTATATAGATCAACAACGAAATTCAGCTTCTCTCAGTGACTCAACTCAAGGAGTAACCTGGAACTGATGAAACATGCAAAATACCTTCTGTGCACCATCAGTGTTAATTGGCCTATTGTCTGGATTTGGACCTACTATCCCATCAAATAAGGAGATATATTTAGCGTAGTTAGGCTCTTCATCAAATTTCAAGTTCACAACATACTCCACAAAGTGTCTGAATGGAACAGGGCAGAGTAAGCAAAGAGTTTCCGGAGAAGTTGCCATCTTTTTCTTACAGACAAGGAAACCTTTATTCTCACCCTAGATTAAAAAAATCATTATCAGAAAAAAGGAGACTCTGTAGTAACAAATACTGCTATTAAGTAGAGAAAGGTGCAGACCTGATAACCCTGCCATGGCAACTTGGCTCGGAGAAGGAAAATGAGAGTGTAAGCCAGAGATTCTAGATCATCCCTCCTGCTTCCAGTCCGTCCAAGGTGAGCATGCACACTAGCATACCTTACAGTTCCTCTGAAGCAATGGTTTTCTCACTATTTATTGAATGCACGTCTAAATACAAATAGAGGACACAGAACATAAAGAAAGGATAAGGTAAACTGTTGATCATTGTACCTAAAGACATCAGGCCGCTGATCATACTCAACATGTAGACCAGTTGATGTATCACGCCACTTTGTCGCTGAAGTATTCAAACAGGTAACAGATGAGACATTGCATTAATAAAGCATGATGAAGATATCAAATGTAAATATTAAGAAAGATAAACACACATCTATGTTTTCTTTCTAAATAAGTTCCAAAATATTATACCTAATCCAAGATCAACTAGAAACAATTTTTTCTCGTCAGGAGTTCCAGGTGGTCCAAGAAGAAAGTTCTCAGGTTTTACATCCCCATGCACATACCTGGGAAAAACAGCAGCCAGAACGATAAGACTTACTTCAGAAACCAATATACAGTGTTTCCTTGAAATACTGAAATTTTTGCACCATCGTCAACACTCAACAAGATCATGTCAAATATGGTAAAGTAGTTTAGCATTTTGTGGATTCATAGACTTCAACACATAAATAGATGTAGTAAGTTAAATCTACCCTTCTTATGATAAGTAGTTATTAACATCCACTTGTTGCAACAAGACAACTTTATAACTCCCTTCTATAACATCAAATAACAATTTTCCTCTGTACAAATCCAAACTTGATTGATGTGGACTATATGCCGATTACACAGAACTTATAATCTCTAAAATAGAACACAGCTATCCACATGAAGTAACATAACATTCATTTATATAAAACTTACCCTCTAGAGTGCAACTTCTCTAATATTGAGATAGCTTCAATAGCAATGCATGCTACCATTTCAGTAGACATCCTGAATTTGACAACATTAAAGATCCAAGACATTTGAGTTCAAGAAAACAGCATATGATATCAAAAGATATGCTCCAGAGTACAAATAATAGAAAATAGATCTTACATATGGGAATTGTTGTTCCAAACATCCCATAAACTAGGACCAAGCATATCCATGACCTGCAATATTATAGGATATCAGTAATAGTAGTGGAGATTGGAAATCAAATCCAAGTAACTCAACTACATAAAGAGATCGCGTACCATAATATAGTAATCACCTTGCCGTCCTTTATAATGAACACGCGGTACACCATGACTACCACCAAGGACACTAGGGAATACAAGAAAATGACATGAAGTGTAAGATAATGTTATTACCAGGTAATCAAAGTCAGAATAAAGGACCTACAGATATAATGGGAAAAAAATGGAGACTTACTTGTAGACCTGCCACTCATAAGGTGGTCCATAGTTACAACCTTTGCTACTTCTATGCTCAAATTTTAAGGCAACCTAGAATCAGAAATGACAGTAGGATCAATTTGCATATCAAAGAGACACCTCTCTGACATATTCAGCAGAAAAGGCAAATGAATGCAAAAAGTAAAGTTCCACCTCTACAGCTCCAGGGCCAGTTCGTTCAAGAGGATTTGTTGTATTTACCCGACGACCTACATACACTTGACCAAATCCCCCTTTACCTAGCTTCTTCTCAATCCTATAAGCTGGTGATCCACCAACCTGGACCTGTTAACCACACAAGGACACTAGTAATTCAACAACTCAATCTGAATCCTTCAATTATTTGAAATAAAAAGCAAGAATAGCAACATCAAATTTCTCTACGCCGACAGCGATATGGAAATCAGTCACTCGTTTATTGACAAGTGAAACTGAACAAATGCCTAATATATTAGAGATAAGAAGGCACGTTAAAAAACCAACAACTTCAGCATATCATTCACTCATCCTTTCATCAGTCCCTTTAAAAGGGCCTCAAAACGATAAAAGAAAAACAAACTTATCACTGAAGAAATCAGGTGAAGAAAACAAAATAGTCACAAATAAAAGAGGATAGAAGTTTCTGGTCTATGTAAATGTAACTTTGTGTACTAAAAACACCTAGAAGACTGAGCTTTCCAACTTCAAACTCTAATTTACGCACAAAATCCAACACTCTATTTGCCTTAAAAAGTCAAAAATGAAACCTTTGATACTCAAAAGTATGTTTGAGAAGCTTTTGCCCCCCAAAAGAACTTTTTTTCCAAGATTTTCAAACTCAACTTTTCTCAAAATCTGTCTTTGCAAAAACTCAAGCAAACAACACAGAGTATCATAATCAAATAGACCTATATTGAGCAAAAAAATGAATACTAATAATTCATATAACAAACCATAACTAGCTCGAATTATCAGAATACTCTTACCCTTTCAGGCAATGGAGGAGTGCTTCCTTCATCATCTGCCGCTGCTAAGCCTTTATTACCACTTCCTCCACCACTCTCATGCTCATCCATCTTTTCCACCTCCTCCACCTTTACCTCTTCACCAGTTCTCCGCGGCAACGTGATTTCCTTCACAGCATCATCACCATTCACAACGTCGTTTTTCTTCTTCCTCCCTCCTCCCGCTCTATTCCCTGTACCTCTCCTCCTCAACCTTGTCGTCGGCGCGTCCGGTTCGTCTTTTCCCGGTGACGGTGCGTGTTGTACGTTCGGAACAATCGGTTCACGGCCTTTACGCACAGAACTACGCAGTTGACGCATATCGATCATCCATCAACTTCGAAAAACCACAAAAAAATCGAATTTTCTAGAATCTTCCACCGGCCGTTCAAAAGTGAGAATTTATGAAATCGGAGAACCTGTTAGCCGGAAAATGTGTGTCTATATATATTGTGTACATATGAATTAGGGTTTTGGATTGTTGAAGATCTGTGGAGGGAAACGGAAGTGAAAAATGGCTACAAATCTAGGGAGCTAATGGAGAAAGATGAAAACAATTTCTTCTTAGAGACTAATTTTTTTGTTAAAATGTTGATTAGTTATAATTATATGGAAGAAAAATTATATATAATAATAATAATAATATGAAAAACTCCACTTAATTTTATGAACTTGAACTCCACGGTAAAAACGTGTTCATACAATATTAAAAACTATATCATGTAGTGACGATATAAAATATTTAAAACATTTTCTATAAAAAGTAGTACAATATTACTATCATGAATGTATAAGTTAATGTTATATGAAATAATATTTTCTTGCTTGTTTTGGTAATGTGGTGTGACTAAGACTAGGCACTGGATCGGTTGTACAGGTATCGATCCGGTCTGATAGTATTCGAGACAAAATGGGATATATTGAATCACTACTCGGAACGGAGCGATATTGTGATTTGATATCGATATATCGGTATCTGTTCATCCCGATTCATTTCGATTCGGTTTCGGTAAATTATTTTTAATTAAAATTAAAAATAGTATTTGTGTTATTGTTTTATACTTTTATTAGCATTTCTTTTTTGTTTATTTAAATTTTTTTAAATTACATACTTAAATTATTTAAATTACAAGGTATAAGTATAACTTAATAACTTATAAACTTCAAAAGATTCAAATCTTGAAAACTTATAACATAAACTCAAAAAAACTTATAGCATAAGCTCAAAAACTTTTAATTTTTTTTTTTTTATTAAACTTAACTTACAAACTTATATAAGTAAAAAAAAATATAAAAAATATCTTTAAAATAAACTTAAGTAAAATTACATTATACATTTTAAAACTTAAATACTATAAATTATTAAACTTAGAAAAATAAAAAAAGACATTCATATTTTCGTAATTCAAAATAACTAAAAATAATAATTATTTTTTGAAATAGCTATATGTGTTGTCCCGTTTATCCCATCCAGTTCCATTTTGGTCCATTTCGGTCTATCCCGATTCTATTCCGGTATATAGGAGGACGGGACGAAACTGAGCCTCCATCCCGATAATTTTGATCCGATTCATCTCAGTATCGGTCAACAACCCGGTCAAACTGTTCGATTTCGATCCGGTACTGGTGGTTCCTTTCTAATCCGGTGCCCAGCCTCAAGTGTAACGAGCTTCCATCAAATAATTATACTCACAAAGTCGAGATAAAATTTGTGTATACCATATTCTTTCAAACTTTACTTATGAGATTATATTTGAGTGTAAAATTATTGTTTGGATGGTTGCGTAATGACGCATCTGATATAATTGTGTTGTTATCTTAGTATATTTTCTTCTTCTTTTTTGTCTTACTAATATTTTTTACCATATCTTTTTATATTAACTCTATCTTATATTTTACTTTTTGTTAGATTTATTGTTCAAATTTGATATGTGATAATATTATGTAACGATAAAGAGTATAAAAGAAATATTATACAAATACTTACCAACTACCTTAAAGTCTATTTGGAAACTAATCTAGAAATTGATCAGTAATATTATTATTTTGTAACGGAATGTAATATACAATTTAACATATTTGTCTAGTCCATATTATTTAATCAAGTATGAAATTGAAAAGTATAAGAGTACTATTTAATTCTCCGAACATGGTTAGAATTAATGGTGATTACTAATTTTCTAATTACTTTTTAATCAAATATATTACTATATAATTATTTTTTCATTTCTCTAAAAGATAAAATTCACCTCGAAAATTGTGACACTATATAAGATTCTCTTGTTTCCTTTTTCAAAAAAAAAAATCATCTCTGCCGCGACCCGAGCGGAATCGCCACCATCACCGCCCTTACACCGCCGCAAACAAAATATTCTCGCCGGCGAGGCGAATTTTTACCGGAAAGTCTAGCGAAAATGTCATCAAGGGTGTCGGTAACAGTTTCACAGGACGGAACTGGTGATTACCGGACAGTGCAAGAAGCCATAGACGCTGTTCCACTATCAAATAAGTGTCGCACTGTGATTCGTGTAGCGGCTGGTGTTTATAAGCAGCCAATTTATGTTCCGAAAACGAAAAATTACATTACACTTGCTGGGGTTAGTCCTGAAGCTACTATTCTCACCTGGAATAATACTGCCACTAAAATTGATCACCATCAGGTACATCTTTTTTCCTTTTTAGCTTCTTTTTATGTTTTAAATTTTTAGAGAAGAAGATTTATACTGTATTGTTTGGGTTCAAGACTCAATGTCATAAAAAAATGTTTTTTTTTTTTGTGGCATTTTTGGTGGAATACTCGTGATAGATGTAGGGACTAGTGAGTACATAATGAACCAACAGGGGTTGTAGCGGAGTAGTGGAGTGGTAAATACTTCTCCATTCATAGCTAGAAGTCTGAGGTTGGAGCCTTGGCTATGGAGTCACTTTGTTAGGGAGTGCTAGACTTCATGGCACGAATCCGGATTTAACCGGGCATCAATTGATTGTACCGGACAGTGGGAAACAAAAAAGGGCATAATTACGGTAGTAGAAGTATCAATTTTAATAGCATACAGGGTCATGTTAAAATGCATAATGAAATTCATAAAAGTGTCAATCTTTAACTGTTTTAGCTTTTGGTTGAATAGAACAATTTAACTCTCGGATATGTTAGACATAACTAGGTTAAATAAGTGTCTATCTTGGCGGCTGGCGCCCAAGGGTGTGGTCTAGTGGTCAATGAAGCGGGTTGAATATCATGGGGTCTCAGGTTCGAATCCAACAAAGACAAAATAGTACAGTCCGGACACCACGGTTATCAAAAAATAAAGAGAAGTGGCTATCTTTTTAATTTGAGCTTTTAGATGAAATGAGTTATTCCAACTGGGCATGTTATACATGTGATGGACGTGTTGAAGACATAAGTAAGTATAAAGTTGTAGCTTTAAATGAAACAGAAGAATTGGCCGTTAAATAGGTGATAGACGGTGTAAAACATAATTAAGTACAAAGTTTAATTTTTAACGGTTTAAGATTTTAGATGAAGCATTCAAACACTCTTCAACGTCATCTTTCCTCCATATGTGTACCATTGTGTAATTAAGTTCTTTATGTTCATTTTATCTGATAATTAGGCTGCAAGGTTAATTGGTACTGGTACATTTGGGTGTGGGAGTACAATAGTGGAAGGAGAGGATTTTATTGCTGAGAACATCACCTTTGAAAACTCTGCTCCTGAGGTACTCTATATTTTTTTTTTCCTTTTTGCTCTTTGCAAATGGTGCATGTAGATTCATCTTGCTTCCTTTCTTTTTGGTCTTCTGCAATAGGGATCAGGACAGGCAGTGGCAATCAGAGTTACAGCTGATCGTTGTGCATTTTATAATTGCAGATTTCTTGGTTGGCAGGTGCAATACTACATATTTTATGCTTTGTCAAATTTTACAGTTTACCAGAACTTTCGAACTTCATGTCTATAGTAGAAGCAGTATATACCTTGTGGCGAAACCAACTTGTTAGTCAGTTCCTAGTTCCGGTGAGTGTCAAGGACTCCATGTCAAAGAAGAAACTTTGTAGCTTATATATGTGCTCTGATTTCCCCCCAAGAGTGATTTCATATGTTTTTGGATCATTTCTGAATTCCATTCAATTTTCCTTCCATGCTCCAAAAGTTACAACTGCCTTAATTAATTCCCCAATTTTTGTCTCCCTTCTAGATGTGTGCTTAACATACTCTCTCTTTTTGTTGTGTCTATGATTGTCTACCTTGAGGGTTTTAACTGTTCTTTTAAAGAAAGTAAATTAATTTTTGCAGGATACGCTGTATTTGCACTATGGGAAGCAATATTTGAAAGATTGCTATATCGAAGGAAGTGTAGATTTTATTTTTGGTAATAGCACTGCTCTCTTAGAGCATTGTCACATACACTGCAAATCGGCGGGATTCATTACTGCACAAAGCAGGAAATCTTCTCAAGAGACAACCGGCTATGTGTTTCTGAGGTTTGTAAGTAGTTGGATTTGGTTATCATTCAAAGGTCCAATTATTTAGAAAATAAACCACTTTATTTTTGTTGTCAGGCTGGTTCTTATGTTTGTCACCCAATATTTTCTTTGCCCTTTTGGTAAATTTTGTGCAGATTCGAAGTTACCATTATACTGATAGGCTATAAGAAATTTCTTGGCGTCTTGGTAAAAATTGTGCAGATCCGAGGCTTTCATTAAATTGGATAGGCTATAATAAATTTCTTGACATCTAAAAATCTCGGCTCTGTTAAGAAATTTTAATTGCTTGACATTAATCCAGTTCTGGCCGATTGAATTACCTAATTTATGGGATATTGGTTTTAATTCCTAATGCATGGATACATTGCCCTTTCTCTGATCTGATGGTCTTACTATCTCGCCTAAACTTCCCATGTGCAAGATGACACGCTCAAATCGAGATGTGGTCCAAAATTTTAATTTATACTAGGTATGCTGTTGTTGTTGTTTGTATCTGTCTAAACACTTGAGAAAAAGAACATTATACATGAACTTTCTGTAAAAGATATGCTTGTTTGATTTCTTGTTCGTTTCATTACATTATTTCAAGGTGATCTTCCATTTGATTTCATATGTATAAATCCCACCTTATTTCAGATTTTTCTATGCTAGTAGCCTATAGTAATAGTACTTAGTTTGTCTATGAACATTCCTGTCACATTGATTTAGTTGATAATGGGAAGAGATGCACAAAGTAACTGGCTGAATGCATAAATCCTGGGATACCTCATTTGGATGCCTCAACAGATTATATAAAAGGTTGAATAAGTTCTTCTCGAAAGTCTAAACCAATTTACATTTGAAATAATAAGAAACAGATACTTCTAAGATGTAATTGCTTTTTTTACTAAATACTGTTTTCAAAATCAAGTTGCATATCCAAACAGGATGATGCAAACATAAACATGCATATGTATAGGTGTGTGTGTGTGTGCACACGCGTGCGCTCACATATGTGTTGTGACGTTGTCAATATGATTGAATCTAAAGAAGTGCTCTTAATCTCATCTTGATGAACATCAAAATTGTTAGCGTCTTTTATTCCCTTTTCACCTCAGAAATGATTCTTGCACCCCCGATCTTGGAAATGCAATACCTAGTTCCACTATCTGAGGATAATGTATAGCATCTCATGCGGTGCTTCAGCTTTTCATTTCCTTGACTCTGTAAAGGAGCTGAACTTTTTTTTTCAACAAAGGGACTGGAGTTGACTTCTCTAAAAAGGAGATAAAACTATTTCATATATGTCTCAAAGTGCTTTAGTTAGCTGATCTAGTAGATTGGTTTTAGCTTTATAAGCATTTGCAAGATGAGCATTAGTTTCAGAAACTATGTTTGGTTCTTTAACTAATCTACTACAGGTGCACAACAATATATTTTCTTGTATATTGTCTTTCTTTTCAAAATAAGTTGAGCAATTAACTTCCTTGATTTGAAGTAAGAAGCTACTCATACACAAGTCCAGAACTACTTAGTAACCTTAGTTAGGTTGTCATTCGGTACAACCTGTCCCCAAGAAAAAGGTATAACTACAACTCCGTCTATCCAGTTTATGTGGCAGCATTTCTTTTTAAATTTGATCCAGAAAGAATGACAACTTTTTAAATTTGAGAACTATTTAACGTGAGCTTTTCATTTTACCCTTAGTGGCAAAGCTTTTATAGCTATAACATTTTAGGTGTGGAATAAAAGTTTAGGTGTTGCAAACATAACTTCTTTTTTCCGGATAAAGAATGTTGCAAGCATAACTTCTGAAAATCATACTTCGATAATATAGAAGGGAGTTTTCTGTGTTGTTTCCTGGAACTTGAAGGGTTGACACATTTTTCTGTCTTATCTGTTGAGGAAAATTCTGTTCTTGAGTAGGGTGAAAGAGCTTTGTGTCTTGATGATTTTTGACCTGGAGTGCTCTTCTGTTCTGTGTTCTCAGTCAAAATATATCTTACTACTGTGGTGACTTGCTGTTTAAGAGAGGTTTACCCTTTTCCACCATGCCTCAATTAGATAAATCGTAGCTGTAGGTATGGCCGTATGGGGTGTTATAGAAAATAAAACTTTATTTTATCACTCATGTTTATGTCAAAGAATCATTAAGATATCTGTCCATTATTCATTCAATGTAAATATTCTTGGAAATTCTCCCATTAAAAACTCACTTTAGGTGATGATGATGCCACATCCTCAATCTTGTTGAAGTTTCACTTAGTGAGTGATCAGTCTAAATTAAACCCATCTTTCAATCAGCTTTATCGTGAAAGATCAATAGAAAACTTTTAATATAGAGCTTCATCTTGGTTGATAGGCCTGATATTGAGCTTACCTCAGCTGCAGAACATTGAGGTTGTACTTGTACCTCACACTGGTGTCTGGTTCACTAAAGAATTCAATGTCAGATTAATATTTAGAGACTTTTTCTCTGCAATTTCCATTTTTCATGTTAAAGTTTGTCATTCTTTTGAAACATTTTTCCTGGGACTATGCAGATGTGTGATCACTGGTAGCGGAGCAACCTCATATACACATCTTGGACGCCCATGGGGGCCTTTTGGGAGGGTGGTTTTTGCCTATTGTTATATGGATCACTGTATTAAGCATGTCGGCTGGAATAACTGGGGTAAAGCAGAAAATGAGAGAACTGCTTGCTTCTATGAGTACCGGTTAGTTTTCTGAAATCCCTTAATTTACAACAAGATTCAAATGATCATATTAACTTCTATTTCACAGAACATTTTACTCATATACTGCATACTATAGATTAAGGTAGGAATTTCAATTTGTCTTAAATCCTCTCTAGGGACGAATCTCGATAAGAAGTGTGTAAGTCAATTTATAAAAGAAGCCAACATTAAGCTATCATCTCTGAGGCAGTTATCTTGTTGTTGAAACTATTCAGATGTCATGGACCGGGTAGCTGCCCGTCAAAACGTGTCACCTGGGCCAGAGAATTGATGGATGAAGAAGCAGAACAATTTATCATGCATGGCTTCATTGATCCTGATCAACAAAGCCCTTGGCTGTGTCAGAGGATGGCGTTGCGCATACCATATTCAGTATAAAGCTCAGTGTCTCGCCACTACCTCGTTAGATATCCTTTTGCAGATCAATACCTTAAAGTTTCCGCTTTAGACTGAAAGTATTAATCTTGATATTCCACGCGATATAAATAAAACTTTAGTGGCTATGTTGCTTTCATTATTGTACCAAGTTAACTAAAGCTTCTGGGAGAGTATCTTCTACTGCTATGAAGATCATCTTTGAGCGTCACCATTGGAAGGAGTTCCTCCATACAGCAGCTATGGTGGTCGAGATGGTAAATGTTTACACGCACTTGATGTTTACACCAAACTACGTTAATTTTACCATAGTTAAATGATAAGTTGAGACGAGAATGTGTTGATCAACTATTGATTAGTGATAACGTTGTGTGACGTGTTATGTATTCATTGGTTGATGAAGTGTAATAATTATATTATTTCTCTTGTTAATACTTGTGTTCTGAATAAAATGGTCCCTCTGAATGACAATTTTATTCCATCTAAATTCTAATGCAGCTAGTTGGATTATATCACGAAGTCATATCGACTTGTATTGTTTCTCTTTTTTAGGTTTATATCTTTGAATCATGAAGATTCGACACGATATGATTTGCAAGTAATTCAGCAAGACAATTAGGGGAATATGAAATGAAGCTAACAACCACAACAACAAATCCAATTTAATCCTATGTGGGGTGTGAAGAGCATAGAAGGCCTTATCTTGAGAAGGTAGAGAGCATGTTTTTGGAAAATTCTTGGCTCGAATAATAAACATTAGAGGAATATGATATGAAGTCGTACGTTCTTGGTAAATAGTTGATCCGTCTTGAAAATCCTTCATAAGGGGTGTAAGAAATAAAAGAGTGTGTTGTGGAGTCAGAATTTTCATCAAGAGAATTCAAAATACGAAGAAATAAACTCACGAAAGTCGACAAAGATTTAACATCTACAATATATAAACAATATATTTTCCACCAAGAAAGTTTAGTATGAACCCCCTAAATCCTACTTGACTTTATCCCTCCCTTATATAATTAACAAGAAATTAGGTACAAAGAAATGTTTTTTGTGTCAAATTTTGGATTTGTTTCTTTTTTTTGTTTTTGTTTTTTATCTGGTGTCCGATACCCACATTGGAGCACACAATTATTGCGCCGCGTAGAACTCCATTCGGAAAAAAAAACCCGCTCTTTATCAAGAATTTTTTCACACCTAAGACTCAAACCTAAAATCTCTCATTAAGGAAGGAGCAACTCTATCCACGGGACCATTAATCAAATTTTGGACTTCCATATAACGTGCCTTAAGGTTAAATTAACCTAATTAGTATTGTTTTTTAATTATACAAAGAAAAAACCAAGTTAAAAGGTATCCTTTAATTTGATGTTAGTTAAACCTTAATTATCCCTCACGTATCCCTTCATACTCTACAAAATATCTCCTCCATTCTTTTTCTATCTATACATATACATATATATAATAATAATTAACAATATGTCGTCATAATTTCCTTATCCTAATTTCCAAAAATTATGGAATCCCTTCCCTCTAGTTCTTCCAACCATCATCACCATCACCATCGTCATCGTCGTTTAACGCCAACTCAACCCCTTGCGGATCGAATATTCCGAGCACTCAGCCACCACCTCCTCCTCCTCCACCGTCGCGATGCGACTTTTTACGTGTTAGGTGCCACGTGTAACGTCTACACTGTGACTATCTCCACCACCCCTTCATGCAGTTGCCCTGATCGTACCACCCCATGCAAACACATATTATTTGTGCTCATTAGGTAAATTTTCCATTTTTTTTTTATGAAAATTCAAAAATTGAATTTTAACTATATCAGGTAACCTAAAAAGATAATAACCGGCAATAATTACTAACATGAAAATGAAACGCACCATCTCTTATAATATGTTAATTAAACATGAATATATATCGATAATTAAGAATTTTTTTTTAGAGAGGATTAATACCTATACATATTATTTGTGCTTAATTATTTAAGGTATTGGGCGTATCGATTAATGACACGTGGAATTATTTATTAGGGTATATCTTATAAATGCAGTTACACCGAATTTGTTGTTGTTGATACATTGCTTAATTATTTAGGGTATTGAGCGTATCGATTGATGACACGTGTCTCTATCGACGGAGTCTACGGCCACGTCATCTTCAACGTCTTCTTAATTTACCAATTTCAACAGAAGCATTAGCAACTTCAAAAGTACGTGAATTGTTTCATCAATTGTTTTCTCAACAACCGCAGAGGAGTTCACCTGTAATAATAAAAGTTAGTCTATAGTTTCTAAATATAAATAAATAATATTGAATTATTACATATAGAATTTGAGTTATATACATCGTTGGTATAACTTTTTTTTACATCATAAAATTATCTTTACTGATTGTATCGAGTACGTAGCGCTTGACTTATTTTTAATAATATTCATCTTGTTTTGTGGAGGTTTAAGTTATATATTCTGTTGGTATAAATATTTTATTTTGCACCAACGTAATAAGTTATCTTTAGTTACATGTTGATGTAACACATAGGTAATCTGACTTATTTTCAAGAGAATCCATTTTTTTTTTTTGGAGGCTAACATGCATATATATCATTTTGATTAGTTTGATTTTGTTTTTTTATAACAAGACGATTATATATAACTAAATATATACTATATATATTTGAAGACTTCAACTTAAATTCTACGTAAAGTTTAAAGAATTTGTATATCATCATGTCACCTTTAGGCTTTACACAAGATTACAAATCACATATTTTAAGAAAGCTTACGTATAAATATTCTTAATTACGGTGACTTGGTAATGTAATTTATTTTATATAGATGGTGTACAAATAATTAAGTTGCTATAGAAAAATATTGTTCCACGATATCTTAAAATGTTTTGTATGTATACCGATAATATATCTCTTTAAAAAAAGCTGATTTCACATCTCGAACCTTTTTATGACAGATTGAAAACGGGACGACGTGTCCGGTGTGTTTGGAAGAGATGAATGAAGAAGAAAAAATAGCAGCTTGTGTTACATGTAGAAACCCTATTCATGAAGAGTGTTTGATGGCATGGAAAAGAAGTAATAGCAGAAGAAAATCAATTAGTTGTGTGCTTTGTCGTGCAAGATGGAGAGATGTGAGAAATGAAATAGAGGGAGATAAGTATTTGAATTTATCGCCATATATTATTAGTAACGTTGAAAATGAAATAGGTGAAAATCATCAACATCGTTGTAGAGATTAATATATAGGGGTTCAGAAGTTCGAAGAAGCATATAATCAAGAATGATTGTAAATTGATTTATCTTTTTCTATTTGTTATGCAGACCTTTCAAAAATGTCGTTAAGGATATGTGTTGGAAATTTGAATTATCTAAAGGTAATGCATTTTTGGAGGATCTAACTATCGTGAGGCGATACTTTTGAAAAATTCAAGCACTATAGTTTTTTTTTTTTTTCAATTTAATTGTGATTTCTTAGTCTTTATTGGTTATGTGCTAATTATATAATTATTTGTGTATTTCTTCTTTTTATTATGACAAAAGTACTCATTACCCCCTGAACTTGAAGCTTTTTATACGGTGTACACCTAAATTAAATTTCGTTTTAATTACCCCCGAACTTGTTTATTCCTCCGTCGCGTACACCTTTTTCGTCCACCTGCTCCTTTTGTGACTACACGCGTGCGACAGCTGGCAAAAGTGGTAATGTGGATTTCCACCTGGATAAATAATAGCCACCTAGATAAATTAATATTACAAAAAATAAATTTCTTAAATTTAGAATTCATTGTTTAAAAGTTATTTTTGAATAAGGGCTGATTTCGCGAAACTCCTTCTGGATTTAGGTTTTTCTAGACGTGAAGTTGGTCGATTAAATTTCAAATTTGTCTGAAATTCTTACCAAGTGTTAATCTTTGTTTCCTTTACTTTTCATTTACATTTTGCCCTATTTTTCGTTTAAAATATGCCAAATATTAAAATTCATCGTTTAAAAGTTATTTTTGAATAAGGGCTGATTTCGCGGAACTCCTTGAATTTCAAATTTGTTGGAAATTCTTACCAAGTAAGTGTTAATCTTTGTTTCCTTTACTTTTCATTTACATTTTGCCCTATTTTTCGTTTAAAATATGCCAAATATTAAAGAAAAATGGAGATTTTACATTTTTTTACCGTTGTAGCTTTGTGATGTGGCAAAAAATCACTTCCTCACGCGCCTAGTAGAGTGTGTTGTCAATTTCTACGCCAGGTGGACAAAAAAGGTGTATGCGACGGAGGAATAAAAAAGTTCAGGGGTAATTAAAATGAAATTTAGTTTAGGTGTACACCGTATAAAAAGCTTCAAGTTTAGGGAGGTAATGAGTACTTTTGCCTTTTATTATTGGATAGCAAATAATCGAAAAATTGATTTTTCAATCTTTTTGACTAATCATTTTAGAAATATTAAATCAAATCGAAATTCAAAAGAATCGAATCAAACCAATGCACACTTTTTAAAAATAAAAAATCGAATGCGCACGCGCGTATATATATATATATAAAAAAAACTGCAAAATAAGTTCAAATAATTGGGTAAAGAAATTAAAGTAAATATCACAAGGACCTTCTACCTTAAGTCATGTTGTAGTTGTACTGATATGGGTCTGACAAACCCATATTCATAAATATGTTCACAAGTATTTTATTTGGACACGACTATTTAAATTTTACTTATTTTTTATCCGCTTACTTTTTTTCGCAACAATTTCAGATATTTAATATATTTGAAAGGATTTTGTCAAACTTAACTACAAACACCGTATAATATAGTCTACTTTTTTCATAACAATTTCAGATATTTAGTATGTTTAAAAGGGTTTTGTCAAATCTAACTATATATATAAAACAAACAAACTTCTCAAACTAGACAGGTAAATACATATAACTTGGGCTTTTGACAAGTATTTATATAAAAAAAATCTTGTTTTTCTTAAGTTTTATCATAAGTCAAACACGATCACAAAAAAGTATTACATCTAAGTTCTTTCTCTCTCTCCAAAAGATGTTCGTCTTGAGAAATTCTAATAGGAGATCATTTTTCTTTTTAATAGACCTTACATTTTGTTAAGAATGATGAGATCTTGTCTATTCTTACGCAACACACAATACAAGGTTATATTTGCAAAGAAAAAAAACTAAAAATTTATGTACGTACGGTACATACAAGATACACCAAACAACAACCATAATAACAATTATTAACATTATATTATATGATATTGCATATGTTTATTAATTCCACTTAGTAATTCTACAATAAATTAAACGGCTCAAAATAACTTGAAATTATTTCTTCATTATTATCGGAATATAACCATCCACCCATATTCAAGTCATCAACATATAATAACTCATTTTTTAGTTGATCAAACGAGTCATCAATACAAGTTTCAAGTTGTGGTAGCTCGATGATTTGGGACAATTCTTCTGACGTTGTCCCCAAATTGGTCGTTGCTACTGATAATGAAGAGGAAGAAGAAGAAGACGATGATAATAAAGAATCGAAGTTTTTCATAGAAGCTGCTTTTGTTGCTGCTGCTTGAATATCGCGAGGGCTTAGTGAAGCGGGTCTTGGAAGATAACTTGCAAGTTTTGGAAAGTTGAGGATTGCAGCATTACCTGCTTTCGGATAAGATAATCATACATTTCAAAATATTCCGAATTCAGATTCATGACTATTCATTATAAAAAGATAATTTTCATGTGTTTGATTTATTAAAAAGAATCAAACTTTAATGTGGATGACATATTAAAATACATAAATAAGTAAAGAGAAAGTTCAAATTTTCCACTATATTATTTTGGTATTCGTTATATTTTAGTCCACTCGTAATTTCATATCTTTATTGTTAGCAAATTATCGCGTGTTTCTCCTTGTCATTATAACAACGGTCAAAGCTTGAAATCGCTACATATATAACACATGTCTAAATCTTTTGAGATTTTTCTTTTTGAATTTATCAATGAACTTTTGACCA